>NC_142744.1:10280000-10590000 GCF_051943395.1 Hippocampus bargibanti | reverse complement strand
TCGAAACGCGCACACAAGCCCAGTATCGATCTAGAGGATATACATTTGTTGTCGGGTTCTTGTTCATCGATCGGGAGGAGTAAAAGAGGAGAAAACATCATGCTAGCTACCTGTGTCACAAAGCTAGTCCGAACCGGTTGGCCGCGACGCTAGCCATCCAGCACAATAACGAGGAGCGGCGGCTAACTGCGCAAATCCCATTCGAGACTGTTTCGGAGTTCCAAACATTAGTCCTCCCTAAACATTATTCCTTCCGAAACATAGCGGTAGGACAGTAATACGCTTCTCATTGTCCAGTGGCGGTGCGGAAAACAATAGACAACTTTATGATGTTTCCCGTAGGGTTACCCCTGAAGTAAACAGCACGGTGCGGTAACATGCTAGCTGACTCGAGCTAACTGCTACCGGGCTCCTCGTGACGGACCGCCCAATGAAGCTCCTTGTTGACGACGGAGTTTACTGGAAATATCTTCTGTTTATCTTCCTGTTCAGGGGAATGAGGTCAAGCGAGAGGAATTTTATTGATTAGATCAGTGGTTCTGATCGGGTGTCTCCCCGGGACACTTGCCTTTCAAATTGAAAAGCCGCCGCCTAATTTTATGTAAGTCAATAACAACACAAATAAAGATAACATGTGGTTCAAGGGAGATATGTGTGAAATCTTTCGAAGTGTGACGAAACCATCATTGCAAAAGAGATATTTTTAAGACGTTTTTGTTTCTAATATCATTTTACAGACACAAATCGAAAAGTTATGACTGCTGAAAATCTCCATCTTTATCCTATTTTTAAGAGGTTGGTGTGAGAAAGTTTGATAAAATAGAGCAGGCAACAAATAATAACGAACTGATTAACTTACAGTTACTAATTACAAAAAAAACTCTAGGGCTCAGCTTTACCAAATCATTTCAATCATAAATTGTTCTAAAAATGAGGTATGTCCAGCTTTCGGGTGGCAGTTTAGGATAAGCCGACAATTTCAACAAGAGCGACCAGAGACTCACAGAAAGTTTACGAAGTCGATGTTCTTGGAATTTGGGGTTTAAAAACTTCAAATGTTGTTTGTTAATGTTGCCATTCAATGATATTGGAAAAAACAGGGCGGTAAATCTGGTTCCCCCTTCATGTACCGTAAAAGTAATCGCGTATATATCACTCTAGCTGACAATGTAATACAGCATACAAAAAAAGTAATTTCATTTCTAATAGAAAATGGATGGAATTTTAAATAAATAAAAAAAGAAAAGAAGAGAAGAGGAAAGTAATAATCAGGTTTTGAAAGACTGACCTGCTGTTTGTTTTGGTCACTAGAAATAGTCGGGAGCGCATGATTGTCTTTTCTGAATTATCAGGGAGTATAAAAAACGTAAAAAATGACATTCCTCTTCTAAATTATGGAAAAGTTTGGGATTGTCTTATACATAATCACATTTCTCCAATGGAAATTATTTCATGTTGCAGACATAAAACTTGTAAACAGTCTCTAAAGGCTTTGATTGTGCAGATGATTGTATGTAAAATCCATTTCAGTCGGTTTTCTTGGAACAACCACAGGTGACACGTTCCTGTGACAGGTTGTAAATTATCGTATTTCCTATTTTGGTTACATTCGCGTAGTTCTATTGGTTTACAAATGATATATATCGAAAATGTTTATTTAAACATGGAACGCCTGCTTCGGTTCATGTTTCGTGTCGGACCGATTTAGATCGTTGGACCGGAAATTGTTGTGCGCGTACGTTTGCATTAGATCGGGGCATTCGAAGTAAACCACTGTTGAGTCAAGACGTATCACATTGCTTGTCTTGTGGTTTTTTCCTGGATCCCACAACACCGTATCTCCCTTACTATAGTGGAGAGCGCAACATTTTGGAGGCACCGCTGGGATATTTGTGTTCGAGTGTTGTCTACTCGCCGTGGGTAGAAGCTCGCGCCGAATATCCCCAATCAACCCAGTCGGAGTGGCGTCGCCGTTTACTGGTTTGTTTCTACATGTGCTCTAGTTGCATCTCTGTGCGTACAGCCACCACTAGAGGGCACTGGAAGACTTTGAAGTGAATCCGGCCAGCTGAACTGCGTCTACCCTCTCGAAAATGGCGTTAGAGGAATTACAGTTGGACATCAAAGGCAAGTTATTTGGACTGAATTTTCAACAGTTGTCAGAGTTATGTGCTGAAATCCAAATATCTGGACTGGAAAGAGAGCAACTTACAGGAAAGACTCGAGGCCAACTAATTAATATTGTGTCAACCTACATTGAAAGAGCTGAATTAGAGCTAGAAGATGAAGGAATGTCAGATTTGCTACGTGTAAAGGACTTGATTCAAAGTATAAAAGATTTTGAACTAGGAATAGCCAAACCAAGTGAAAAAGGTCGGGATGCAGTGCGAAAGAGAAGCATAGTGCCCCCAGACACTGCCCCCTGGCGCAAAGATTTCAAAATATCTGGACAAATAGGTGAACTCGGACAAAAAGATAAACTCACATTTCCTAATTTGGTCAGACAGATAGAAAGTGGGCTCAGTAAAGGCTACCAGGGGGATGAGATCATTGATGCAGTGGTTCGTGCCATAACACCAGGTCTGCAGTTGAGAAGCTACCTCGAAGGGAAAGAAAATCTCACCCTACCTTCTTTACGAAGGATTCTCCGATCTCACTATCAAGAGAGAGGAGCCACTGAATTGTACAAGCAGCTCTCATCGGAAGTGCAGACTAATAAAGAGTCCCCACAGAAATTTCTACTGCGTGCGATGGATCTTCGTCAAAGGATTCTTTCTGCATCTCAAGAGGCTGAATCAGGGGTGAAGTATGATCCCACGTTGGTCCAGAGTTTATTCCTGCACACAGTTCTGACGGGGTTACAGAGTGACAATGTAAAGAGTGATATGCAACCTTTCCTCCTGCTAACCACCACATCAGATGAAGTACTGTTAGAAAAATTAAACATGGCATGTGCAAATGAAAAAGAGCGACAGGAAAAAAAGAAAAATGCTGCTGCACGGGTGACAACGCTGAACACTGTCCAGTTAGATGACACACCAGTCCCGATTGGGAAGAAGACAGTCTTAAAGCAGAATACTTTTACTGTGCCGAATGAACTCCTTTCAGAGATCAAAGAGATGAGGTCAGAGATGATGCTGTTAAAAGAGCTGCGTGCAGAAGTGTCCCAGATCAAAGAGACTATTCAGAAACCAACAGCCACTTCTCAGCCCACCAGCGGAGGACCTGAACGCCTGCCTGACCACTACCCTGAACAGGTCGCCTTCACTCCACCTTCACAATATCAGGTAGATCCACCAGCCAGGCACTACTACAACCAGCACTCCCCATCAGCTCTTCAGCAGTACCACCCAGCACCAGGCCCCAGGTCGATGAGGGGGGCAGCACAGTTCCAGCAGCGGTTCGCCCCTCAGCAGTACTACATGCCCCTTCGCCCTCAGCCCAGGTGTTATTCTTGTATTCAGACAGGTGAAGAATATTGTCAGCACTGTTTTAAATGTGGAAGTAGTGAACATTTCAGAGCAGGCTGCAAAGCACAGAACTCAGCTAGGAACCATGCTTTAAACTAGAAAGGGTTACCCCAGTGGGACATGGTGTGACCACAGAGACAGATAGGTCCCAGCGTTACAGTGGTGCTATGAAAATGGAATGTAAGCCCCACACATGTGGCCCCGTTCAGAAGAGATATAAGCAGTCATTTGTCGAGCGTACAGATAAGAAACAGTGTGGCAAATTACCTTCGGTCAGGGAGTTAGTGGGGAAGAAATGTCTTATTCGGTGCTTTTTGGGTAACAAAAGGGTTGAAGCACTCTGGGACTCGGGGTCCCAGGTGTGTGCTGTAGATGAGTTATGGAAACAAACGAACTTACCTGACGTGTCATTGAAAAATGTGAATGAGCTTATTGACCCTGATAACACTCTCAATATTGTGGCAGCTAATGGAACGGATATGCCTTATGTAGGATGGCTTGAGATACCATTTAAACTTGGTGCTAATGATCCAGGGCTACTTGTACCAGTATTAGTACTAAAAGGTGACCAGCAACAGTGTCCTATCATAGGGTTTAATGTCATTGAGCGTCTTGTGTTAGATAGCCTCTCTAATGAGTCACAAACAGGGGATGCAGAAAAGCTCTTGAAATCGGTTAGACTAGCTTTTCCCCACCTTAAGCGCAATAAAGCTGCCACTTTCATAAAAGCAGTTAGTCTGGGACAAGCACATGAGTACCGTGTAAAAACAACAAATGAGAGATTCACTATAGCCAGGCATAGCTCACTTATTATTCCATGCAAAGTACAGGCTAAGCCCTTTAAGGAAGATGTTACATTAGTTTTTGAGCCAAGTGAAAACCCACAGTGGCCAGATGGCCTCGAGCTTTGTGACTCGTTGGTCTCAGTAAAGGCAGGTTCCATCCCTAGGATAGTTGTTAGTGTCCAGAACCCTACTAATCATGATATTAGGTTTCCAGTAAAGACTATTATTGGTACAGTGCAGCCAGTAGGGTCTGTCTACCCAGCTAACATATTTAAAAGGGACCTTCCTTCACCGGTTGTCAATGAGGTCCATGTCCAGAATACCACCATCGCTCTCAGTGAGCAGTGGGACCCCCCAATTGACCTTTCTCATTTGGACGAAGATAAAAGAAAGACCGTTCAGCAGATGTTGAGAGAGGAATCGGCATCATTTTCAAAATCGGACGACGACATAGGGTGTGTGGAAAACCTACAAATGGACATTTTGTTGAAAGACACTGAGCCCGTTTCAAAGACATATATGTCTGTCCCAAAGCCAATGTACAGAGAGGTGAAAGATTATTTACAGGACTTGATAGCGCAGGGGTGGGTGGAAAAGTCCACTTCCTCCTACTCATCCCCTGTCGTCTGTGTCAGGAAAAAAGATGGTACACTGCGCTTATGTATTGATTACAGAGAGCTGAACCGGAAAACACACCCTGACCGGCACCCCATCCCACGGGTACAGGACGTGGTGGATAGCCTTGGGGGTAACACCATCTTCTCGCTGCTGGACCAAGGCAAAGCATACCACCAGGGGTTCATGTCCAAAGGGAGCCGACACCTGACTGCCTTCGTGACCCCTTGGGGCCTTTATGAATGGATTCGAATTCCGTTTGGACTCATGAATGCACCAGCAGCGTTCCAGCGGTGTATGGAACAATGTCTGGAGGGGTTACGGGACGAAATATGTGTCCCCTATCTTGATGACATTCTTGTTTTCAGCGGGACATTTGACAACCACGTTGAGGACGTCAGACGAGTGTTGCGACGTCTCAGGGAAAATGGAATAAAACTCAAAGCCCGAAAGTGTGACCTCTTCAAGCCGGAAGTGAGATACCTCGGCAGGATTGTCTCTGCTGAGGGGAGCCGAATGGACCCGGCAGATACAGCAGCAGTGCGTGCCCTGAAAAACAAGCAGCCAGGCACTGTCGGTGAGCTTCGAGCCATTTTGGGACTATTAAGCTATTATAGGCAATACATCAAAGATTTCTCTTGTATCGCTAGTCCCTTGTATGATTTGCTTAAAGCCCCTCTGAATGTTGAGACTCAGCAGCATCAAAGACAAAAATGGAAAGTGAGACATAACAGTGTGTCTTCCAACACACGTATTGAGTGGAGTGATGAGCATCAGTCAGTGTTAGAGCAGCTAATAGACTGTTTAGTTCAACCACCAGTTTTAGGTTTTCCTGACTTCGCGCATCCTTT
Source organism: Hippocampus bargibanti (assembly GCF_051943395.1). Classification (NCBI taxonomy): domain Eukaryota; kingdom Metazoa; phylum Chordata; class Actinopteri; order Syngnathiformes; family Syngnathidae; genus Hippocampus; species Hippocampus bargibanti. The sequence continues at coordinate 10,584,279 of NC_142744.1, read as the reverse complement.
CATTTTGCATACAGATGCCTCTAACCGGGGTTTAGGCGCTGTGTTGTACCAAAGACAAAATGGCAAACTTCGCGTGATAGCCTATGGCTCTCGGACATTAACTGCAGCTGAGAAGAATTATAACTTACACTCGGGCAAGTTGGAATTTTTGGCGCTTAAGTGGGCGATCACAGACAAGTTTCGTGATTATTTGTACTATGCACCATTCTTCACTGTGTATAGTGACAATAATCCACTCACTTATGTACTGTCGACTGCTAAGTTAAATGCAACTGGGTGCAGGTGGGTCGCAGAACTTTCTGATTTTAATTTTACTGTTAAATATCGTCCCGGTAAGGAAAATGTTGATGCAGACAGTTTATCTAGGATGCCCCTTGATATGGTAACATATATGGAAGGATGTACAAAAGAAATGTCATATGATGCTGTGAGTGCTGCCGTACAAGCGGTTGACCAACAGAACGAGTCTAGTGCAGCTTGGTCTATGGGAATTTCAGCTACGTGTGCCGAGGTGTCACTAAACACACCGATAGCCCCATTGACTGTTGGACAGATCAAGCTAGATCAAGAGACTGACCCCATTATAGGACATATTATTAGATACAAACTGGCGGAGACGAAACCGCTAGGTACTGAACTAAGAAAGCATTGTCCTCAAGTTGTTTGTCTTGTGAGGGAATGGGACAAGCTACACTTTAATGACAGAGGTGTTTTGTACAGAAAAACGGCAAACAGAACCCAACTACTGCTTCCTGAAAAACACAAGGTGACAGTGTTAAAAGAGCTGCATGATGAAATGGGCCACCATGGTGTAGAAAGGACTCTTTCCCTTGTAAGGGATCGTTTTTACTGGCCCTTTATGCAAAAAGAAATAGAGGACTATGTACTGAGAGAGTGTGTGTGCCTAAAACACAAAAAGCCCAACCGTGAGACCAGAGCCCCTCTTACTAATATTGTGACTACTCAGCCTTTTGAACTTGTCTCCGTTGACTTTTTGCATCTTGACAAATGTAAGGGTGGTTATGAATACGTGCTTGTGCTAGTAGACCATTTTACACGTTTCGCTCAAGTTTATGCTACGACGTCCAAATCTGGCAAAACAGCGGCAAACAAAATCTTTAATGACTATGCTTTAAAGTTTGGGTTCCCCCTTCGAATTCACCATGATCAGGGTGGTGAATTTGAAAATCAACTTTTTGCTCAACTGAAGGAATATTGTGGGGTTGCGGGTTCAAGGACAACCCCCTACCATCCACAGGGAAATGGACAGGTTGAACGATTTAATCGAACACTGATCCAGATGTTAAAGACACTGACAGAGAAACAAAAGAGTAACTGGAAAGACTCACTAAACAAACTCGTTTATGCTTACAACTGTACCAAAAGTGAGGTGACAGGGTTCTCACCTTTTTACTTACTTTATGGACGTTCACCACGTTTGCCAGTTGATATGTTGTTTAGTTTGAATCCAGACTCTAACCAGGGTGAAACCAACCAGAAGGACTATGTGAAGAAGTGGAAACAGGGCATGGAGGAAGCGTATGCGATCACGCAAGAAAATAACAACAAAGCTGCTGCCAGGAGTAAGAGACTATATGACAGTAAACTAAAGTATTCAACCCTGTTGCCCGGTGATCGTGTTCTGGTTCGAAACTTAACCCCACGTGGAGGTTCAGGCAAACTGAGAAACCACTGGGAGGATGTTGTTCATACAGTGGTTCGTCAAGTCAGCCAAGACATTCCAGTTTATGAGCTGAAACCTGAGAGGGGGAAGGGCAGATCTAGGATACTCCACCGCAATCTCTTGCTGCCATGTGATCATTTGCCATTAGAGACTTCACTACAGTCCCAGTCCAAGGAAAAGTCCACTCGGCAACGACCGAACAAGATGCCGGAAATGGATCCGGAAGAGGATGATGAGGAGGATGAGTATTATCCAGTGTTGCATCGCCAGAGCACCCGACCAGACTCACCAGAACCGCGGGACGTGAGCTTTGTGGAGACAACCCACCATGATGACAACCAACTGGGGAATGAACTGCCGGGGACGGAGCCGGGAGCTGCGGAAGTTGACCAATCTCAGGAGGGCAACATTGGTCCGGAAAATGATCCACCTGTGACAGTGTGTCCCCCTTTTCCCCAGCCACCCCCCAGTAATCCTGATATTGGGGGAAATCAACGGCCACGACGAGAACACAGGAGACCCAAGGTATTCACGTATGATCGCCTTGGTTCGCCATCTTGCTACAATGTAGGGACAGTACCATATCATGGTGAACAGACAATGCCTTGGATGTATGGCGCACACCTCTATTATGCCACGAAATACTACAGAAATGGTTAATCGACACTTCGGTTTAATAGAACAGTGAGATGGAAACAAGAAGACCCCGATGAGCCCTGTATAAGTAAAACGGAATGTATGAAAAGAGTTCCAGTCTGTGAATTGTTGATTGTTATAATGTAAACAGAATGTATGAAAAGAGTTCCAGTCTGTAAACTGTTCATTATTATAGTTCATATTTGGATGCAGTTCATAATACCGTGCGTCATTGTTTTGGGCACGTCGTCCAGCGTATTTATGTATTTACTAGTACATATGTTGGGGACAACATCTATTTTGAGGGGGAGTATGTGACAGGTTGTAAATTATCGTATTTCCTATTTTGGTTACATTCGCGTAGTTCTATTGGTTTACAAATGATATATATCGAAAATGTTTATTTAAACATGGAACGCCTGCTTCGGTTCATGTTTCGTGTCGGACCGATTTAGATCGTTGGACCGGAAATTGTTGTGCGCGTACGTTTGCATTAGATCGGGGCATTCGAAGTAAACCACTGTTGAGTCAAGACGTATCACATTGCTTGTCTTGTGGTTTTTTCCTGGATCCCACAACACCGTATCTCCCTTACTATAGTGGAGAGCGCAACATTCCTCTTTCAGGACCATCCGTCGATCGCATCCTCAAACCTGAGATGCCTGATCCAAAGGCATCTTTTCCCAGAATGCTCGTTTGTTTAAAACTCCCCTTTTCGTTTTTGATATCAGACGCTTCACATCTTGATCTTGCTGATCTCTTCACTCAACCTGGAGAGGTACTGTGTGAGCTTGACCATCACAATAATCAGGCTCCCTCCCACAAACATGCACGAGGGCCACATCAGCGAGTGGAAGACGACTCTGTGGTCGTAGAGCCGAGTCAGGAGAATCATCTCTTGTTGCTCGCTGGGATCAAAGTAGCAAGGAACCTGCTGGTTGGCCTTCATACGCTCGGAGATGTTCACTATGATGGTGTGCATTTGGGCAATGTCCTTCTGACACCTGGGCACGTAGAAACACTACGACAAATGGTCTGCAGGTGAGAAGTCGTCCACTTGTTTTGAAAATACTGCCACGTGAACCCTCGCATATTACTCACTTCTGAACTGGCATCCTGCGTCTCTTCATTGTAAGATAATCGACCGATGCGGCCTGTGTTGTTGACGCTGACGTAGACCTGCAGACACGGGTATTTGGAGACTCGCCAGCAATCTGAGCCACAGTTGAAGGAACAGTTCATGTCTGCCGTGACGGTGGAGTTGAGGACAATGCACACACCTTCCTCTGTCCACGCGCTGTTGTGACATTTAAATGGAAGGATGTACATATAATGCAATTTTAAAAAAATAAGAAAAAAAATCTAAACAATTTATTTTGAATCTTAGTACAGTAAAACTAACATTATTCACACCTCACCAAAATAATTTCCCTGTAGATGCCACAAGATGGCAGCAAAGCTCCATTTATTTTCAGAATGAAATGCCTCAACTGACATCTTGTGTTGCTTTGAAATATGAATTTAACCCCATCGAACAAAAAAGATGTTTAAATTTTAGTGGACATTCTTTGGAAAACAGTCATACGGATATATACAGCAGCTCCTGTATTTTGTTTTTCTACTTTCATTCCTTTGATAACTTTGCTGCTGTGAAATGTAAATTTCTCCACTACGAGACTAATAAAAGCAAATCCAATCCAATAAGAGGGTGGTCAAAACTCTTCGGTAAGATGCAGTTATGAGTTGTTCTTTGTGGAGGATAAAGAATATGTAGGTTACATGAATGTTATCTGTGGTCAAATATCCATTGGGCAAAAGGTCATAATACCTCGACGTTAATGGCATTTGGCATCGTTAGTTGCCAATATACTGACTGGATTTGTGGTTGTATTGCATAAACATTTGGTATTTTTCTGGTTTGAGGTTTAGTTTGACAGTAAACATCAGCCGGGAGTTGCGAAAAATTGCTTTCAAACCTCCTTTAAAAAAAAATTGGGGGCAAACTGCTATTTGTGAATTGAATCGAGGTCACTGATACCGTACGCTGTTACTCTACGTATGCTATTGTTAAAGCGCTTATATAAATCAATATGTATTGTATGGCATTATACGGTGCCAGTAACTGTTTTTTTTTAGTAAGTCAAATATGTGGGGGCTCACATTCTCCAGTTTTTACTTCATCATATTTAAATTAGCAAGTGAAGACAACGCGGTCGTGAAGCAGCAATTATTTCAAGGCACACTTTTAGAAAAAGACAAACTGGAAATTTACCTTTCAGCATATGAGCGTAAAATGGTGATCCCAAGTACAAAGTACATCATGACAGAAGAAAGGATCATTCCAAGTCCCAGAAGAATCGCTCGATCTTCACCCGGCTTCAGAGCTGTCACAGTCTTTTTCTTATCCAGTAAATCAACCTCCCGGAATTTCTGATAAATTGACCTGACAATCAAACAACGGATGAAAGAAAATGGTATTGTTACAAAGAAGCCAGACAGAAAGTAAAATCCAAAGTGCTTGTTTACAAAGCTTTTCTCGATACATCCATCCAATTAACATTTCCTCACCTCCTTTCATTTCCGACACCCGATGTTGGATTTTTGGACCCGGCCACAAAGAACATTTTTCTTGATGATCCTCTTCCACCTTTACTCAGTGAAGTGGAACAGGGAGATTGTTGGAAAGATCTGAAAATAAAAGATGAAATACTTGGGTAGGGGATTTATAGGACCCTAAAAAAATAGATAAATAATGATAAAACTGTTCCTACCTTTGATGCATGTCTACCCTTATTCAGCGTAATATTTAAAATGATCATATCAACACCCATGAATAATCCAGCGCTCCCTCATTTTTACGATGTTGTCTAAACGGGATCATTCCTGTTATAGTTGACTTCCTGGTGACGGGTACCAGGTAAACATCCCATTTCGAACACAAATAAACGCTAAAAATGTAAAGTCGATGATAGACGGAACGGTGTAATGCCTATAGTGGAGGAGGGGTGGAAAAACCTACCCGTTGGATCATGAACGCTGTCAACACAAAGTCATTGAATCCTTGTTTGGCAAAACAACAACACCTTGCGTGGGGATCTTTTTTCTCTCTGCTGGTCCTGCCGGGGATGTAAAAAACATATCTGAAACAGTCCTACAGAAGGTCTTCCTGAATATTAGGAGCTGTGAGTTAGAATTTCTGGGTTATTAAAGTGTTTGGAACAAAGTGATGGAGGGCCACTGTCGGGCAGAATCCTCACATTTCCAAATTCACCATTTGCAGGAAATTTACGGCCAAACTCCTCTGCTTGGGACAAATAAATAAAATGTTTTTGAAAAATTACAACAACTAAAATTAAAGCTGTTCCCAAACGCCTTCCCAAAAGTTGCACAGCTATGACTGATGCGTTAAATATAGAATTGAGCAAAATATTATAAAAGGTGAAAATTAATCAGCATGCAAACATACTTTTGTGACTACCCAATGGCTTCTGCACCAAAGTATTCACTCAAATGTATCAAAATTATTCTTTTTTTGCACCAAAGGGGGATACAAGGGGACACACTGGGAGCAGGGTTAAAAAAATATATACATACGTAATAATAATACATTTTTGGGCTATGACTGATTTTTCCCGACACAATATTCCCAGCTGTTTCAGGAAAAGCCTTCTAAGAGTGATACAAGACATCGTAAAGAAATTATTCAACCGATACTGCTTTCTTGGAAAGATTCTAGAACATTTTTCAATGCATTCCCAGCACACAGACTGAAACTTACATGATTTGGCCGTCGTGTCTTCCAACTTTCCTCCGTCTTGTGAGCACGCTGGCCATTGCGTCCCGTCCCGAGTGCCTCAAGTTCCACACATTCCTGGATTGGGTTCAGCTAAACGCGGACACATAAATTTTAAGAATCGCCATGTGACTGCTTCAACTAACTTAACAATCAAACTCAACCTTGTAAACTTATTGTTGAGCAGATCACTTGTGCGACAGGCTCCATGTTCCACAAAGGCCAAACTGAAATGTGACAGGTTGACTTCCTGTCAAATAGCTCATAAGCAAGGTCACATGTCACTCTTCTAAGTGATTGAAAGGAAAGGGCTGTGAGTCTCCATGACTCTAACCTTGCAGAAGCCTCCAGGGCAGCTCCAACAGAATGGTTAGGGGGTTGGGGGGGCTGGATATTATTATGTATTATATGATTATTGAATGAATTCAGTGACATTTTCAATTTACAGCCTGGTAGTCGAGTGGTTAGCACACAGGCTTCACAGTGCAGCGGTCGCCGGTTCGCGTCGCGCTCCGGCCTCCCTGTGTGGAGTTTGCATGTTCTGCCTGGGCCCGCATGGGTTTTCTCCGGGTCCTCCGGTTTCGTCCCACATTCCAAAAACATGGATAGCAGGCAGATTGAACACTCTAAATTGTCCCTAGGTGTGAGTGGGAGAGTGACTGTGACCTGCGATTGGCTGGCAACCAATTCAGGGTGTCCCCCGCCTCGTGCCCGCAGACAGCTGAGATAGCCTCCAGCACCCCTAATGAGAAATAAGCAGTACGGAAAATGAAATGAAATGGTTGTTAGCCTCATTGCCATTTTCAGTTACCAAATGCAGTATCGACAGACAGACAGACACACAGACAGTGAGGTAGGTAGGTAGGTAGGTAGGTAGGTAGGTAGGTAGGTAGGTAGGTAGGTAGGTAGGTAGGTAGGTAGGTAGGTAGGTAGGGCGGGCGGGCGGACAGACAGACAGACAGACAGACAGACAGACAGACAGACAGAGAGGTAGGTCGGGCGGGCAGAGGGACGGACTGACGGACAGACAGACAGACAGACAGACAGACAGACAGACAGACAGACAGACAGACAGACAGACAGACAGACAGATAGATAGATAGATAGATAGATAGATAGATAGATAGATAGATAGATAGATAGATAGATAGATAGATAGATAGATAGATAGATAGATAGATAGATAGATAGATAGATAGATAGATAGATAGATAGATAGATAGATATTTTTTGGGAGCGTGAGTGTTATACACGGTCATGGGGAAGAATTACCAGTAAACAAAATGTAGACCATGAGATTTTTCTTCTGAAATGCTCACGCAATGAGCAAAAAACACATTATAAACGCTCCAAGCTTCTGCAGTGGATACCTTCATCTATAGCAGGAGAGTTTATTGTCTGGACTTGAGAACACCTGTTCTAAGTTGAGAAACCACATATCTCAAATGTGACGCATATACGATCAAATGACTTTTATCATACAGTAAAGAATCCCGTTTGGATGTGACTGATGTGACTTGGTTCGCATTTCTTCCATTTGCCACTTTCCGGTCTTGAAAGCGTGAGTGGATGTGTGTGTAAATCTTATGTGATGGGCCTCAAGTTCGACACCGGTGATCAAGGTCTATATGAAGGAATAATGCCAGAGCATAATTACACATTTTTGGTCGGCTAGTTCAAATTTTGGTGGTTTTACTTCTAAGTTACTGACAACACAAAAAACAGAGGTGAACAATTGAATTCAGCACCCCTCCCGATTTACTATTTGATTAGGATTGAATTTGATTAGGGGAGGAGTTGACGCTCACTTTTGCTCTCATTGCACTCTTTGATAAAGAATGTGTCAGCATGTATTTTTGCCTCTCCTTCCAGTGATTATTGCTCCACTGTCAGGTGTTCTTGTGTTTGATGACTTTAAATAGCCGCAACGGAGCAACACCCCCCAACCCCACACAGACTTGAAGGGGTGACATCCACTCCCTACCTGAAGTGTATTAACAATACAAAGCTCAAATTGAAAGTAACTTGTCTTTCATTTATGATTGTGATGATTGGAATAATCCCAGAATTAAAGAGCATCATTATTTTGAATGTAAGGGGTTAAAAAATCTTAATCGCCATTGTCAGTATTTATTTCTCAGTCAAGGGGAATGTTGTCCTATTGTAAGAACACCAGACATGCAAATGCATGGCATTTAAAATTAACCAGTGTATCCTTTGAATGTAAAACGACTGCATGTGCTTTTATTTTGTTTTCAATTATTTAATAATAGCCTCATGATATTTCATTTTACATAAAAGTGAAGGTTTCGGACGTTTCGCCTCCTATCCAAGGATAGGAGGCGAAACGTCCGAAACCTTCACTTTTGTACAGATGACGGCTGAAGAAACCTTCTCATCGATGGACCACCCCTGTACGACTGAGAGCTTACACAGACATTTTACATAAAGGAATATTGATGATTATTAAAGTTGGGCAGTCTATCGAATCCGACTTCTTGCCGATGGGCTCTGATTATCCTCCAGATTTGGGCTACAACTATCAGCATCGGTGTTAGGTTAGTTTATTGATAGAAAAAAAAACAAAAACATGAATTAGTCCCAGTCTTCGAGCACAATGAAGAGAAAGCTGGTTGTGACGTGGGCTATGCTGCGGTGTTAGTTTTTCTGTACTTGTGTACCTCTGAAGAGAAATCAAGGATCTGTTATTTCAAATATCTGTCTCGCTATGTGTCGTTGTGTCCTGTACTCGAGGCATCTTGAAAGCAATCCCTTCAAGATGTGACCATTTTCTGCCACAGGGTGGCTCTCTAGCCTAACAGGAACGAACACGGTACTGCTGCAAATAGACACTTTAAATTTTACATGACAAGATGTGAAAGACCAATTGTTGCTCAACAGATTACACATTCCTTAGATCAGTAGTTTTCAAACACAGATTGGCTGTTGCGGACTGTTGGCCAAGACCCAAGACCCACACTTTGGGTCTGATGTCATTGTCCTGCAGATGTACTAGCTGCCCCCACCCATGTGCTCCTGCTAGAATGAGCAGCCAGATCTAATTTGGTAGCAATTAATCCAGATATATAGAATGTCGATTTCTGCGATCTTCTACGTAAGGACAGACAGCTGAATGTGGATGGTGTTTCGGGAATTCCATTGAACGTCAAGAACATTGACGATTGTCTAACATCTGATTCGGAAGGAATTTCCATCACATCGTTCGTGGGGAAACACCCGCACTCTGTAGGAATGCGGCACATGTATTTTTCCCTGCCCCTGGCTTTGGTGAGAGAGGAGACGAGACGGCAACATAGGGGGAAACCCTCACGTGAACCAATCTGAAATGCAGTCTTGAACCTATTTATCACTCCAAGCCGATGTATGACTGCCCTAAAAATATATCGCTGTAAAGAAGGTTCACAGGTGATGCCCAATCATCCGTGAATATTTCTGAGGATATGGCTCAAGATGTGGGGTGGGGAGTGTCTGGATTTGCAGATAAAACAAATAAATAAAGAAATCGAAATAGATCAGTGCTGCATTAATTGAGTGGGAGGGAGGATCAGACGCTTTAGTGGCGGTAACTGCAGTCTTGCTGCTTCAATCAAATTCATCATTCTTAGCATTCCGCTTTTAGGCTACAAATACTGTAAATGTTAACCATTTCTATCCTGACTCCATGACCTTCTTATCTTGATACAGCGGAACACATTTATAAGTAATTCTGACAAAGTTAATCAATCCTGAAATACTTTCCATGTGGTACACCTTAAAAAGAATGACAGTGAGTTTTGAAAGCTCAGAACTCAATTTTTTTTAGTTCAGGTCGACAACCCTGGGTTATTCAATTCCCAGGCTGTGGGGACTTGGAATGTCATTTCACTGGCAGAAAAGAAGCTTGAGCTGGTGTGACAGCTTGATATCGTTGGGCTCACCTCAATGCATGGTTTGGGGCCTGGAACCAATCCGTAAATGGAGGTGTTTATGAGGACACAAATAGAATAAATAATGTAGGTACAGTACAGGCGTACTTATTGCCCAACATTTGCGGTGATGCGGGAATTGTATCAGTCTGTCATACGGAAGAAGGAGTTGAACTGAAGGATCGATCAGTAACTGAACCTGGATATAGTGAAGATAATGATCGAGGATCATAAATATTGACAGTTTTATCGTTTATGGACGTTTGATGAATTAATGTGATTGTGGATTGTGTGTCAAATTGGGAACAAAATGTGTGTGGAACAGAGATTGCAGTGATGATGTAAGGGTGTTGTTGACTTTTCCAGTCTGAATGGCTGACGGAAGGATGGTGGGGGGTGAGGAGATGGGGTGAGGATAGGGGGTGGGGTGTCATTAATCCTTGCTAGTGGTGACCGCACATGCACAAATGAGCTGTGTGGTGGGGGATGGGAGCGCTCTCTCTGTTGTTATGACTGGTCCTTGGCTGCCGGACAAACTTCCAGGGCCTTGGTATTTTGCATTTTCCTCTCATCGCTCGAATCACCAAGGACATATGACTCTGTTTTACCGCCAAGCCGTTCAACGTAATCGGAATTTATCCGGAAAACAAGAGAGGACATACACTGTTTCTTCCCTGCTTTTCGGAAAATAGGTTAGTCCCCGACGTGGCGATTTGTTTTTTTGCGATCGCTACTACGATCGCGTTACTTGTGCTTAAAAGTACATATGTGTGTGATTTGTTATTGTGGTGTTAAAATCGCATGCGAGGTCGTTATAAACACGCCGGAGAGTGCATGAAGATGAAATGAGCGTGGCGCTTTGAAAAATAACACTAGTTACAGCCAGCCCATTTTCGGCTGCTGGGTCAAGCCACTATGTCGAACGTCTGAAAGCGTTGCAGGCTTCTTACCGCCTGGCTTTAGCATTAGTATTTTAACCTCACGATTGATATTGCCATTTGCAACAATAATAACAAAAAAGACAATCGACAGCACACATGACACGCTCCAAGTTTCACACGAGAACTGTCGGGAGATATCGTCGTATTTGAAAAGGTTTTTACCCAAGTAGGTACCAGATTATAGCGACACTTAGCACGGTTAGCTAGTTTGTTAGCAGCTTTAGCGCAGGGGGGCTATGTTAGCATGAAGCTACCTAGCCATGCCCTAGTACAGTCCTCATTTCAATCCCCTTTAAAAAAAGCTAATTGTAATGTATCTATTGGTGGGCGAGTGATGGAGACAACCACGAAGCACCAGTAACACTTTCAGTGGTACCACAAGAAGATCAATTCCATTTTGAAAGCGCCTTCTGTGGCGACCGCCCTAATAAAAGCATTGCCGGCTGGGGCGTCGCTGTAATGGCCGTGCAGGGCATCCAGAAAAAAATAGCCCGGATAATTGTATTAAAATTACATTAAATATGCGACAATTGCCGATTACATTATATTTAAAGGAGGTGATGTGCTGTTGTCATTAGTCATATATTCGGCTATTATGCAGCGACCGCGTTAATGTACGGTTGGTGGGTAAGTGATGACTTACTCCTCATTTAAATACATTATTCGTCATTCGTACGTTCAAATAAGGGTGCTTCAGATTACGAAATGCATGGGTGTAGGTCAACGCTGTATTTTTATGTCGAACCCATTCACCGCCAATGCATTGGGGGATGGGCGACGTGTTTCCGCAAATGGCTAGCACGCCACGCTATCCAGCTAATTTAGCCCCACGACAGATAAGCATGTTGACACGCTTTTGCATACACGTGGCTTCGCCTTAGCGGGAAACCTAACAAATTAACGAGGGGACAACGCAAACGTGAAGATACGACGAGTATAGATACGAGTTTCCACAATTCGAGTACAGTACATCGATTGCAGGAGTGACGCAGTTGACTCTCGTTACATTTGAATCTGGGAGAAAAAGGCCATGATGGTGCATGGCATAATGTTGGAATGGATAACGAAACAAATAGGATCTTTGAGGGAATTTGTGTAAACGTGTGTTGCAAATAAATGCTCCACATTCCAATAATTGTATTTGGGAGCTGTGTTGTCAGTAACTTAGAAGTAAAACCACCACAATTTGAACTAGCCGACCAAAAATGTGTAATTATGCTCTGGCATTATTCCTTCATGTAGACCTTGATCACAGGTGTCGAACTTGAGGCCCATCACATAATTTTATGTGTCCCATGTCAACTTCTACGTTGCTTGGCCGAAATAAGATATGAAGTATTTTCTTGTTACCAAAACCTCCTTTAAAGTCACTTAAATGAGAATTGAATACATTGTTATTCATGACTTTTTTATTTGGTTTGGCGGTTATAACGTCCCTCCAAGGGAAATGCTAACTGCATTGTAGCATATGTCACACTCTTCTCCTCTCATTCCTCCGGACACAACATGCATGTTGGTCCGCGACAAAAATGAGTTTGACAACCCCAACCTAGAAGGAGTGAGGTGCAAGAGTCACAAGTTGTAAGAAAATATTTAGCAGGCTGTTCTCATAAATTGAATGAATAAGCATACTTTGTAAAGTAATGAAAAAAATGTCATGTTTGTCTAACAATGTTATATGTGATGTGATAGCAGTCGTAGTTATGGAATTATTACTTTGACAGCTGACCCCACAAGACTTGACATATTTTTCAGTGATGGGATATAATGCTTCTTCTATGACACATCATTATTGTTTGTGTTTCAGGGGTTCGGCGTTCTTTTTGAGGACAACAAAGCGATGATGCACGCGTAAAGATATCCTGATCACATGGGTAAGATATTGTACATTATTCCCGTCCCGTTTTGCTCCGCTCCTGCGAGGGTGCTTAGTATTCAACCGGCGCAACGATGGCGCTCGTGAATTACACAAACTACCATTAAAGCCATTAGCGCAGCAAGCGTACCTATTCCCATTAATATGTATTCTGTTGCCGCCTCAGTTGTTTCCAGTCATAACACGACAACGGTTATAAAGTGGAGGGAGGTTGGTAGCAGCTGGCATGTGCTTGCAGTTGTTTGTTGCCGCTACCTTGGCTGATCACAGTTGGTGTCCTGCCTGCGCAACGGCAGTGTCAGAAAATAGAGCCAAATTGCTTGTAGTTTCATGTGGAGCAAATTGGATTAATGAGTCGGGAAAGGAACATAACAAATTAGTTTTAAATGACAGCGCATTTGCTACTATTTGGAGTGAGCAGACATCACGTGTTGAAAAGCCATTGTCTGAAATAACGTCTGCCCGGACGCCCGGGGCGTGCAACTTTTACGGTGGGCGTACAACTTACAAAACGTCTCCGCACGGGTGGCCGACAACATTTTCAAGGAGGAAAAAAAACAAGGATTTACTTTGGACAATTTGCATACTCGGCAGCCAATCAGAAGCCTGCATCGAATAACTGTGATTCCGGACTTTCACGAGCGTCATAGCCCCAGAAGAAAGATTCAAAAGACGCTAACAAAATTTATGACGCTACAAAACGTGAACGTACATTACAAGCATCATGGAAAGAGGAGTTCATGTGGCGACGACGCAACGCAAACATTGCATTGTGAAACATGCCGAACTGTATTTGGACAAATGACAACTGAAACAAAATCATCAGCAAGGGATATTTACGATAAATTAAGGAAGGGAGCATTTGTGGTAGGGACATTTTAAAGTGTCGTTCTGTTATATATTCGGATTATCAATCCTTAATACTTTGCAACAACAGTTTTCTTTTGCGATTAGTCGTCTTATTGAGTTTCAAGTTGTGAAAAATGGGGCAGGCAACTTTATGGTTGGGCAGGCAACTTTTCAGAGTTGTCTGCCCTGGTGTCTCGTAACTTTTTGTCATGAGTTACAGACACTGCGAATCGCTATGTATACTTTGCAATATTTTCCTTTATGTTCAAGTCATTTTATATAATATTCACCGCAGTCTCTTGTCACTAAGCAGGAGGGCACTGTCTTCCTATTGATCAATTCCGATAAACCAATTATAGGACAATGTGTCACAGTTATCTGAACGACGAGCAAAAATTGGGAAATGCCAGAATTTCTGCATCTGGGTCCCACTTGCCTTCCGACCAATCGTTGAGTATGTCACACTACACAGACTCCGATGCCTCGGGTAACGCAAAATTGGCTATAAGAGATGACGTTTGTCTGCGACAACCGTGCTAACTTTGTGTCGACTGACGTCGGCGTAAGTATCACAAGCAGGCATGTACCATTAGCTTTATTTCTGAGCATAAAAACAAGAGTAGTTGCTGAGTACCCATACTTGATTATTCCAATACATACTACAGTTGTGATGCTTACTACAAACCCGTGCTGTTGTGGCACGTGCATAATGTGGTTTGGCAGAGTTGACTCAAATCAGCCAACGTATAATACGCCATCTGTTGCCAGAGTAGCGGCTGGTAGCTAACCGCTAAAGAACCGCTAAAGAATCGTTATGAACTGGTAAGTCACTTTTCAAAGTGCATACTAACATTTGTATTTTTGAATTAAAAAAAAAAACGATATAATTACGAGGGTTGTCAAACATCTTAAGACTTTCTTCTTTCATCAGAAAAAAAGAGTTAATTCCTAAATTATATGGGCTAGAGTTATGTAAGCTTGAAATGATCCAAAATACAATGCAATACATACATATTGGTTAATATAGCGCTTTAGCCACAGCTGAAGCTGGAACAAAGCTCTAACATGAAAAAAGGGAAATGTTGCCCCCATGAGGAAGGGAAAAAAACATTGCCAGAGGTCTGACCCGCGCTTCATCGGCACCCCCCCCCCCCATCAGAAAAACTAAAACCCGAACTAATTCGGGAATGGCGCTCTACTTCATATTTTTAATTCCCGAATAAATTCATGAATGAGTTAATTTGCATCAACCCGGGGCATTCGAGGACGAAACTCCGGAAGCCTAATAACTTGGAATGCGGTTCAAGTGCAGTGGGGCAGGGTCATTTAAAATGACTTGCAACTCTTCACTTTGTTGGCACCAACATTCCTTATTTACTCTGCAAACAGTGTAGGGGGTGTGCGTGTGTGTGATTGTGCACTCTGAGAATAAAACACACCGACTTTGATATAAAATTCCTTTCCAGCAAAGAAAATGGTGTAAAAAGTCACTATCTTTTTCAGAGTGTTTGCGTTGCCATTTGTGCTGCGTACCACCACTTCCTACAAGTGCAGTTGCTATTTCGACTTCTCACATTACTGGCGATATTCTGTCTTGCCTGAATTGCATGGGCGGATAAAGAAAGGTGTGCGTTTATGGGAGCCACTTTTTTTTTTGGGGGGGGGGGGGTCTCTGCTTCAACTCGCATCATGAAATAGTCTACCAAAAAGAAAAAACGACAGAATTATGATACCCCTTTTTTTTAAATCAGAAAGGTACTTACCGATCGATCAGATGCGCTGACTCAAACCTCAAAACCCTTAACCCAAATTCAGCTGGGGGTTGCTGGAGCCTATCATAGCTCTCTGGGGACACCCTCAACCGGTTGCTAGCCAATCACAGGGCACAAAGAGACAAACAACCATTGCCCTCACACTCAATGTGAGTGTGAGGGCAAGTGTTCAATCAGCCTGCCATACGTGTTTTTTTTAAATGTGGGAGGAAACTGCAGTACTCAGAGATAACCCACCCAGTCCTGGGGAGAACATGCAAACTCAGGAGCTGCAATCGAACCCGGTATCTCGGCACTTGGAGGTCAACGTACTAACCACGAGCCCGCTACGATCTGTTATTATGGAAGCCTATCTATTTCAAATTTAGTTGGAAATACCCTGTAATGACCACCTCGTAGTGACAACTGCTAATTATTTCCATTTGCTGGTTAATGAATGGCAACGGCTTCACTGCCTTGAGCTCAGAGGAACAAACTTGAATGTATTCATCAAATGAAAGATGTTGTGGAAAGTTTTTTGGGGGGCTAAAAAAATAAACATTCTGTTTGTTTTTTCCCATACCACCCTCTGGACCGTCAACCAGAATCACATTCTGAAAGGACTTTGATTCTGCGCTGCTCCTATTTTTCTTGACCCTGTGCTGCGTTTTGCCAACAGGTGTGAATAAGCAAATTCTTTTTTCTTCCCCAGGCTCCTATAGTGTGCTGACCAAATGGTTTGATGACCAGGACTAAAAATGAGCATAAGCAGTGATGAGGTTAATTTCCTGGTTTACAGATACTTGCAGGAGTCAGGTAACGATCAATGCAATCCACTCCATTATGTCCTCCCGCCCCCAGTCCCTACCTCTCTCCCTCCTTCTTTGTTTCTTTCCTTCCCTCTCTCCTAACTACTTCACCTACACACCTCGCTTCCTAACCACCTACTCTATCCCACCCAAAGCAATACCTCACACCCTACCTACCTAAACCCACCAAACTAACCTACCTACCAACCTATCCACAACATAACTAAGTAATTAACTCATTCACTGCCATTCACAAATCTATTTGGGAATTGAAAATATACCATTGCCGAATTTGTTCGGGTTTTAGGAATTTCCAGTCCTTTTGTAAACCTCAACTGTACGCATACGTTTTCAAATGATATAAGACATATAAAATTCAGTATTTTGTTTTTCTACTTCTTTCTTTCTTTTCCTCTTGAATGCGGCCGCGAATGGCTGCCGCTGCTCACCCGCACAAATTATTATTTTTTTAAAAATGTTCTTATACCGTGACTGCAAAGCAGGGATCTGGAACCTTTTTGTCTAATAGAGCCATAAAAGTAAAATATTTAGAAATATTTTTCAGTGAAAGACGCACGCAAACACGCACGCGCTTGATTTCAACCAAATGTTAGAATATATTATTCAAAATAATTGTGATAATACTCACCATTAATATGAATAGTTTTCTGTTCCTCGTGATTGGTAGCAAAAAATCCAGCCAAACGATCGGAATGAAAGTCATCTTGCCGGGTCCATCGGCGAAGCGACTGCTAGCTACCCTGCACTCTCTCACAGAAGTATATTGATGATTCATTTCATTGTAATTTAGAATCACGGCACAGCCTTTTCTCTCCACAAAGGCGAATCCGTCTGTCCATTCAACGTCATTTTTTTTACTCGTCAGGCTTATTTAAAATGGGGCGTTTACCTGACATCAACGGCCATAGGTCAGTAATCAAAATTGCGCTTACCGCCAACTGCCGCCCAAACAGGAAATGAACAGTGAAAAAGCGAGAATATGTACAGTATTTAGTTTTATTGGTGAGGCAGATGCAATCATCAAAAGATCCATATATGGGTCACAAGCTATAGATTCCCGACACCTGCTGTAAAGTGTCCTTGAGAGTTTTGAAAGGCACTTCAGCTTTTGTTAAAGCGCTATGTAAACCAATATGTACTGTACCTTGCAAAAGTACTCGGCCCCCTTAAATCTTGCGACCTTTTGCCACATTTCAGGCTTCAAACATAAAGATATGAAATGTAATTTTTTTTGTCAAAAATCAACAAGTGGGACATAATCGTGAAGTGGAAAAACAGTTCTTGTATAATGTAAACTTTAACTTGAAAAGTGCAGCGTGCAATATTATTCGGCCCCTTTACTTTCAGTGCTGCAAACTCACTTCAGATGTTCAGTGAGGATCTCTTTCAGTTTTTTATTTGTTAAAAAAGTTTAAATTATCCAATAAATGTATCTCCACTTCACGATTGTGTCCCACTTGTTGATTCTTGACAAAAAAACAACATTTCATATCTTTGTTTGAAGCCTGAAAATTGGTGAAAGGAGGCAGGATTCAAGTGTACTGTAAAGTAAACTGTAAAGTGTCCTTGAGAGCTTTGAAAGGCGCTTAAAATGAAATGTATTATTATTATTATTATCATCAAGGGGGCCAAATACTTTTTCAAGGCACTGTGTGTTGCATTGTATTTTGGACAGCAACCCTCATTTCAAGCTCATATAACTCCAGACCCATGTAATTTAGGAATGAACTCTATTTTTCTGATGAATGAAGAGAGTTGAAGGTTTCTAACACTGTATTTAATGTTTATGTTGTCCTAAAAGTCAATATTCTGTGGGTCCTAGAATTCAAGTGACAATGGCAAAAACCCTGGCACTGAAGTGGATACATTTTTTGCACGTCTGGCAGGGAATGAGTTAAACAACTAACCAGCTACCTAACCAAATAACTGTAGGCCTAGCCGAACGTGTTCATGTCTACTGAATATTTTGTCTTTCTCAACGTGTCCGTATTCAAAAAGGCACGCTTCACCAACCTCCCCCGCCACTCTTCCCCCAGGCTTCTCGCACTCGGCGTTCACCTTTGGCATAGAGAGCCACATCAGCCAATCCAACATCAACGGAGCCCTGGTGCCTCCCGCCGCCCTCATCTCCATCATCCAGAAGGGCCTGCAGTATGTGGAAGCTGAAGTCAGCATCAACGAGGTCAGTTGACATCTTGACGGAGACACGTGGCTTCGTTTTGTGACTGCGTTTATGATCATATTTCTCCAATTGCATTTGTTGTTTGTAGGACGGAACCTTATTTGACGGGCGCCCCATCGAATCGCTATCTCTGATCGATGCCGTGATGCCTGATGTCGTCCAAACGAGGCAGCAGGCCTACAGGGACAAGTTGGCCCAGCAGCAACAACAAGTGGCGGCAGGCAGCGGCGGCAGCGGCGGCAGCGGCACCGGGCCTCAAGGAAGTACCAAGAACGGAGAGGGGGCAGCCAACGGGGAGGAAAACGGATCCCATGCCTTACCCAGTAAGCAGGCTTACCTGTTGATAGTTTGTAAATTATTATCATTATTGTTGTTGTTGATAGTGACATGATCAATCATTGGTAGGTATATAAATCAATATGTATTGTATTGTAAGAATTAAGTGCTTTATTTATTTATTTATTTATTTATTTATTTAATGTTTATTTTTATGTGACTGGAAGATAAAGCATCTTAAAGGACTTTGAAGAAGGACTGTTTGTGATGTAATATACAGTGATTCCTCGGTTTACGAACCCCTTGGCTTACGAACCTTTCGGTTTACGAACGTTAAATTTATGAAAATTTTACCTTGGCGTACAAACTTTTTTTCGGGATACACACGGAGCGCCACAATGAGTGATGTGTCGTTCGCAAACGAGGTCCGTTCTAACAAAATGGCAGCCGACTGTTTTTGTCCTCCATTCCCCACCCCCAGTCTTCGGTTAAAGCCACTGATTGGTCAAGAACGCAGCAGTGAGGGGGTGGGGGTGAGAGACAGAGAGAGAGTGAGGCCGTTAAAAACCTTAAAGAGACAGGCAGACGATGGAGAGAGAATGAGCAAATGAATAGAAAACAATGAAATTTCGACTCGTTTCAACTTTGATAGTTCAAAGGCAGAGTGTCGACTGCAAGGTTAAAATATCCCATCAATCAGGCTCCACAAACAACCTGCACAAGCCATCTGTACACTTCATGCAAAAAGATATTAACCCAGCTAAACAGAACACAATTGATGAGGAACTAGGTAAAATGATCACAGAGACAGCACCTCCAAGGGATCATTCCTCAAGATGGTGAAAGGTTGGCGAAAGGTTCCTCAAGTGTTTAATGCTGATGAAAGCGGCCACTCCATTCCATCAAGCCATCAACGACCATCACAAAGGTGAATAAAACAACTTTATTATAGAGTACAGTTTATTTCTGTAATTATAATACCATAGGACATTTATTATACATAAAATAATGTATATTTTGTGTAGTTTTAAGGTTTAGAAAATTAGAAAGTAGAAAATTATGTTTTATGGGGACCTGGGAACGGATTATTCTCATTTTAATGATTTCCTATGGGAAATTAATTTTTGGGATACACACTTTGCCTTACACACTCTGTCTGAGAACCAATTAAGTTCGTAAGCCAAGGTATCACTGTATCAGAATCAGGAAACATTTATCTTTATCTGTCCCACAATAGGGAAAGAGATGATAATTTAGATGTATATACTGTGACTGGAAGATAAAGCATCTTAAAGGACTTTGAAGTTCGCTTTGTGATGTAATGTAGGGAAAGAGATGCCCATTTCACGGTAAGATCAAAGCCTTGTCATCAAATGGCGAGTATAGTTTTTGCTTTTTTGAATGTTGCTGCGCCGATGACCATTTTGTGTTTGGGAGCCTTTTACTGAGCGAGATGCTTGTTCTGTAGCCACAAAGGGAAACAAGTCTTCTTGTGCCGGTCCCAAATCTAGATAAATATAGAGGGTTGTGTCAGGAAGGGCATCCGACGTAAAAGCTTGGCCAAAACAAACATGCGGATCAAACCTCTGAAGATGGAGGGCACTGATTTGCTGTGACGACCCCTTGAAGGGAAAAGCTCAAAGGAAAAGAAGAAGATCATTATTGTTATTCTTATTATTTTAATAGAATCTGCTCCCTTGTTGTAGATCACCACTCAGAGATGATGGAGGTGGATCGAGATGTGGAAATACCCCAGAACAAAGCCATGGTCCTCAGAGGTCATGAATCTGAAGTTTTTATCTGTGCCTGGAATCCGGTCAATGACCTGCTGGCATCTGGGTTAGTGCTTCGCAAGATACATATTCATTTTTATGTCTGTCTCCCAAATCTTATTATTATTTTTTTTTTTACTCGTCTGTGTTTTCCATACATCATGATGGTTTAAAATAGATTATAGAGTCCAATAATATTCCACATTATAATTTTTTTAGAAATGTTGTGACTATTCCTGTAAATTGAAGAGATGATTGTGCATTGTGTTCATAGTGTGTAAAATTTGTTTGAAACAACTACAGGTCTGGAGATTCAACGGCTCGGATCTGGAACCTGAGCGAAAACAGCTCGGGCGGTTCTACCCAGCTGGTTCTGAGGCACTGCATTCGGGAAGGAGGCCAGGACGTACCGAGCAACAAAGACGTCACCTCACTAGACTGGAATGTGAGTGAGCATGCGTTCAATTTACCCGTAGGGTTGCTCGTGCTAAACTCGGCGCACGTGCCTTCGATCATCGCCTTTTTTATTTATTGTTTCATGATTGGGAGAAAAAAAATGTGATAGAAAAAAAATGTTTGTCTTTCAGAGTGAGGGCACGCTTTTAGCAACGGGCTCCTATGACGGCTTTGCAAGAATATGGACAAAAGATGGTAAATTTGGATGGCTTCAATTTCATCGTTTGATATTGCATGCATATTTCAACTATGTTTTTCTTCGTATTTTCTTTGTATTTTTTTTTTTTTACAGGTAACCTGGCCAGTACTTTGGGTCAGCACAAAGGTCCCATATTTGCACTCAAGTGGAATAAGAAAGGAAACTTTATACTGAGTGCTGGTGTTGACAAAGTAAGTCATTTTGGAAACTGCCAGCGCCCCAAAAATATGTACAAATATTCTCTTGGCTGAATCCTCAGCATTTCAAACCTATTTTCATGTTCCGAAATATCACGATGAGCTGGCATAGCCACCTTCCTTGTTCAACATTGCCACCTAGTGTTCGCCAATGGAACATAAGGCTGTAAAGTCCTAATCATTTATGTAAAATTTCATTCTATTTATATTTTTTTGGTAGTTAAAAATAATGAATGTCTTGCATGCATGACACTGCCGACAATGCATTTTTTTTTCTCCAAGCAAAACAAATAATGAATAAGGAACTACTCACCCAAATGCAAATATTTGCCTATAAATGATTTAATGTTTTTGTTTGATTGTTTTTTAAAATGTCTTTCACCCAGACCACAATTATATGGGACGCTCACACCGGAGAGGCGAAGCAGCAGTTTCCTTTCCACTCAGGTAAGACTCAGATGTGCAGAATAGAAGCAATTTTCTTTATGATTTAAGTTTAGCTGCTTTAAAAAATATTTTTTTATATAACAAAAACTTATAATGGCAATTAAAGGACAACCAACGTCACTTTTTTGTTTCTTAACTGACATCAGAAAAACGTTTTATAGCATCTAAAATACCCAAAACACGCAGTATATTTTTAGTCAAATGCAAAACACCAATAAAAATGACTTAGTGTCCAAAATCTGCAAAAAATTGAGCTGCAAATTGGGCATTTTCAGAAAGTCCCGCCCCCAGTTCGTGACGTCACACCAAAACGTCTTGCATTGCTGCAGATTGGCTTCAGATTCGGAGAATATGCTTTCTTGTTACACATCCAGTTATGAATATCATTCAAATAGTTCTGAAGAGGAAAGCATACATGTTTGCAATCGATTAAAGAATTTAGAGGCACAAAATGGCGACCTCCTGTGGCCACCTCCGTTTCCACAGGCTGATAAATTCCTTATATGGAGCTTGGACGCCCTCTTCTGGCGGCTTTTGGGTGCAACACGGTTCTCAGACCAAACATGTACAGCAAAATACATTGACGTGATGGAAGGACCGCTACAATGCGGTTTTTTTTTCGGTCAGGGGTTCCTTTCATGAACGTCACCAACTCAAAAACAAGACTTCCTGAATATTCAGCGCGAGTCTTAAAACGTAAAATATAGCTATATGCGGTGGAATCTTATTAAAATATGCTCAGTAGAAGTCATTTGAAACCATTTTACAAATTATGGACACAACTTGTCCGTAGACGTCGGTTGTCCTTTCACGGCGTCTAAATCAATTTGGGGTGCAGGTTCCATTTTGCAAGTCCCTACTAAACTCAGAAAAATGTCTTATTTATCCTGTTCCTGACGCCGTGTAAATCAATTTTTGGGGTGGAAGTTCCATTTTGCAAGTCCCTACTAAACCCTAAATTGTAAAAAAAAATGTCTTACTTATCCTGTTCCTCCCCGCAGCGCCTGCTCTGGACGTTGACTGGCAGAGTAACAACACGTTTGCCTCCTGCAGTACGGACATGTGCATTCATGTCTGTAAATTGGGTCAGGACCGACCGGTCAAGACCTTCCAGGGACACACGGTAAGTCACCTGTACTTTTTTCACTAATGCAAATCGAGTTTTTCGATGTCACTTGAATAATTTTGTGCGTCAACCATCCCATTTACTCCATCCTCACGTGACCCCACTGTAGAATGAGGTCAACGCTATCAAGTGGGACCCCACTGGCAGTTTGCTGGCCTCGTGCTCCGATGACATGACTCTAAAGGTCAGTCCGGTGGGCACTTTTTGACGCGAAATGGCCTGCGTGAAGCTCAAATGTTGGATTCTTTGCAGATCTGGAGTATGAAACAGGACATGTGTGTCCATGACCTTCAAGCCCACAGTAAAGAAATTTACACAATCAAGTGGAGCCCGACGGGGCCTGGGACCAACAACCCCAACGCCAACCTGATGCTGGCCAGGTGAATTCCAAGATGTTTTGTTGTTGGGCTCTGACCAAGTTGACATTTAACTAACTCTGCCCCATGGCACCCTCTCCTGTCGCAGTGCGTCATTCGACTCAACGGTGCGTCTGTGGGACGTGGAGCGCGGGGTGTGCATCCACACGCTGACTCGCCACCAGGAGCCCGTGTACAGCGTGGCCTTCAGTCCCGACGGCAGACACCTCGCCAGCGGCTCCTTCGACAAGTGTGTTCACATCTGGAACACTCAGGTCTGCGCGCTAACTTTCTCTCTCTCTCGCTTTTTAAAACGCATTTGAGGCAGTCGTTTGCAAACGTCCGTTTATGTCTTTTAGACTGGTGCTTTAGTCCACAGCTACAGGGGGACAGGGGGGATCTTTGAGGTGTGCTGGAATGCCACTGGGGATAAAGTAGGAGCCAGTGCGTCTGATGGATCGGTAAGTACCTTAATAGAACATTTAAAGGACAACCGACACCATTTTTTTTTTTTTGTTTCCTCACTGACATCAGAAAAACGTTTGATAGCATCTAAAATACCCAAAACACGCAGGCTAATATTTTTAGTCAAATGCAAAACACCAATAAAAATTACTTCAAGTGTCCCAAAACTAGTACTTCTTAATGACCTCAGAAAGTTTCAGTTTCGGAAGGTCCCGCCTCCTTGTTTGTGACGTCACGCCAGGACATCTTGCCTTGCTCTAGAATCAAAACAATTCAGCTTCGGAGAAGATGCTTTCTTGTTACTCATCCAGTTATGAATATGATTCAAATAGTTCTGAGGAGGAAAGCATAAATGTTTGCATTTGATTAAAGAAGTCCCGTATCATTTTGAGGCGTCTGGACTCCAATGTATCTCCCAGAAAATGCACAAGATGGCGCCCAAGCTCCGTTGGATATGGGCAGATTTGTCTGCTCGGAATTTGTGTCAACTAGTATCAAATAGTAGTCTTGGTGCAACACACAAGGATTCACCATCGCGTTATTTATGTGTTTTCCTTCTAATTTCGCCATCAACACGAAGTTTTCAGACCAAACAAAGTACCCAAAATGCATTGTGTGTCGCTTTCTGGGTCAGGGGCGTTCCAGACGTGACGTCACGTCAGGCATCGTCATCAACTCGAAAACAAGACTTCCTGAATATTCAGCGCAAGTCTTAAAACGTAAAATATAGCTATATGCCGTGGAATCTTTGTAAAATACACTCAGTAGAAGTCATTTGAAGTGATTTTACAAATCGTGGACACAACTTGTCCGGAGGCATCAGTTGTCCTTTAAAGGGGCAGGTGCTTAATCATTTTTCTTGATTCATCGTATTTCAATCAAAACATTATTTGTCCCAAAAAAAAAAAGAGAAATGATGACTATTCAAATCAAATCGACATGTGACTACCCGGATGAGGAAGTGAGAATCTTGTGGCTTCCTGCCTGTAAACTGTCAGATTTGTTCACCGCCCTCCTCCTCTTGCCATTTGCAGGTTTGCGTATTAGACCTGAGGAAATGACACACGTGCGGGGGGGAGCCATGGACCGACTACGAATGTGTACATAGCCAAAATGACTGACTGTCCCCTGCCTGTCCCGCCACACTGCTGTAGTCCCCATCCAGGCGCCGTGGGCCCGTGTCATGACCGCCAAACGGAACGTTGCCCCTATTCCCCCGCCTTCCATCACCCATTCAAAGGACCACATTTTCACAACATCCGCTTTTTGGCACGCGTGTAAGAGACTTTCGAGTGAAAGGCGTTGGTTTTTCTTCAACCTGGTTCACAGCCTCGCTACATACACACCAAAATACCAGAATTCCCTTTTTTTTAAACCCCCTTTTGTTCCAGAATTCTAAAGTTTTTTGTTTTGTTTTTTGCTGTTGTCGTCGTTCTCTGTTGGTGTGTGCATATTGCATATGTCAGCATTTGGTGTCCTGTGGACATTGTTTTTAAATTGGATTTTACTGTAAGTTTTATATCATGTGCTGAGGCAAAAGGATGGAGAGTTTTTATTACAATTTTTTTTAATGGATGCCCACTGTTCAGTTGGACATCGCTTCTTGGCACTCTTCAAACATGCAAATGTAAAGACTATAAGGTACATTGCTTTTTTTTTAACCCAAAAATACGGTATAACGCAAGTCATCTAAACAATCCAAATGTCCTTTTGTTTGCATCTTTTGCCCAGATTTTTTTTTCCCGGGTGTTCTCAATTCATCAGGTAATATGTCAAGTTGTGTAAAAAAAAAAGAGAGAGAGAAAAAAACTTATCGTCTCTGTTCTTTAAGTTGGTCTCACGTTGTCCTCGGGCCGCTTCTGTCATAGCGATGGATGGTGGCGCAGGTGCTTACAGCAGCAGAAGCTGGGATCTGAAGAGAGAGAGTGAAAGGGGATGGGGGACCTTTAACTTGCATCCATTCTAATAGTCATTGTGCTTGCATTTTCAATTCAAGGCTGAGTGATAATCAAACTAATCCTCTCTCCAATCGCGCAGCGCACGTTTCCAACTTTTGCCCAAATTCTTAAGGGGCTCTCTTGCTTTGATCAAAATGCTCCGGAGACGGGCTTCGTTCGAGCCTATGCACAGATAGACGGACGGCGCTTTTTTTGTTTGTTTGTTGTTGTTGTTGTTCTGTTTGCCAGTCTGTGCTTGTTATAATGCATCCATTTGTGTGCTGCTCCAGCACATAAAATGGATTCAAGTCCATTGTCAAGTTTGAAATGCAATGCGTGATGTTTTCGAGTGACCAGGGGCCGTGACCATGAAGAATGTTTTTTGTTCGGTTGTTGTTGTTTTTTCCTCTTTTTCGTTTTGTGATAAAATACCATTTAACAGTCATTGGAAAGATGAACTAGCTGCCCTTTCAAAGGGTTTTTTTCCTGCACTTTAGAAAAATATGGAGAAACAGGGAGGTGTGTTTTGTTCAAATTGAACACATCTAAAGTAAAAAAAAAAGTAACGAAAAAAAGGACGGTGCAGTGTTCTAGTGAGATTCAAGGGGTTTTAATTATATTTCATCTGACTCCATCAATGTTGAAGCCAATGTCTGCATTCCAGGTGTCATCTTACAGCCATAACATTAGCTCAGTACGAATATACAAATACGTGAGAGGTTTGTCGGAGTATTACCTGTTTGAAACGTTTTGTACTATTTTGAAGTTTGCTTTGGTGGTGTCGATGGTGACCGAGCTGTACTACAAATACGTCTTTGCAAAATGAGGTCCATGACAGTGTAATGGTATTTTTTAATGTTTATTTTGGATACGCTTTTTACACTGCATTCAAGTGGTAGCTTTTTTTTTTTTTTTTTTTTTTTTTTTTCCTACCGAGAAAAAAATATATATACACTAACGTTGATTCTTCTATCTTTGCTATGTTTGAGAGCCCTTGAAGGTTTTGTATTCCTCCAAACTTTTGTAATTCAGATTGATTTGTAGCTATGTACTCAAAAATGAACAAAAAAGAAAAATCTGGATAACTGTTGGTGTATCACAGAAAATGTAAATAACAGTTTGCTTTTTTGTGATGTCTTTGCCCCCACTTGCGTTGTACTCTCTCACTCACCACATGGTTGCAGTCTGACTGTTGGAATAGCGGTCAGATCTTAAGGTCTAGAATAAAATATATTTTGATAAGAAAGCTTGGTTTCATTGACCCGCCCCCTCTTAAAATCTGAGAACCTCTTTTTAGTGTTTCATGGCTACATTCATATTGCCAAGAATGTGCACGTTAGTGCTGTATTCATATGGCAATTTAAAAGGAAAACTGTCGTCTTTTGTCTTTGGTATACTATTGTGGGTTTCGCATATGCGTATGTAAATCTGTCTTTTTCCGAAGGAAACCCCAAAATTAAAAAAGACGCAAGCCATGTGACACAGGGCCTTGTTTAAACTGGTATCGTTTAAGCAGCGTTTCCGAGTGAGCTCTTATTGTGACACTGAATTGCTGCCACTTCCGGTAGACGAATGAACGGTAGATCTCAGCTTGACAAATACCACGGGGTCACGCGAGTACACGGAAAACGTTGCACGAGAACTTCTTGACAAAACATTTTTGTGGATCAGAATATGGCCAGTTCAAACAAAGTGCTTATAGACACGTAAATTAATAATGACACAAACAACTGCTTATCAATGCAAACATGTCACGTGGGTTCGCTTTCCACGCAAAACCTTTTGAGCTTTCAAATGAGTTACCATGGTAAAATGTTAAAACACTGAGCAGCCTTTTTGACAGTGATAAAATAAAAGAGACTCAAAGCTCAAGTGGTGTAATGAGAGGGGGGTGGGTATATGCAACTTGGTAGGCAGGCAGGCTGGCCAGTTGGTGACTTCCACATCCAACCCTCTTTCCCTTTTCAAACAGCACACATATACACACACACAAATCCAACACATACAAAAAAACGTTGGTCTACATGCGATACAACCGTTTAGCTATATTGTGAGCAGCTGTTCAATTGACTCTGGTCTCTGGGCAATTGGTCAAAAACATTATGAGTGGATGGGAATTTACATTATTAATCAATGTCCCCCTATGTTTTTTTAAACTGTATGAATAAAAGAAAAAGTGTTAAAGAAAAGTTAAATACAACTCCACAGCGCTTATGAATGGTCTTTTCTAACAATAAGCAAACGCTTATCTACTTCAGGGGTCGGGTGCTATATTGCTCAAGGTTTCCAGACCAATGCAAAGTTCGACTTTGTTGATAAGATTTCCGGAGAGGAGATGTAACACCAGAATGCTTCAAAATGAGATAAGATAATATGCAGAGTGAGTGAATATTACAGTCTGGATAATAAAATGTCGAGTGGAGTTAATATGTGACGCATACCTATGGAATGTTTTGTACCTATTTTTTTTTGTCTCTTCCTGTCTCTTTCAAGAGTGACGAGGATATAAAACACAAGCCTGCATTTATACATCGGAGCAAAGGACTTATTGCACTCCAGTGCGGTTTAACAAAATGTGACAGTTTAGAAATGCATAAATCTTAAACGGGTGGCAAAATCAAAAACAAAATGGCTGCCCAACACAAGAGCTTTCTGTTGAAAGGAAAATATTTATTTACTTTATTTATTGGATCATGGGTCATCGATCTATTGCAGCAATTTGTGATGACAGCCGTAGCAATCAAATGCTGAATGGCCAAAAGCCCCCACAAAATGAATACATAAACAAAGCTATATATTTTTTTCCTGAATCAAAGGCATATTTTGAGACAAAAGCTGTATTTTTGAGATTCAATTCCCAAAATCTGACTTTGTCCCTCTTGTTGACTTATTTATAATATTTATTATTATAAAAAAATAAAAAAATAAATAAATGACAATCCCACAATTGGAGTTAATTGCCTTTTTTCATCTACTGACTGAATAGCTCCGCCCACATCCACACCCAGAAGGGGAAGTGAGAGTTGAGAGTGGGCGAGCCGGGTAAGATTGAGTCCACTCAGGCAAAGCGCTCCAGGCAGACAGACAGAACCGGGAATCAAAAGAGATCCAAAGAGCAAAGTGGATGTCAAAAAGAGGATGTCAAAAAGTGGATTTGATGGAAGAAGTCAGGGAGGGGGGACGGTTCAAGTTGCTCTTTGGGGTGAGTGTCCAACACCGGCGTGCCTCCCGTTGAGACTAATGCTAACTTTGGAAGTATGCGAGCGCCGCACCGGGCATTCCCCGCTTGAACTCGTTTTAGATGCAGCATAAACACTCGCAGGGTTGTTCTTCTGTCTGACCCCTGCGCTTTTCGCATGGCGTTGTTACAGTTAAGCCGCAGCGGCCCTGGTGACACCTTGGGTCAACAGTCAAGCCCACATGAAAACGCAATTCCGTTTGCTGCGAGGATGAGGTGAGAACGGTTCCTTTTGTCGTGTCTCATCCTTCCTTTATGTCCTGTTCATTCGGCGTGTTGCTGAATCTTCTTCTTTTCCTTTCGGCTTTTCCCTGCAAGGGGTCGCCACAGCAAATCAGTGTCCTCCATCTTTAGAGGTTTGATCCCCATGTTTGTTTTGGCCAAGCTTTTACGTCGGATGCCCTTCCTGACGCAACCCTCTGTATTTATCCGGGCTTGGGACCGACACAAGAAGACACTAACTCATGTCACCTTGTGGCTACAGAAGAAGCAAACTCGCTCAGTAAAAGGCTCCATAACACAAAATGGTCATCGGCACAGCAACATTAAAAAAAGAAAAAACTACACTCACCATTTGATGACAATGCTCTACTTCCAATCACAGTAAATATATCTAAATGATCATCTCTCCCGATATTCCATAACAAAAAGAACTTCAAAGTCCTTTAAAGGACAACCGACGTCACTTTTTTGTTTCGTAACTGACATCAGAAAAACGTTTTATAGCATCAAAAATACCCAAAACACGCAGTATGATATTTTAGTCAAATGCAAAACACCAATAAAAATGACTTCAAGTGTCTAAAAAGTACTTTGAATTTGAAACCGGAAGAGGCCAGTTTCAGAAGGTCCCGCCCCCATGTTCGTGGTGTCACGGCAAGACGTCTTGCCTTTCTCGAGAATCAAAACAATGGCTTCAGATTCGGAGAATATGCTTTCTTGTTACTCATCCAGTTATGAATATGATTCAAATAGTTCTGAAGGAGAAAGCATACATGTTTGCAATCGATTAAAGAATTTATTCCATTTCATTTTTAGGCATCAAGGGTGGGAAATGTCGCACCCAAAAAAAGGCAGAACATGGCGACAAAGCCGTGTAAGGAATTAATCAGCCCGTTTCTACAGGCTAATTAATTCCTTATATGGAGCTTTGTCGCCCTCTTCTGCCTCTTTGTGATCCTACATGTCATTTTCAGACCAAAGTAGAGCAAACTGCATTGACGTGATGGAAGGACTGCTACAATGTATCCTTTTTTCGGTCAGGGGCGTTCCTTCAGTGACGTAACGTACGGACTCGTCACCAACTCAAAAACAAGACTATCGGCATATTCAGCGTGAGTCTTAAAACGTAATATATAGCTATATGCGGTGGAATCTTTGTAAAATACGCTCAGTAGAAGTCATTTTACAAATTATGGACACAACTTGTCAGGAGACGTCGGTTGTCCTTTAAGGTCACAAAAGCTCTTCTTCTTTTCCTTTCGGCTTTTCCCTTCAAGGGGTCGCCACTGCAAATCAGTGTCCTAAGCTAAAACCTGCTAAATTAACACAACAAAAGAGCACAATTCTGAATAATTCTGTAAAAAAGTGTAGAGTTAAAAACTGGGAGCTATACTTTGCCTGTCCCATGTGCTTGCCTCACCTGAGTCGTGTTGCTGAATGTTGTTTGTTATTATTGGGACTTGCAAACTGGTGGTTGGGTGTCATATTACCCGCAATGGAAAATTGCAAATTACAACAACAAAAAACGCTCTGTGCGAGTGAACCCCTCCACCCCCCCACACCCATTTGTAACCACACGTCCACACTGGCGGTGTTGAAAAAGCTCTCAGGGTGCGCTGGGACTCCCTTGCTGCTCAGACGCCAACGTGAATCCCCCCCACCACCACCACCACCGGCAGGTTTGAGAGCAGGAAGCGGGGTTATTCTCACTTGTTGAATTGTGCAGGACAGCTATTCTAATGCAGCTCATTGTACCCCCCCCCCCCCCCCCCCCCCCCCACACACACACACACACACACACACACACACACACACACACACACACACACACACACACACACACACTTTTCCACGGCTATCAGCGCTTTCACAGGGTCGTCCACTTCCCCCTCCCGGCTTCCCTTATATGGCAACATTTGCTGTGTTGGCTTTTTGCATTCAGATAGCAAATGTCCTACAGTCCCCCCACCCCTACCCCACCCGAACCCTTCTTGCCACTGCCAACTCCTGCCGTTCATTTTTAGTTTCTTTGTTTCTTTGTTTGGGTACTGTTGCACTGCAAGTGTGCTTTGACTTTCCGCTGCATGGCGTGCGATGCGAGCCGACGTGACGATTTTGTATTTCATGCAAATTTTATGATCGGATGACATGTCTTAACTCATTCACTGCCATTCACAAATTTATTCGGGAATTGAAAGTATGACCAAGAGCGCCATTCCTGAATTTGTTCAGGTTTTGTTTTTTTCATGCTTGGGTGTCAATAAAGCGCTGGCCATGGCATTTGCCAATGTTTTTTCCCTTCCACGAGGGGCAGCATTTCCCTTTTTTCAATCTTAGTGCTTTGTTCCAGCTCCAGCTGTTGTTGAAGCGCTGTACTGTATAAACCAATATGTATGTATTTTGGACAGCCGCCCTCATTTCAAGCTCATAACTCCAGACCCATATAATTTAGGAATGGACTTTTTTTCTGATGAAAGAAGAGAGTTCAAGGTTTCTAACGCCGTATTGAATGTTTATGTAGTCCTAAAACTCAATATTCTGTGGGTCCTGCAATTTGAGTGAAAATGACAAAAACCATGGCACTGGAGTGGACAGGTTTTGATGTTGACACCTGCTTTATAAGAATAATAATATGTAATTTCTATGCGCCTTTCAAAACTCTCAAGGACACTTTACAGTCACGAGATAAGAACTTTTGTTTTGTTTTGTGCGGGTGAGCAGCGGCGCCATTCACGCCAGCGTTCACTCTACCCAGAAGTAACACAGAAGCAAAGTACAGGTTGAAAGCAATGAGAAAGTGAAGACAAAAGATTTCCAATTGTTGGCCTGGAATAAGTGCAAAACTAAAA
Source organism: Hippocampus bargibanti (assembly GCF_051943395.1). Lineage (NCBI taxonomy): Eukaryota > Metazoa > Chordata > Actinopteri > Syngnathiformes > Syngnathidae > Hippocampus > Hippocampus bargibanti. The sequence continues at coordinate 10,552,271 of NC_142744.1, read as the reverse complement.
TAAAAAAAATGTGCTATGGTATTGTAAATAAATAAATAGACTGTATTGTATAATAGTCGTTTTATTTATAATAATAATAATACATTTAATTAATAAGCGCCTTTCAAAACTCTCAAGGTCGCTTTACAGTCACAGGAAGTTTTTCTGCGGGGGAGCAGCGGCAGTCACACGCGCCAGCGTTCACTCAACTTTGTGATGGTCGATGTAGTTGCCTCTTGATGATATTCGAGTGAAGTTGCCGTGCTTTCTCAGCAATAATACCCTCACTAACGCTGTCCCCTGCTAGCTGTGTTTCGTTAATCAAAATCAACAGAAGTTTTTCAAATTCTTCTATTGCCTGAGACCGTTGCTTAGACAACACAGAAACACCTTTAGCCACATGTAGCAATGGTCGACTTAGCATCTTGGTACTGGGACGCTAAGTCACACAAACGCACACCTCGTTCGTGTTTTTCGATGATCTCCTTCGGCTCGACCGTAATTTTCTTGTGTGTCCTCTTCGGCTGAACACTAGCCTCTGGTGGGGTCTTTTTCTGTCTCATAATAGCAAAAGTACTCCACTCGATAACTAACCACTTCTGCACTCAAAGAAAAGGGTTGACGAAAACTAGTCCGCCATTTACCGTGGCGCCGTGTGGTTTGGTTCATCCGCTGAAAACCAGTTTGTCAGCCGAGACTATATGCTTGCGAATTTAATGTTCGTGAGGCGAAAAGTTCGTGAGCTGAAGCGTTCGTATGCGGAGGTATCACTATTTGTATTTTTTAAGATAGGGTCCAATTTATTTATTTGTTTATTTATTGGCGATGGAGGATGTGTTGGCAAACCTGGCAACCCATACAAAGTGCAGATGCCACCTCATAAAAGCATAACCACAAAGGAAGCCCCTGAGATGAGTCAACTTAGATTTGAGAGTTGACTTTTTTTTTCCTTGCGTAAAATGTGTAAAGAAGAAAACGAACGAATGCAAAGAAAAAGTTTGTCACAATCAGACGACGATGATGACGGCGACATGATGAGCGGTCACGATTAAAGCTGGCGGGCAAAGACACGCGAGATACGTTCGCTTGACAGTTCGGCTACCTGGTCGCTGGTGAAACATTAACAGAGTTTTATGTGGCGGCTGTGTGTATCACTGACCATAGTCATAGATAATACGGAGTCACATTTGCGATCATTTCAATAAATAAGTGTAAATAAATAAGTGAATATTTAAATTAATAATTACATAAAATTAGATATAACGTTGCTGCTGTGAAATGTACATTTCTCCACTGCGAGACTAATAAAAGGCAAATCCAATCCAAATCCAATAACACAAACACTTCAATTAAAACCCTTTCGATACTGACGGTACAAATGAGTACCACCATAATTTTTAACTCTAAGAAAATAAAGGGGAGTAAGTTTCTTCCTCAATAAATAAATGAAGAAGACGGACGGTACCAGGTTCGATTCCAGCGGCAGATTTCCTGTGTGGAATTTGCATGTTCTCTCCATGGGTGCTTTTCTCCGGGTACTCTGGTTTCTTCCCACATTCATGGCAAACTAATGGAACACTCGAAATTGTCCCTCCGCGCGAGTAAGAGCGCAGACGGTTGATCGTCTGGCGGCGGTGCTTAAGTGCAGTTACCGCCGTTTATCGGACTTTCATGAACTATCCCATAATGCTGCGCAGTTTGTTTGGCCTTAATCTTGTCACCGCAGTAAATATGCTTTTCCTTCCTCTCAGATGAAGATGCATGGTTGACTGCTAAGTGGCTTGGAGGACGCGAGTAATTCTTCAGTGATGGACAACGTTTCCCAGTAGACCCAGCGAATCCCATCATCGCCGGCGATAATAGAAGACCGGCTAAGTGCTGAGCAGAGGCGCCGCGTTAGAGCTTTCATAAGCCGCCTGGCCGCTCGGCTCGCCAACATGTTGTGGAGAGTCCGCCGTTTAGTGAGGAAGCACTGTGTCCGGCTGATGACCACCTGCCTGTTGCTGTCAGTAGTGATGTTTTGGTGGGACAAAACCATGGCGAACCATGTCAAGTCTTACTTTTACCGCCTGATGGTGAACAGCTTAAGCGACATGACCAGGAGCTTCACCGTCACGCAGGAGCAGGCCCGAAGCTTCAGTAATTTCCGCAACTTGCTGGATCACCCGAACAAATGTGTCGGCCAGGATGTCCTCCTGTTGCTCTTTGTGAAAACTCCCCCGGTCAACCTCGGCCGGCGTGAGGCCATTCGGTCCACTTGGGGTAACGAGACCTTCATACGGGACTCGCTGGGGGTGACGGTTAAGGTGGTGTTCGCCTTGGGAGCGCCCTCTGGACCCAACGGCGCCGTACTTCAGAGGCGGCTCTTCCGGGAGGACCGTCACCATGGCGATTTGATCCAGCAGGATTTTTGGGATTCATTCCACAACTTAACCCTGAAGCTGATCATGCAGTTTCACTGGATGCACAGGCGGTGCGCTCATGCCCGTTTTCTCATGACGGCAGACGACGACGTCTTTATTCACATGCCCAACTTGGTGGCATACCTTCAAGACGTTCGAGACCGGGGCATCTCTGACTTCTGGGTGGGTAGGGTCCACCGGGGCGCACCGCCCAACCGCCAGAAAGAAAGTAAGTACTACGTACCCCAGGATATGTACCAGTGGGTATCGTACCCGGACTATACGCCAGGGGGAGGCTATGTGATGTCCGGCGACGTGGCGGAGAAGATCTACCGCGCCACTCTGACGCTGAATGCCTCGCTTTACATCGACGACGTTTTCATGGGCATCTGCGCCAACACGGTTGGCGTGTCGCCGCAGGTTCATTGGTATTTCTCGGGGGAGAAAAAGGCACCTTACCACCAGTGTATCTTTAAACAGATGATTACCTCACACGGACACGTGGAGGATGTGCAACACCTTTGGAAGGTGGCCACACACCCGAAGGTGAAAGAGAGGATGTCCGGAGTTTTAGGCAAGCTCTACTGCACGGCGGTGAAGATTTATCTGCTTTGTCTATCCTATACCAGTACCTACCCTTGCCTCGCTGCTTTTTATTGAGCTTCTACGAGGACAGTAAATTTAAGAATTCTGCGGTACCCTGGCCTATAAAGTGATTCAGGAGTTGTTTTATTTTATTCTTTTTGTCATCAAATCCCGATTTACAGGTGTTTATTCTTTTTTTTGTCATTACACCCTTATTTTTTTGTTACCAAATCTTGATTTACTTATTTATTTATTTATACCTGCAGGCAAAAAATTAGATTGAAAAGATATTTGCGTTAAATGTTGGTAGCGAACTTAACGCAATTTGGAAGATTGTAAAAAAGTTTAGTTGACTTCCATTCCCAGTTGACTGTCAAATTAAACAAAGTAAAAATAATTACCTTTTTTATTATTATTTTTTTAAATAAGCATAAAACTTTATCTTACACAACAGGCAACTTATTGAGGTATTCGAGCTGCGTTCACACTGCAGGGTGTCAAAGGAAATGGAGACGTCGACTGAAGATAATATGAAGTCATTGTCGCCTGTAATAAATGAACAGTCTGTATAGTTGGAATACTTAAATAACCATGTCAACTGATGTTTTTGGATTGTGATGCTTGTAAAAAAGTCAAATTAAAGTTACACGTGAGCTTCCCATTGGCAGCAAGTTGAGCCAAGAGGGGAACAAAAACAGGTTAGTGAGTCACTCATTTTGCCGACCTATGACTGGACAAACTGAACAAGCGCTTAACACCGACTTGAATAAATGAATGGAGCAAATGGTCAAAAAACACATTTACAAAATGAGAAGACACCAGAGTAACCAAAAGTAGGCTCACTCCCACTACACAGAAGACAATTGGGATGTCACTCAATAGGACCCGCAACCCTTCAGTCCACAGTTGTGACTTTGGGCTTACCCCAAGTACAGAGGTTTGTTTATATTTATATTACATTACAAAACTATTCGACCACACAAACCCCTTTTAACAACTTCGATAATACCGATTACATGGGATTTTTCTGTAAGGCTACAAAGACTCTGTTTTACTGCAATTTCAATAAAACATCTATTTTGACAAAACAAGAGAAAGCTATCAACGCATCCAAAACGTGTTCCCCGTAGCATACCTAAACTGACCAAAAAGATAATTCACTCAACACGATAACTGAACAAAAATACAATCTTACCAGTGAGCTTTGTCAAATTCCATGGTGGATTATCGATGATAAGAAGCTGGTGGTTTTTAGGCTAAAACTACGCTTTTGCCATGAAGCCATTTTGCAGACGACACAATCCAACACTTGTTCCAAATAAGGCCATGGGTCGCCGGGCTGGAACGAGATACCAAGGTCAAGACTCAATTCATACATTTTTTTTAATTGACACATTGTCTGAAAACCTAACTGTTTCCTTCCGTGAAATGCCCTGTCGTCTTTCGTCGACCGGCTCTAGTCGCTTCCCGTGTATTCGAATTGGACCAACTGCTGCGAATTACAATTAATAACAAGTACAAAAGAAACGGATAAAAGAATAGCGATTTTTTTAAAATTACAACCTCGTTGGAGTTTGCTCTTTGTTTATTATTTAAATATCCATTGTTAAATAATTATTTAAAAATTGGTTTACTGAAGTAACACCGTGAATTTACGCGAACATAAAATCTTCATTTCATCGTCCCCTAAAGACGCCCTCACTCAAACGGCTGAACGATGAGTTCTAAAAGTAAAACGCAACACAACTATGATATGAAAATCATTTTTGGTCTAATTAATTTTAGCATTTAATTGGCAGAGGGAAAAAATCCTAATATGTTTCCTTGAAAATAAACATGTCTCTCAAAATCTTAGATGGAAATATACACGCTTTTGTCATCACTTTGCATTTTAAACTGTAATTTACACCTGTCACGATTTGCAAGGTGGTGCTGGACCCCAAACAATGCAGGTAGGAGGGAATACTGCGTTTCATTAAGCTATGGTTGAACTCTAGCAGTATTTGATTAAAGGTTGAACTCTAGCAGAATTTGATTAAATATTTATTTTCTTGGATACTCAAATGCCTCAAGTTAAATAAAATGACTATGGGGTGGTTTATATCACAATGCAAAGTGGAGATGTTTTTGTAGTCCTAGTTGTGAATCCAAAGGATGGCCAATCTGATGAAAAACATCTGCTCAGCTACATGTAAAATTCAACACCAGAGAAGAAAAATGTCACATGTGACTGATAATGCAAGCGGTTTTGTGAACTGAAATAAAACGAGTCTTTAAAAAATGTTTTTTTTTTTGTCATTTTACTTGAGATTTTGCATGTGGCCTTAAACACGAATACGTCTACCGTAAATTGAACTCAATGCATTGTAAATAGCCCTGTATTAATTTTTTGGGGGGAGATTAGTGGGCACCCACTGCATCGCTAGCAGGTGGAGTCAAAACCTCAAAGCATTACAACAGCATCTTACAGCAATTTTCATTTATTAAGACATTCTTATAATTTGAGATATCTGAAAAGTAGTGCAGGGGAGAGAGGTGCGCATGTCGCTAAATGCTAATATACCCATCTATCGTGAGTAAAACACGCTATATAAATCAATATGTATTGTAAAATACCAGCAAACTATGGCCTAACCGAGACATTTTGACGGCAAGTCAGATGAAAACATGATACATTTAAATAAACAATTCACAAAAAAGCAAATACAAATCTACTATATTATATAATACCGTGACAAGTGCCTCTAAGTATGCAGGCCCACAACACATCGCACATGTTAGCATAACAGAATTTGCAGACTTTATACAGCACTTGTACCTTTTAGTCCACAAGAAGGTTACTAAATGGTGGAGCACATCGAATATACGCATAGTAGAACATGGAAAGAAATGCCTGAAAAAGACCACAATAACACACCCCATGGCTTTATAGCTCCAACCAGCCAAAAACTGCGCAGGGAACAAAGCCTACAATGACCCGAGTGGGACTACCGTAGAAATCACCTCGCAAAAGTATTCAGATCCAAGGTCGAGCATCAGATAAGGTGTTTTGTTTTATTTGTTTTTTTTCTCCTCCCCCACCTCCTGGAATAATAAGCACAATGCAAGTGTACAGTCAACTATCACTGTGTTTTGTCAAGGAAAACAAACAAAAAAACAAAGCTCAAATGAGGTCTGCCACATTCATGGGCATCTCCTCCACCGTAGTATTGTAAAATGTCTCAATGTCGCGCAGAATCCTCTTGTCCTCTTCAGTGACAAAGTTAATGGCGACTCCCTTTCTACCAAAGCGACCGCCACGGCCAATTCTGGGGATGGAGATGGAGGGCGTCAGTCACGTGGGGAGAAGCGCTCAGCAGGAATGTAATAATAATAATAATAATTTTCATTTATAAGCTCCTTTCAAAACTCTCAAGGACACTTTACAGTCAGGATATTTTTTCTGCGGGTGAAGTCACCTGTGAATGTAGTTCTCGCGGTTTGTGGGAAGGTCATAGTTGATAACCAGGGACACCTGCTGTACATCGATTCCGCGAGCCTGGGAGAACATTTGACAGTTTAGGCCATGTACTTATTTAAATCGGGCGGTATGAGTGACAACCCAAAAAAACTAGCGTATTTTCCTGATCATAAGGCACACCTTCAATTAAATACATTATGTTTAAAAACGTTCCCACATATAATGGCACGCCAACATTATAAGGCTGGGGTTATGTAATGCATCCATAGATGGTGCTGCGCTAAAAGAAATGTCAACTAAACAGTCAGATTTCACCATATTTTTCCTTATTTGATGTCCAACATTAAAATACAAATTGCAAAATAGTATATGTGGTATTTTCTAATTTTTTTTATGGGCTCAAAAATATGACACGGTTCTTTTCAGAACTTGCAAATCTTCCTTTACAACACTAATGTTCATGAGAGGTTCTCATGGAATATTTTGACCTTATAATTTTCAGAAATAAATTCATTTTCTTCATTTCGAAACACCAAATACAAAAAAAAAAAAATGCCAATATTTCCACCTATAATCAGTGGCAAAAACTGAAAATTATGGCAAAAAAAAAAAAAAAAAAAAAATCCACCTTGCCAAGTAATTTTAAGAGATTATTGAAATGAAACGCTGTTTTTGTATATATCCCAGTATGCACCACACACTACTTCTATGGGGTGAAATGGAGTCAGTGGCTGCTGACAGGAGATGCGAGACCTGTTGTGGCTCAATATTACTTCACATATGAGGCACAGGCTCAACTTTTGAGGGAAATGAAGGCTTTTGGCTGCACCTTATAGTCTGGAAAATACGGTAAGTGGATGTCAGAGTGAAATCAGAGCGAAAACAGCACAGGTACATCAATTTCAAGTTACTTTAATAGGTGTAAATTGAGGTTACTATTTTCTCAAGATAAATCATTCAGGCCCTGCAATGGTTTGCTGTTTGATCTCCCCCCCCCCCCCCAATATACAATAGTTGGCAAAGAAAAAAAAGACAGTCCGTTTGATACTAACCAGCAAATCAGTCGTGATTAACACTCTGCTTGATCCAGACCTGAACTCCCTCATAATGACATCACGCTCCTTCTGGTCCATATCACCGTGCTGTGGGGAAAAGAAGCACAAAGAATTAAAAAAAAACTGAAATGCTTGTTATTCTGCCAAACAATGTCATTATTCTAATTGTAAAACGCAACCAACAACCATCAACCCAGCTATAAAAAGATATTTAAAAAAATAGATATAATCATAAGGATTTCCAGTGAAACTTCTCATTTTAGCTTTGATCCTCTCCCATTTCAACTAGAACTGCTTCATGTCACAAAGAGGGTACAGAAAGCACTGAAGAATTCATGACTCTTATATTATTTGTTATTTAGTTGTTTTTTAAACTTTATGCTACTTCCGGGGCGAGTGAACACCCGCAGAAAAAATATCCTGTGATTGTAAAGTGTCCTTGAGAGTTATGAAAGGTGCTTATAAATTAAATGTATTATTATTATATAGTTTATCAATTAAAATTGAACATTTGTTTAAGACCATTATTTTTTGGTTCCACCCGAATAATTTGTTTTAGGTCTTATTTTATTAAATGATTTTTATTAAATATGTTTACATTATTTTATAATTTACTTTATGTTACTAACATTGGGGCGTGGCTGCTGCTGCTCACCCACAGAAAAAAATATCTTATGACTGTAAAGTGTCCATGAGTTTTGAAAGGTGCTTATAAATGAAATGTATTATTATTATATAGTTTACTGATTAAAATTGAAAATTTGCTTCAGAGGACTATTTTATTTTTGGTCCACCCGAATAATAGTCACTCATCTTACCAGAGCAGAAACTGTGAAGTCTCTACCGTGCATCTTCTCCGTGAGCCAGTCCACTTTTCTTCTAGTGTTGAGGAAGATCACAGCCTGGGTGATGGTCAGAGTCTCGTAGAGGTCACACAGGGTGTCCAATTTCCACTCCTGTGGTCAGACGCCGGCGCAAAAATAAAAAGCTCAGCCACTTTAGCAAATTGTCACAATTAAGTCGGTGAAAAAAAAAAAAAAAAAAAAAAACATGTAGCACAGAATCTCGAGACAATGGAGAGCGGACATTAAGAAAGAGGTCCCTCCACGCCTCATTTCCGAAACTGTGTCTTTTAATCTCCTTCTCTGGTGTACCCGTGCTTACACACCCACATCGGCCGAGCCCCTGTGTAGGGGCTCGGCTTCTGCAGTTCGGGCAGGGTGCTTTAAGAGAGAAGGCGTGTTTTTCAGTCGGCGCTGCCCGTAAACAGACCTACCTCACGCTCCACATTTATGTAGAACTGCTTAATACCCTCGAGGGTAAGCTCTTCCTTCTTCACCAAGATGCGGATGGGATCCCGCATGAACTTCTTGGTCACCTCCAGCACATCCGTAGGCATGGTGGCCGAGAGCAGCACAACCTGGAGACAACGTTGAAAAACCATCTTTGAAATCTTCGAAAGGCAAGCTAACAATGTCCATTAAAAATAGTCGTACCTGAATGTTTGTGCTGAGTTTCTGGAAGATCTCGTAGATTTGATCCTTGAAACCTCGACTCAACATCTCATCAGCTTCATCCAGTACAAACATCTTAATCCATTTTGGGGCTGTGAGAGAATGGATCAGCATGAGGCGTCATCTCGTTTCATGGTTATTTATTAAAAAAAAAATTCCCAGCATTGCACTCACACAGATGTCTCCTGTTGAGCATGTCGTACACTCTGCCCGGTGTGCCCACAACGATGTGGGGAGCCTCAGCTTGAAGCTTCTGGATCTCACTGCGGAGGTTGGTCCCCCCAATGCAGGCGTGGCAAGTCGCCCCCATGTAGTCACCGAGGGCCAGAATGACTTTCTGAATCTAAAGAGTAGGGAAAAGCGAGTACACCAGGCTCAGAGTAACACGGAAAAACGACAACCCCCGTGCAGACAAACTGGAGAGTGATCAGTGTGTCATGAGCTTTCAACACGAAGAGTCAGTCCCGAAAGATGGTATGCCATCACGTCACCCCAGTTATTCACACCAACAAATGCACCCGCCCCCAAAAAAAAGACAGAGGAAGATGAGCCAGATCACCTTTTAGACCAGTGCAGTCATGGACTGGGACTACACCAAATCTTAAGAGGGCTAAGGGGTTTAAATTGGCAGAATTTACACAAGTCGTTAAAGAACGGTACCTTTTAGATCTGAATAGTCTCCTCAATGTGCTGCTTAGGTCTGAGACACTGCTGAGGTATTCATGAGTCATGACCTTCAGGAACAGCATACCTGCTGAGCCAGCTCTCTGGTGGGAGCCAAGACCAGAGCCTGAGTCTCCTTCTGCTCTATGTCCAGCTGCTGCAAGATAGAGATGGCAAATGTGGCCGTCTTGCCAGTGCCTGACTGGGCTTGGGCAATGACATCATAGCCTGATGACAAAAGGGGGCACAAGAATTATTCATGGAAAAACCAATGCCACATGTAGTCATTTGTTTATACTTTTTAGTCATTGTTCCCCCAAACATTGCACCAAAGTACATAAAAAAAAAAAGAAATATCGTTGTCCCAAGACAAACAGCATATAAATAAAGTGTGATTGATAAGGTCTCTTCCAAGGGCTATGTGGGGGGTTCGCTCAGGGGTTTGACTGCAATGGACGTTAGGACATACCCGAATTAACGTGTCGATTATGTCACGCCCACTTGTCCAGCGCTGGCCGCAGGTGATCACATGAGATTGCTTGACACACCAGTGCTGTAGGAAATTTATTTTGCTGCGTAGTACCCGTGTGACTGTTGCGATGGTGCATCAATTAGTGATTTCCCTTTTTTTGTTTTTAACGAATGTTTGTTTTGTCTTGAATTTGCGTTTAAAAAAAATTGAAGGGTTGGTGAACTGAATATGACTTGGCCAGGTTCGGTACAACTCACAAGGTTAAGAACCACGATTTGTGCAATTCGGGCACCCTCTTGTGGTCACAATAAAAACTGCACCTCCATGTCATACAAGTACACATTTTGTGTCGGGTGACTTGTTATCCGACACTGAAAATATTTCATTTTGAAAAGGGATCTGATTTGTCTCAGCGTCTTGATGCATGACAATATGCAGGAATATTGTAAGGAGATATTGAGACATCGTAAAAACAAAATGCGTTTTTTATACACCAAACAATATTTCCCTTTTTTGTGAATATGAGCTGTCGTCTTTTCACAAAGGGGCTGGCCAGTTTAATTTTCATTCATTGCTATCGGATTGAACATTGATCGCACTGAGGGTGTCCGCTCAGGTTCCCAAGTTCAGTGACTTATCAAGAGAAAGGGCACATGAACGTATTGACGCCATTTTACGCTTTTGTTTGAACCTGACATTGTAAACCAGGTCACAAATGGGTTGAGGTGTAGCCCCCGACTTTATTTTCCAACTGGATTTGTCACATGCTCCTAAAACCAAAGCGGTCAACCCGTTTTCAGAACCTAAAAAAATTACTCAGTTGACTTGCGACCTTGGCTGACCTGAACCCGGTTGAAAATGTATAGGGTGTTGTCAAGCGCATAAATAACACTTTCACTTTGCGAGAACTTGTTTCGGATACGATTCAGTCAGGCAGCGACAATAATAATTTTAAGATGTTTGGAGGTGTGCGGATGTAAAAAATATGTAACTTGGCGCAATAAAAGGTTGGGAAACATTGACTACATGAGTGATCAGGGAGAAAAAGGTATCCCCATAATTGGGTAAGTCCCGAAAGATGTTTAAGCATCATATCACTCAAAAATTCCAGTTTCATTGGCAGTTTTAATAATTGACTGTACCTTTAATGCAAGGGATTATAGCCCTCTGTTGAATGGCTGAAGGCTTCTCAAAACCATAAGCATAAATTCCCCGGAGAAGCGTCTCCTTTAGGTTCATGTCATCAAAGTTGTCCGTAATGTCATTCCAGTTGCTCTGAAAATAAAATTTATATGAACAAATGTGTCGGGAGACTGCGCTATATGAACTGGTTGCGAAGTTCCCATACCTCAATGACACCATCTGGCTCCATTCCATCTGGCCCCACATGGTCGCTGTAAAGACAAAATTAAATGTGATTGTATTTATATTCATTGTACAGGCCATCTCTAAACACTTTACACGAAGTAGTTTCAAAAGAAACAGTCCCCACGAAACCAACATAAGCAATACACATGAAGACAAAGAAAAAACTCCCTTCAAGGAAGAAAACTGGCCTGAGACTCAGTTAGGCAGCCATCTTCCTCAACCAGTTGGGTTGATAAGGCAGCAAATTATATTAACTGTAGCAACACAAACGATGACGCTTCTGCCCTTACAACGAGTGGAATGTTCTTGGCATGTTTATTCGGTAAAGCGAAGCATGAAAGATCACGCCATGGTAAGTGCAATGGGTTGCACACTTACTGTTGGGGAAACAAGTGGTAGTTGCTCAAACATTTCCAAGGGCCGTGGAACATTAAAAAAAAAAAAACGATTAATCGGGTGCGATTGTATGTAAATCAATAGATTTACCCATAATTTATCTTCTTAATATTTAATGGTTGTCTTAAATGCTCTGGCACTGCCTTCTCATAGGACATTCTAGTATTTACTGCATATGTGCAGATTTGATTCCAGAGAACCCAGGATAGGGAGTCTGAAAGGAAAACAATGACTGCAGAAAAAATACTAAAGGTTTCAAAATATTTGGCCATGATGACAATGTCTATAATTGACAACAGAGAGGCAAATGTTCACTGCCACCAGTCATCCAAGGCCAATTCTGTAAACTCCATCTAATATTGATACGTTAATGTGATACTACATAGTGGATTGGATTCTTATTAATTGCAGGAAAAGGGTCATGGTCACCCGCTTGTTCCCTCATACTCAAATATTTTTAAGATACCATACTGCTCTGGGAAAATGCGCTGTGGGGAGAATGTTTACCTAATAACACAAGTCAGAATCTGTTCAATGGTTAGATGCCTCAAAAGGGGGGTTTGCCGCCCCCACCCCACCCGTCCCAAACGACTAACCAGAGCCCCTGCAACCACGTGGTGCGACCGCGTGGTGCTGCGAAGACTCCCCGGTTATGGCGCAATCGTGTCGAATTTACAATGTATTTTTAGACAAAAAAATATACACTACAAATCAGAATTGACTTTAGCCGTAAATGACTAATGAATTAATTAAGTCAAGCAATTCGTCCACTGTTGCAAAAACAGGCTGAGCTTGATCAACTACATACCAAACCCCTCGGCATAAAAATGCCGCTTATGTAACAGAGCGGGTTTCGTATCGGCGTCTGGACTTTCGTCCCAAATTGGGGGAAAAATTATTTTACGGGTGTACAGACACCGAGGAAAATCTCAACATGGAGTCCACGGTTCGATCACAGAGCCAACATGTCGGCCAGTTGGGCCTATACAGTACGGTACAGTCTGATGACAATTGGGATTACATTCACTTCCATCGGACCAGAGTCCACCTGATTCACATTTAAAAGTGGAGCATTACAGACACCTCGTATGACACATCCATAAGGAAATATCGTCTTCAGATTTTACAGAGGAAAATGGCTCGTCGCGAACGTACACTAGCCAACCGTTAGCTACCCCAATTCCGTTAACGTTGGCCTCGGGGCCTTTGCTGCTTTCTATTTAGTCGACAAAATATATTGGGAAAAATATATACAAACACGATTTCAATCCGCGCGTTGCAATAATATTCATCCATCGCATTAATTTTAATTACCTGTTGTAATCAGCACAATCGTTAGACATGATACGTATCCAAGCTCGGCATGCGACTGGAAAGATCGCTGATGGCGACGTCAACTCCCTTTATGCGACCGAACTACTTTCGCAGTTAGAATAGAGTACTCGCTATCATCGGGATTATTGTTCCTCTAGTATGGATTTATTGCTTCACATCGTATCATTACACAACACGTGTCGGTTCGTTGAAATAATATCTACGTATATTAATATAAATTAAAATCATAGTTTACTACATCTATTAGCGGAGGGATCTTGCAGTAATCAACAGTACTGCGGCAACTACGGTGCCTGGGAAAGGACAACCCATGGTGTGTGAGTTGCGCAACATCGTTGTCATTCAGCCAAAAGAATGGTTAAATGAAAACATGTCTAGTATATTGATAAGAGTCTATATAGTCTATATATTTTAAACAAATTTTCGTCGAGTAAAGGTTTATACATATCAGTATTGATTTAATAAGATGATTATGTAGTCTTTAGTGGCGTATTACTTGACTGCCTTACCCTGATGGGTGTTTCTCATATTTGTTTGTGATTTTTATGAAAAACAAATCATTCCCATGTAGTGATTTTAGTTATTAAACTATGAAAGTTCGCACCAGATAACGTTTTTTTCTTTGCTTTTTATGCTCTTCGCGTTAAAGATTCTTTTCGAAGTGTAGTTAACGTGGTTAGTGAAACATCTTTTCCTTTCGGCTTTTCCCTTTAAGGGGTCGCCACAGCGAATCAGTGACCTCCATCTTTAGAGGTATGATCCGCATGTTTGTTTTGGCCAAACTTTTACGGCTTGGGACCGGCACAAGAAGACTTATGTCCCTTTGTGGCGACAGACCAAGCAACTCGCTCAGTAAAAGGCTCCCAAACACAAAATGGTCATCGGCACAGCAACAATCAAAGAAGCAAAACTGTCCTCACCATTTGATGACAATGCTCTGATCTTACCATGAAGTACCAAAGGTATTTATAATAATAATAATAAATAATGATAATGATAATGATAATGATAATAATAATAATCCGCATCGCTTGGGCCCCAATCACGATTTAATACAGTTTGTCCTGGAATAGAAGAATTCATGAGGGAGTCAGAACACCATATTGTTCATGTCTTGCCTCATAAGTAACTATTTTATATATTTTTATGTCTCTAAGCTGGCCAGCAAAATCACATAAGGTTTATATATTAATATACATGTATATGCGGTGGAATCTTTGTAAAATACACTCAGTAGAAGTCATTTGAAGTGATTTTACACATTATGGACACAACTTTTCACTCTTTAAATCCACAACATGCACAAAGTGGCATATTAGAGACAATTAATGCAGAGTGCTATTTATAATTATGCTTGGACTGGTGGTGGGTGACATAGGTCACATTTACCACTGGGCAAGGGACTGCCACAGACGGAGAACTTGACACCGTACATACCTGAACGTACTGACACAGCTTCACTTGCGTCGTGTATATTCTCGTGAAACTGTGTCAAGTCTTTCTAAATGCGTTGAATTTTGTTGTCTTGGAACACATTTCGTCTCACGTCAAAGGCGGTGATGGTGGGATGTGAAGAGGAAAATACAAAAGGCTGATAATGATACTGATCATTTCAATCATTATACGGGAGCCATGAAAAATGGAGGATAGGCCCCCTCAAGGACTCTAGTTGGTGAATCTAATATGCATTTAATCAAGTGAAGCTATTTCTGGACCCCACAGTAACATTACAACATGCGCAGTTTTACGATAAGATGGGCTAGTCTAACAATCAAACAAAGAGCTGTGGAGACACATTTTATTTTTTGATACTTTGTTCTGTCTGGTACTTATTAGGTTCGTGTCATGTTGATTCGTCTAATGCACAATAGTGTAGTAGTTGGAAAACAACTCCTCTCCTGCTGTAATTTCTCTGAGTGATACAAGGACCACACAGCGACGAGGTCTCTCCGAACATGCGCTGTAGTTGACATTGGGAAGATAACACCAAAACTCTATGGGAAGTGTGTCTGGAACGTCATACTCCTGGTAGCACACATTGGCGGGCCTCTCGTTAGAGCAGTTGTTCACATACTGACCCACGGCCATCGGATTCTGAGGAGTGACTGTCAGCCAGGTAGTATCACTCGTCACGAAAGGGCCCATTCGGTCTCTGCCACTGCAGGACTTGTACACCATCTTGGAGATCCCCTTGTCCTTTCCGTCAACCAAGACGCCATCGATGCACCGAAAGACAAATGGGTTTTTGATGGATTGGAGGAGAACAGGCTCATGTGGTTGGTAGATTGTTCCAGGATACATGGCAACTGTTCGTCCTTTGGGTACCAAGCCCCTGGTTACAAACACTCCATTTCCTGCACCGGGAAGTGTACTGGGCTTTCGGTTGATGCAGAATCCAAGTGATTGGAACATAGCATCATGTATTCGCCGCTCGTAGTCACTTATTACCTGGCTGTGGAAATTACCGACCTCCACACGACGATTCGTCCTGTGGAGAACTCTGAAGAAATGCAGAAGGTTGCGTGAGACCTCTTCGTCCGGGACCAATTTGTCCTCGGAGCGCCATTTAACATGTCTAAGTGTTTTCGCATTTTTAGAAATGTTCAAAACAATCCAAGGCAAAAATCGGTGCCGGTATGACTTCCACTTAAGCCGAAATCGCTCCAGTACTTTTCTAAACATTCAGAGTAACGAGGAACTTAACCAGCACGGATAAAAAGCTAAGTTGAAGCAATGAGCAATGAATCACTTCCGACACAATCACTTAACTATAAAAGAAAGATAGCTATTGGTTATACGTGCACTAACCGTATGTCATTCCACCATATATTAATTCATACATGTAAATATTTTTATCTCAAATAATCGAAATTACATCTAATTAAATATTCTTCGAAATCTTACAACTAAAACAAATTAAAGCTTTTATTTTGAACTGAAGAACCGGAAACTTACTTGTTTCTGTCATAACTTTACTAGCTTGAGCCAGCTGGATGGGAGGAAAGGGAGCCAAGCAAAGACAAACATGGTAAGAAACGTTACTTCTTACCTCAGTGTACAGCGGTAAATATCAATAATCACGACAACGCGGTCCTTGTAGTCGACAGAAATACGTAATTGCCCGAAACAGACCTTCTAGGTCCCACCAATACGCAATTAGGCGCGTTAGCATGCGCTACCTAGCTGAAGGTATTGAGGCCAACTCGTCCATTTAGCTAGCCAAGCTGCTGAAGGGGTTTGATGCCAAGTGATCAGGGGAAATGACACCCCCGTGGTGTTGTCGACCTGCTCTTGGCGAAATGTTTCCTTCCCCAAACAAATGGCAGCAAGCGGATAATCAGTTGGTCACAGTTGTCAGACCGCGTTCTAGCGTCTGATTACTGAAATGTGTAGGCTCTTGGGATGTTATGGGGCTATTTAAGTCAATCTGGCAGTTTGCTTCAGATCTAAGATTGTTTAGGGCAGCTGTATCCAAAAATCAACCTTTCCCATTGAAACTAATTGAAATGTCAAATATCCCCTGCAATAGTAACAATGAAAAGGAGCTCTGTCGATGCAAAAGCATCATAAAACAGCACGTAAAGAAATAAACGGGTTTTATGAAGTGTAACTAAGAGATCAGAACAATTGATCAAACGTAAATCAACATCAAGTTTTAGAATATAGTTTTGAAAAAAAGACGTGACTGTTTGGTATGCATATTTGTAAATATCTATGTGTACTCCATGTACTCACATTACGTTTAGAGTGTTTAAAAATTACAGTTCATGTATTTCCCTAAACTCACTTCGTAAAACATGAACTACTGAACTGAAAAAGCCACAGATTCGTTTGCATTACCGTCCTAATCTGATTTATGACAGAGTAGCCTGGTTGGATTACGATTAGCATGAAACTGAGTGACCAAATGTAATGACGAAACTCCCACCGGAGCAGCTCAGTGGGAATAAAAAGTCTGAATCTAATGGAATTTTATTCATCATTAAAGGGGTTGTGTAAAAAGAGTTCGGACAAAACAGCCAGGCCCTGTCATGTCTGCACATGCCCTGTCTTGATAGTGCCGGTGTCGTTTACATGTTTAAAAATGGCAACGTCCTATTAGAGCTTGTCTCCGATTGGAGAACTTGTTTTGAACTACTCAGATTTTTTAAACAAGATATTGAATTAGTAAAACTGTTGAAATAATCACTAATACTGTGGAAAATAATTTACATAGTTGTGATTCATTTAGCGGGGACATGTAGAATGTATGTCAAAGGATCTTGAAATGAAATATTTTTTTTGTGATATTGGGTGGGGGTGGGGAGCCACAATTAGTTATTCTTCAAAATTGATAAAACCAAAGTAATTACTTTACGGACCGCAGTAGTTGTGTGCTGGCTGTGTGCTTTTTAGGGTGTCTCGTAATTGTGTTGTTTGTTTTTTCCCGTTTTGCAGAACAAGCTGAAGTCCTCACAGAAGGATAAAATTCGCCAGTTTATGATTTTCACACAATCCAATGAGAAGACCGCATTGGTGTGTCTATCACAACATGACTGGAAACTAGAGGTAGCCACCGACAAATTTTTCCAAAACCCAGAGCTCTACGTTTGCAGTTTAAAAGGGGCTTTGGACAAGAAAAAGCTTGAGCAACTGTACAACAGATATCGAGGTACTACTTTGAACCAATATATTCAGTGTATTATCCTGTTGTGGGTTGGAGAAGATTGATCCCAGATTGCTATGCTGAAATCTTTATTGACGTAATCATTATGGATACTCCCTTCCCCTTCCCGCACCTTTTCATTCAGACCCTCATGATGACAACAAGATCGGCATAGAAGGTATCCAGCAGTTTTGCGACGACCTCGGTTTGGACCCCGCCAGTATAAGCGTTCTCCTCATCGCTTGGAAGTTTAGGGCCGCGACGCAGTGCGAGTTCTCGAAACAGGAGTTTATGGATGGCATGGCAGAGCAAGGGTGAGACTGTGGGATTGAAATCGAGTCAGCAAAGTCGAAAAATTGAAAACCTGAGTCAGATTCTTGTTGGCTTCCTGTCATCTGGCGACATTGTGGTCCAACTGAGACTGTACGTGATCATCGACTGTCTTGTGTTTCCTCAGGTGCGACAGTATAGACAAGCTAAAAGCTCAGTTGCCCAAGATGGAGCAGGAGTTAAAAGATCAAGGAAGATTTAAGGACTTTTACCAGTTTACATTTAATTTTGCAAAGAATCCCGGCCAGAAAGGTTTAGGTAACGCGACTGCGACACACCAAATGATGTGCTTTAATCCGCTTTTGATAATCTTTATTTTAACCCACCCCTTTCTTTTGATTTGTTCTTCTAGATTTAGAAATGGCTATTGCTTATTGGAATTTAGTATTGGACGGAAGATTCAAGTTTCTCGACCTATGGAAAACATTTTTAGTTGTAAGTTCGCCGCATTGGTTCCCAAGATGCTCTTTAGCATTTTTCCTTTCTCCTTCCATACGTTTAAAGGGCACTGTCACATCAGACGAATGCACTTGGATCTGCGGTTGAACTCCAACCAAAATGTCACCGGAAATATCGTGGTCATCTTCAAATTTTTAAAGCAATCTTACTGAAGCCTCATGGAAGTTCTTGCTCATCGATCGCTTTCTTTGGCCTGACTCTGCCATTTTGATATTGCAGGAGCACCACAAAAGATCGATTCCCAAGGATACGTGGAACCTGCTGTTGGACTTTAGTACCATGATCACAGATGACATGTCCAATTATGACGAAGAAGGTTCGTACCACCTTTCCATTAGGAAAGAAAAGGTTTCCGTTTTCGGCATGGCTACTCTCGGGAAAGCCATGAAGTGTCGTGGGATTTAGAAGCCTCTAGTGTCATTCGATGGTACAGATCGTGCTGGCTTGACCTGCGAGCTAAATGCATTTCGTCACCACACTTCTAACTCAAATCATCTTTCCCCATTGAAGTGAATGGAAATGCCATTAATCCATTCCAGCGTCCTCAATACATGTCTCCAAGCCCCAAAAAAATTGTTTTTACAAATAAAAATTGCACTTAAAACAAACAAAAAAACAGATCATATCAACATCAAGACAGTATATTTTGGTGAAACAAAACCTACTGCAAGCTTTGAAGCTTGGTTTTTGACTCCTACGAAATTCAGTTATGGCTTCAGACGGTTCCATGAGTCTTTCATGCACCATATAGTTCATATGTAGTAACCGCTGTAACCGCATATGTTGAAAGAGACAAAACATATTTCATTTTCACCAAAGAAGCATCCTGGCCTCACCAATGTTTTTCGTTCCATCAGGAGCCTGGCCTGTACTCATCGACGACTTTGTGGAGTTTGCACGACCGCACGTCGGGACAAAAAGTACTGCAGTTTAAGTTCCTTTCCACAGCCCACGCAGACAAGAGAAAAGAACACGTGGCCCACGCTGAGCTGACAACTGCATTGCCTTTTCAATCCTCAGGACTGAAATATTTTACACAGCAGAGACTTTATAGAAACACGTGCGTGAGTGTGTTCGTGTATGTACAAGACGGATATAAAAATAATGCATATGACTTTGTCGGTCAGCTCGTGGTGGTTTGGGGGCGCTTTTAACGACAGTATTGGGATTTTTTGGGGGGGGGTGGGGCGGGGGTGCCCAAGCCAAAGGAGGAGCGGCACCATCTTAGTTTTGGGATGTATTTGGGATCCGCTACAGTGTCAACAAACACACTTTGGAACTGTAATGTCAACTTTCTTTCATAATAATAATTTTTAATTTGACTTCGTAGTGGCATCCCAATTTTTATTTGATGATACATCTGTGACTATTTCATTTATAGCCTGTTTATTTTTTTCTTTACGATCAATGCTGTTTCTTTGAATCTGAAATAAATGTTTCTTTTTGGTATCTTTGAACCTCCTGGCCCCCAATTGGCCAATTCATGTGTGGCGATGACTTTTTATAGCTTGTACTTGAGCACATTTCAGAATCTGTTTAACGTTTACTCAAGGACATGAATTAATTTTACTATGGGTTACTTTTTGCACCAAATATCTCTTTAAGTTGAAGTATAAAATGTGAACACTGCTGCCTCGTCCCCCCAATCACCTGTCATGGTTGCTATGCGACCTGCCAAATGTTGTCATAAAGCGCTCCCTATAAATATTGCCTTTCAAACGATGCATATCTCTGGTGCCATCGTCAATCACCGTGACTACGACGTCAACACAAATATGTCGTACGTTCAATCAGTCCAGGGAGATTGGGGGGGGGGGTAAATTCAGATTTTGATGTGACGAGTCAGTTGTATCCGTGTACACTTTAAACGGTCGCATCAGCCAACAAAAGAAATCTTGACTGATATTGAAACCTGACTTGCAGTAAATAAAGATGGCCGCATTTGCAGCCAGAGTGTTATCCGAGATGGGCTGGGAGCAGCACTACGCCCTCCCGGTGCTCAACACTGAAAACAAGGCTTTAATAGATGAGGTAAGTATGTCCCATGTGGAACAATTGTCTTTTCTTTTTGGGAGAATTATTACAAAACGTGCCTGCGGCTAGCCAGCATATTATCTGTACGACTCTTGATTTATTTTTGCTTGGTGCAGAAATGCGAAACAGCAATGCACTGGAGTAAATTGTCGGGAATGCCATGACTCCACACTTGTTCTCTGATTTTTCAGATATGTGACATAAAGAGGAAGATCTTGAAAGTAAAACACAAACGGCAGATGAATGAAGACAAAAAGCAATTGGGAACTGACTGCTTGAAAAATGCCAGAAAGGAGCTGGAAATCACAGAGGTCGGTTTGATTAAAAAAAAAAAAAAAAAAAAAACTTCTTTTGGGGAATTGGCTCAATGGTCCCTCCCATCCATTCCTCCCATAGGCTCTGTGCAAGGCCAAAGACAGAGAAGAAAAACTGGAAATAGACCTTATCGCCATTGCCGAGAGAGAAACGGGCCGCCTGGTGCAAGACAATACGCGGATAGAAAACGATCTCCACAACTTGTCAGAAAAGATCAAAACTTTTGAGGTGGATTGTTTCGTTTTGATTTGAAATCTCACCATAAACTTGCTAAAATACGATGACTAACATTTTGCCCCCCTCCCCGTCCCCTGATACTCAGAACAACATCGTCAAGGCCAAACAGAAGGTGGAGCAATTTCGGGTGCAAATGAACTGGGATCAGCAGGCCTTGAATTCCTTTTTGGAGGAATCAACCATAAAAGATGATGATATGATGGCCATCATGAAATATTCGCATCAGGATGAGCAGAGGATCAAGGTTTTTGCCAAATTGGCGCCACATGTTTATTTTCTCCGTCGTTTCCTCAACTGCGCTGAAATTCTCTATCTTGCAGTCACTGACTTTGGCCATTGAGAGGATGACGGTGGAGGGCAATAAAAAGCACAAAGGACTTGACAAAGAAATGACAGAAACTTTAGCAGCACAGGTGCAGAAACAAATGAAACACTTGAAAGAAACGGGAAAGGAAGTTGAGGACCGTCCATGTTTTCTTTGCAGATCGCTTTGGATAAGACGACAGTAAATTTGCAGCAGGCTCACGTGGAAACGGAGCAGATCATCCACCAGTGGGAAAACACCATCCAGCAGATGAAACAAAGAGACAGTGAAATGCACCAGAGCGCTGTGGTAAACTCACTTTTCGATTGAACGACGTCGACAAACAAAATGCGAGCGTAACTCGACGCTGTCTCCGTCGTGCTAGCGACTGGCTGAGGCCAACCAAGTCATCAGGGAACGGAACGACACCTTGACGGAAATGAGACACTTGCAGGATTCGCAGATCAACGACAACAAAGACAAAGAGAAGAAATTAGCCGCAACCAATCGACAAACTGCAAAACTGCGAATGGACCTTAAGCAGCATGAGAGAAATTACCTCGAGATGCAGGATGAGGTAAGGCGTGCGGGTCTGAGACTTTGATGCCACGACTGAGTGCCAAGGCGGATTTGATTGACATGTCAATAATGTATGGTGTGAAATTTGATTGGCCAAAAATGTCCAAATTCCTATCCACAAAAACATCTCTAGATAACTAAATACATTTTATTGTTGACAAAATGAACAATGTTTACCCTCACATCTGCAGCTGAAAAACTGCAAAGCCATCATGGATAGAACGACCTCCAACGTGCATTCGATGAAGTGCCACATACGCAGGGCAGAGGAAAACATCCAGAAAAACAATGAAAAGTCAGTCCCGACTGCATAGGCATGCTGTCTCGTGCCAAAAACCCTGAAGAGCAATGATCCGACATCTTGTTTCTTGCAGACTGAATCACACTGGAGCTCAAAACACTGCCCTTCAAGCTAAGCTGATTTCGGTTACCCAGAATGCAGTGAGTGAGAAGGAGAGAGCTGCCCAGATGGAGAATTTCCTCAAGGAAGAGCAACAGGCCATCAAGGTGGGACCCTCTACATTTTTCTTTCTTCATGACAAGTTTTTTTAAAGAGTTCAGTCTTCTTGTGCCAGTCCCAAGCCCGGATAAATACAGAGGGTTGTGTCAGGAAGGGCATCTGACGTAAAAGCTTGGCCAAAACAGACATGCGAATCAAACTTCTGAAGATGGAGGACACAGATTCGCCGTGTCGGCCCTTTGAAGGGAAAAGCCGAAAGGAAAAGAAGAAGAATCAATGGAACCGAACCATATTAAAACATCTTTTTGTATTGAAAAAGAAAGAAATGTTATATACACATTCATCGCACTGGATTAAAAAAAACAAAATTTGAGGCTCTAATGTGTTTTATTAAATTGCACATTTTAATTGTATGTTTAAAAAAATTTGCTATGAAAATCACACCACTCGAGGGAGCTCATGTATCACTAGTTGTACTTAATATCTTCAATCAAACGTATAACCGACATGAAGTTTAAATCGCGTTTGACTAGTTCTTGATAGAAGTGAAGTAAACGCATATTTGGGGTTGGTATGTGACATAAGAAGGTAGTTTTGCAAAAATATCCTTTGGGGTTTGGGCTGATACGAATTCATGGCACGCTAACTCATTTCAATGGGGAGCGATGATTTGGTTTTCAAAAATGTTATATCTAAATGGCGCCACTTTTATTTGCCGCTCACCATGTCGCCTTTGTTTACCAGGAGCTGGACAACCAGCTATGTGAACGCGGCAAGGAGCTTGTCCGCTGCAAGCAGCATGGGGAGGATTACAAGAAAAAAGAAAAGAATTATATGGCGCATTTGTTGCGGAGCAAATGCATCATCAACACGTTGGAATGTCAGCTCAAGAGGCAGGAGGAGTATTTACTCAAACAGATGATGATTATGAATGAAAAGGTAGCCATACCTAAAAATATATACATGTATATATCCACCAAAAACTACCTCCCCCCCAGCTGCTTGCTTTCCTCCCCTTTTTTTCTTCTGCATTAGGACTCCCAGTTAATCATTTTAGATAAAAAGCTAGCCCGGTTGCAAGGTGTTGTCGGCGATTCCGATGAAAAGGTGGCGATGGAATTGAAGATCACAGAGATGCTCAATTCCCTCGAGGAGAAGAAGAAGGCAGCCAGTAAGATCCTCATCAAAATCAAGGAGTCCGAGGTAAGACAGCGGCACTGGAGAATGTGCCAATCTTCACAAAAGATGACATTTCTTTTTGTCCGTGGCAGGAGGACGTTCGCTATTTGAGGAAAGAGCGAGAGAATTCTGCTACTCAGAAGAAGGAGCTGTCCATTCAAGTAGCGGAACTGAAGCTGATCAATAATAATGTTGAGAAAGAGCTGAAGAGAATCAGGCTCAAGAAACAGGTCGCTGATCTATGGATATCACATTGAACTTCCTTCTGAATGAGTGCGAACAGGGCAAATTGATCATAGCTGCTAGAGATTCACATCTAAGACCTTGGAGGGGCGGGAGGAGAGTCACATAACACCGTGAAATGGCAAATTGGTACAAATTCGCTTCAGGGGTTCTCATTTTTGTTGCCAGTGGTAAAGACATTAGACCCCCCCCCCCCCCCTTCAAAAAAAAAGAAAACACCTAGATATTTAATAACGCCTAGCGTCCTTTCCACAGGAGCATATCGTGGAGCAGAATATCTCAAAGCTGGAGGTGAGGCGGAAGCGGGATCTCCTGTTCAACAAAGCCAACAGCGTGGTGTCTTTGGAGAAAAGACAACTGAATGTAAAGAAAGCAATTCACGAGAGGCAGGAGGAGATCCGAGTCTATAGTCAAATGCTCAATCAGCAGCTGAGGACCACAGAGCAGGAGAGACAGAAAATCAGGTAATAATAAAAAAACTACAATATAAACGCTCCCAAACTTGCGAACGGGCTACTTTCCGAACAGTCGTTCCGAAGGTAAATTTGTTCGTAAGTTGCTTCAGTGATATATTTTGTATGAAAGGTATGTTTATAGCTTCTATAAGTATGTTTAAGGTTTATATAAGTATGTACAAGGCTTGTATAAGTCACCTGTATTGGTTTGTACTAATGTCAAAGTTCTTACGCTGGAGATACGTTTACACACTCGGGCACTGTGACGAATATATATTGCCATATATATATATATATATATATATATATATATATATATATATATATATATATATATATATATATATATATATATATATATATATATATATATATATATACACACACACATAGGAAATGTTGAAACAGAACTATACAAAGTCCAACAATAGAGCCTCAAAAAATATACAGAAAAATATACGGCAACTGAAGCAGCATTTCTTTTCTTAATTGTCATCCTCCCTAGTATGGAACTGAATATAAAAGTGTCCAAAATTGAAGCCACAAAGAAGCATTACGAGGTTGTGACCTTTACAATGGCTGCAGAAGAAGATGACGAGGATGCTGTCAAATCCCAAGCTCACTACATTGCCAAGGTGAGAAGAAGGGAAACACATCCGATGATATCGTATTCGGCATTTTTTTCTGCCGCCGTCACAAAGATACGACTCCTTTCCACTAGGCCGCGCTCGAGAAAGCCGAACTCAAGCAGCGGGAAGAGTGCCTAAATACCAAAATCCGCAAGGCCCAGCAAGAAAATAAAGCTCTGGAGAACACAACCATGTTATTCCATATCAGCAACACCGGCTTTCACACAACAGTCGTTAAAGCAAAAGAAGCCAGTATGTAAACTTGACTGTGACAATTGTGTGTCAATCGGTAGATGTGGTGTGTTATTCTGCCACCTGGTGTCAAAGGCTAACACCCCCCCCCCCCCCCAAAAAAAAAAAAAAAAAAAAAAACGGCACAATATCCATTGGAATGAAGAAAAAAAATCTAATCGCCATTTCTGTTTTGGGTAACTTCTACCAGTGAAATGTGCATTTTTTATATATATTTTTTAACACAGACAAAAATATTGATATTTCAGAGGGGGGGGGGGGTCCTTTGGATTCAGACAATTGTCGTTCATTATGCTACGAGTGTTGAGATCTCTTATTTATAAGCGTGGCAGTAAAAAAATTGAGAAAAAGATAAATAATCAATATGTCTTTCCACATCAGCTCCAGATTATCAGGAAAAGTTCAAGCTTGAAGCCCAGCTGCAAGGAGCCGAGGAAATGTTGGTATCCAAAAGGAAGTTAGCCAAAAAGCTGCGAGAGGACCTACAGGCAAGTCACTCTTATTAAGTCATCTTATGAGAGGATTTTGTAGGATTTATCAAACAGCTTTATGTATGATGAAAACCTTTTTTAAGAAGGGTCGGTAAGGTGATAAAGTTGCCTTTTCCATTGTTTGATGTTGAATAGGAACGTGAGTTGATCAAACTCTCTAGTTTCTAACTATAGAGTAGAGAAAAAAGGCCTGCTGTGAAAAGAAACACATCAAGGTGAATTTTGACGCTACTTACTTTTGTAGCACCTGAAACTATAAAACGCGCAGCAATGAAAGAAAAGGTGTTTGATTGCAAAATAATTATTTCCTGAAAAACAACACTGAAATGCTAGTGTGAGGCTTTTTTCTTTTTAATGTTAATGTTTTTATAACAATTCGATATTCCCTTTATGAAATGTGACACAGTTCTACTACTGTACCTAAATGCAACAAATGCTCTTACATATACAGTAAATATAAAATGACTTGGTTCAAGTGTGACATACCAAAACATGTTGAACTTCCAAAGCATTGGCATTTTTCTTGCTCACATTTGTCATGACAAATCGAGATTCATTTGATCTTATCAATTAAGTGACCTTGACAGTTTTGAAAGGGACTTATAAATGAAATGTTTTATTATTATTAACAGCCCGATAGATCACAAATCTAAAATTATGTGACGCTGCCCTATAGTGGCATCTGTTCTTCATTACAGTTATGTCAAATCTTCAATTTCTCAAACAAGCTGACCGCGACCTTCTACTTCTTTTAGCATTTTTCTCCTGTTTTCTCTTAGGAAATTAACAGTGCCTTGAAGAATCGACTACAAGCCAAGCAGGATTTGGAGAAGGAAGTTATGCAAATAATGGAATTTAATGATTCTGTCAATGGCATGCTATTTGCTGCCACCAAGTACAAACCTCATCTTAAATCGGTGCTGGTGCAATACTTTCAGCAGGTTGGGATTCTTCACAGCGTTTCATGTTTGTCATTAATGATGTAAAGCGATGGAGAGCGGTGATGGCCAACAACTGCGTGGATTCCAATTGCGGCGAAAAATATTTATTGAATACAAAAAAAATATTCTTGTTCATTAATCTATGCCAGCGATGTAATGTCAACGTTCTTCCACTAGATGGCAGAGCGGTGCAGTTTAAAATCTGGACATCTGACCCAAATAATTTGTTTGCGTTCACCTAAACTAGTCCGCATTTCACACTAGTTGCAAAACTTTTAAAGGACAACCGACGTCTCCGGACAAGTTGTGTCCATAATTTGTAAAATGGCTTCAAATGACCTACTGAGCGTATTTTAAAAAGATTCCACCGCACATAGCTATATTTTATGTTTTAAGACTCGCACTGAATATTCAGGAAGTCTTGTTTTTGAGTTGGTGACGAGACCGTACGTGACGTCACTAAAGGAACGCCCCACACCGAAAAAAAGACACATTGTAGCAGTCCTTCCATCACGTCAATGTACTTTGCTGTATTGTTTGGTCTGAAAACCTTGTATTGCACCCAAAAGCCACCAGCAGAGGGTGTCCAAGCTCCATATAAGGAATTTATCAGCCTGAGGAAACGGAGGTGGCCACAGGAGGTCGCTATTTTGTGCCTCTTTTCTGGTGATCCGTTTCACCCCAATGTTGCCTCAAAATGGCTTGGAATAAATTCTTTAATCGATTGCGAACATGTATGCTTTCCTCTTCCGAACTATTTGAATCATTCATAACTGGAGGTGTAACAAGAAAGCATATTCTCCGAATCTGAAGCCATTGTTTTGAGTCTCCAGAAATGCAAGACGTCTTGGCGTGATGTCACTAACTGGGGGCGGGACTTTCTGAAAACGCCCAATTCGGAGCTCAATTTTTTGCAGATTTTGGACACTTTAAGTCATTTTTATTGGTGTTTTGCATTTGAATAAAAATATCATACTGCATGTTTTGGGTATTTTGGATGCTATCAAACGTTTTTCTGATGTCAGTTAAGAAACAAAAAAGTGACGTTGGTTATCCTTTAAGTAAATCGAAACGCAAATCATTCTTTTGATCGTGATACTTTTTACTCACATTGGTGGCATGTAAAATGTGCATCGAGATTGGGAAACACTAATGTCGTTGATATTATAGGGATGGAATAATGCTTACGTGTGTGCTTCTTTCAGGCCAGCTTGCCTTTTCCCAGTCATACTGTTTCCGGTGTGAGTCGAAGGTCCAATCTTGTCAGCAGCTCTCTCTCTGCAAGGTGAAACAATTTCTTCATTTGAAAAAAAAAAATAATGGACATGTTGTACAAAAACATATATATATATATATATATATATATATACAGTAAAGTCTCGTTATATCGATATAACCGGGACTATCGATATATCCGACCATGTTTGCATGTAATTTTCTCCGTGCGTGCATAGAAATAGTATCGATATAACCGGGACTATCGATATGTCCGATATCGATATAACGAGACTTTACTGTATATACAGTAAAGTCTCGTAAATACAGTAAAGTCTGTATACAGTAAAGTCTCGTTATATCGATATCGGATATATCGATAGTCCCGGTTATATCGATACTATTTCTATGCACGCACGGAGAAAATTACATGCAAACAAGGTCGGATATATCGATAGTCCCGGTTATATCGATATTTTTCAGACTCCCTTGAATATCGATATAACGAGACTTTACTATATATATATATATATATATATATATATATATATATATATATATATATATATATATATATATATATATATATGTATATATATATATATATGTATTTGCTGTCCAGTTATACATTGATTTATGAGGCATCGCTTTGTTGATATTTTGCTTGAGCCCAAAATTTTTACTACATCATAAGTGAGTTTTTGATAAGACACTGCTTGGGTTAAGTGGGGGGATGAATGGGACAATGAACTCATTCACTGCCATTCCCAAATTTATTCAGGAATTGAAAAGCATGATGTGGATCGCCAATTCCGAATTTGTTCGGGTTTTGGTTTTTCTTCCACGAGGGGGCAGCATTTGCCTTTTGCACAGCCACCCCCCATTTCAAGCTCATATACCTCCAGATCCATATAACTTAGGAATTAACTATTTTTTTCTGATGAAGAGAGACTCACATTTGTTACGCTTAATTGAACATTTATGTAGTTCTAAAAGTCAATATTCTGTGGGTCCTGCAATTGGAGTGAAAATGACAAAGGCGAGTTAAGGTACAAGCTTGGCCATGGAACAAATCCTATTAGTAAGTCAAGGTACCACGATATTCACATTTACGTATGGGTGTCTTTAATTATATTTAAAACAACTTCTGGGTTTATAACTCTCATCTTTCATCGCTATCATAGGTGTGCTGCGTTCTCAGCCAGCAGCCAGAAGCCCTCCGAAGAGCCGGAACCTCCTGTGAATGTGAAGACCGTGATCCTGGGTCAAGATCTTCCCTAGCAGTTTTGAGTTTGTGAACTTTGCATTGGATGTTTGTTTGTTTGTTTGTTTTTTGCACACAAGTGAAAAGGCAGACTATTGGATTATTTTTTTAATACAGCTGACATATTAAAAGGGCAATAGTATACTGTAGTCTTTTTAGATCAGCTACTTTGAGTGCCATGTAAAATGACATATTTTCCCCTCGTAGTGGCTTCTCAAGCTAAAATATGCGAGTTTATTTGACTGGAAATGAAATTAGGGAGTTCTTTGGAATCTGCAACATTAACTCATTCACTGCCATTCACAAATTTATTCAGGAGTTGAAAATATGACATAGAGCTTCTTTTCCTTTCGTCTTTTCCCTTCAGGGGTCGTAGAGTGCCATTCCCAAATTTGTTCGGGTTTTGTTTGTTCATACTTGGGTGCCAATAAAGCGCTGGCTATGGCCTCTGGCAATGTTTTTTTCTTTTCAATGTTAGTGCTTTGTTCCAGCTTCAGCTTTTAAAGCGCATTATAAACAAATATGTATGTATTGCATTGTATTTTGGACAGCTGCCCACATTTCAAGCTCATATAACTCCAGACCCATATAAGTTGGTAATTAACTCTTCTTTTCTGATGAAAGAAGAGAGTTCAAGGTTTCTAACGCCGTATTGAATGTTTATGTAGTCCTATAACTCAATATTCTGTGGATCCTGGAATTCAAGTGACAATGACAAAAACCCTGGCACTGATGTGTGGACACATTTTGCACATCTGGCAATGAACGAGTTAAATTCGGGGGAAAAAATGACTTAATAATTGAATAGGGTAACCTGTTCCGCTTTTTAACGTGCTCAAGTCCATATTTTACCATTGTTTACAAATAAAGCAACAATTACAGTGCATCCGTTGTCCTGTGAGTCATTGACCAATTTTGCCAATAATAACAAGGAAAAATGCAGCAATTTTGTAAATTGTTGACTAAAAAGGTCGCATTTGGACTTTTAATTTTGCTGCCTGCTCTCTCCTGGTGCTCATCATTGAGGAGGGGAAAAAAAAAGAAGCCTGAATGGTTGCTAGGAGCGACTTAACAACAAACGGCAGCCCTCACGGCTTACAGCAAGAAACTACGGATAGTAACGCAGCAAGAAAAGAAAAATTACAATCCGAGCGCTCAAATTAGATCTCCATTTTGGGTGTGACTTGCGATTGATGTGCAATGTTGAGTGCCGCTTTGGCAGTTTTTCCAGAGATGAGTTGGGAGGAATGTTACGCTGTTCCCGGGGCCAATGTTGAAAACAAGGCTTTCATTGAAGAGGTGAGAGTTTTATTGACGAAATATACCACAATTGCTGTATTGTTTATTTTGTAATCATTTACGGGATTAACGAAGTGGCTTAGTAATAAAAGATGTATTTGAATGTGGGCAAAATTGTTACCACAATTCAAGTCATGTGATTACATCTTTGCAGATCCTCAAGAAGAGGAAAGAACTATCACAATTGAAAAGCAGGAGAGAAAATCATAAGGACCAAAGACAACTGGCAACGGAATTCCTGAAACATGTTGAAGCAGAGCTGCAAAATTTGGAAGTACTGTTTTAACCCCCCCCCCAACAGACATAATGCACAGAAGATGTTTATATGCAAACGGTCATATTTATAGTATATATTGTGTGGTTATCGTGCCAAGGCCCTTTGTAAAGCCAAAGAGAGAGAAGCAGATATGGAGAAGCACTTCACCGCCGTAGCCCAGAGAGAAATTGGCCACCTGGCGCAGGAAACTGCTCAGATCCAAAATGAGCTTCGATCGTTGGCTGAGAGGAAGAACATACTTGAGGTTCATCAATTTCCAACCGTTTCCTTTTCGATATCAAATTGCAAGTGCCCCGCCACATTTTTTTTTTCATGCGTCGTCAGAATCACATCTTCAAGGCCAAACAGAAGCTGGAGCGCTTTCGCACTCAAATGAACTGGGACCAGCGGGCCTTGGATTCTTTTTTGGAGGAGTCTGCACGAAAAGAGGACGACGTGATGGCCATCGTCAAGTATTCGCAGCAGGATGAACAGAGGATCAAGGTGATGAGAAGAACTTGTATTTGAAGGCTTCGGAAAGTAATAATATTTCCTGGCGATCTCACAGGGCCTCACTTTGGCCATCGAGAGGACAACGCAGGAGGCCAATAAGAAGCGCAAAGCACTTGACATGCAAATCACTGAAAACTTATCTGCACAGGTACGACACGGCAAAAATGTGCATATTTTTTGTCATGATAGCCAGTGTCGGTCGATTATAACCATCCCATTGTTCTTGTCAGATTGCTTTAGACAAGACGACGGAACATTTGAGGCAGGCTCATCGGGAAACTGAGAAAATCATCCAACGGTGGGAAAACACCATACAACAGATGAAACAACGAGATGCTGATACACAACACTGGGCTGTGGTAACCAAACAAGCAAATACGTCCAACACAACGTGAACATCGTCTGGGTTTTTCCTGATGATAGATAACAAGAGTCCATCCATCATTATGACAGAAACTCGCAGACACCAACCGGCTCATCAGGGAAAAGAATGGCACGTTGATAGAAATGAAGCACATGTATGACTCACAGACGAATGACAACAAGGAAAAAGAGAGGAATTTAACCACAGCCAATCGTCTCGCTGCAAAACTGCGGCAGGAACTGAAGGAGCATGAGAAGAATTCTATGGAGTTGAAGAATGAGGTAAACATTTTCTGAGCCGAAATGTAAACATCATCGCAGTGAACCTCTACGAAAATTTTGCCGAGATCGCTGGGCGACAGAAAAATTAACCCTGAGATGCTTTGGTGTTTCCAATCTTATATTTGACACAGATTTATATAAATACATAAATAAAAAAACAAACACACATACAAAGAAATACATATGTGTTGAAGTTCGGAGATATTACTTTTTTTTAATTTTGAAAACAAATCTTGAAAAGTTGACTTGATTTTCTGATCCAAATTTTTTTAATTGTCCTGTGTCATGATTTGACGTCCACTCCGCAAAAAAATATTGATGGTGGCAAAGCATCTTTTCAATTTAGCCAAGACTTGATTAACTCATTAACTGCCAGACATTTGCAAAAAAATGTGTCCACTCCTGTGTCAGGGTTTTTGTCATTTTCACTGAAATTCCAGGACCCACAGAATATTGAGTTTTAGGACTACATAAACATTCAATGCATTGTAAGAAACTTTAGATTTTCTTCTTTCAGAAAAATCTAGTTAATTCCTAAATTATATGGGCTTGAAATGGGGGAAGATGTACAAAACGCAAATGCTGCCCCCGCGTGGAAGGGAAAAACATTGCCAGCCGTCTGCCTGGCGCTTTATCGGCACCCCTGCAAAAAAAATGGCATTCCACGTCCAATTTTTAATTCCCGAATAAGTTAGGGAATGGCAGTGAATGAGTTAAGTTCCATCACTTTATATATATATATATATATATACACACCAACCACCCTTTGCTTTGCTGTGCCAAAATGCACCAAATGAATCAATCAGAGCATAATTTGTCATCCGTAGACACTTTTGTTGAATATGCATCACCAAACTCTCTCTCTCTCTCTCTCTCTCTCTCTCTCTCTCTCTCTCTCTCTCTCTCTCTCTCTCTCTCTCTCTCTCTCTCTCTCTCTCTCTCTCTCTCTCTCTCTCTCTCTCTCTCTCTATATATATATATATATATATATATATATATATATATATATATATATATATATATATATATATATATATATGCGCGCACGCAGCATTTGAACTAAACTGTGTATTTGACTTGTTTGGCACATTTGCAGCAAAGAAGCTGTAAAACCTCACTGGATAAAACAGCTTCCACCGTGGAGTCAATGAAGTCCCACACGGCCAGGCTCAAAGATCAAATTCAGAAAAACAACATCAAGTCAGTCACATTTCGTTTGTTCTTTATAAATGCAAGACATCGTAGGGACTGAGCAACAAGTTCTTTCTTCATGTCTGATCGTAGACTTAAGCAAGCCTTGAGCCAAAATTCGGCCCTGGAGGAGAAGCTGCAAGCTGTGACGCAAAATGCTCTGAGCGAGAAAGACAAAGCGGCCCAAATGGAACAGTTCCTCACAGATGAGGAGCAAGCCATTAAGGTGATCGGTTATAAATGAAGGACAAATATTGCCGGATATGTGCTGATGTTACACAAATATTTCTCAAAAAGGCCTTTAAAAAAATCTTTTTTACTTTTATACAAGGAGTTGGACGTCCAACTGCGTGACTGCAGAGAGGAGCTCTTCCGTTCTAAGCAGCAACTTGACAACTTAAAGAGAATGGAGAAGGACTCTTTGGCACAAGAGTTATGGAGCAAATCCACCATAGGCGGTTTGGAACGAAAGCTCAGAAAACAGGAGAAGCATTTGAGGAGGCAACAGATGATCCTGAGTGAAAAAGTAGGCTGAAACTGATTTCTAATTAAATGTGACCACTCGGGTTGCAGGTCTTCTTCTTTTTTTTTGGCATGCTTGTGTTGTAGGACTTCCAGATCGTTTTCCTGGAGAAGAAGCTTGCTCGACTGCACGGCGTTCACGACTCGGATGAGAAGCAATTGTTAGAAATGAAGATCGTTGAACTGACCAAAGCCCTCAATGAGATGACAAAGACGTCCAGCAAGATCATCAACGCAATCAAAGAATCTGAAGTAAGCTTGAAAATATTCGATTATTTTCGCCCATCTTGAACCCAATCGTTACCGTTGCATATTTTCGCATTGACAGAGTGATATTCGCTATTTGAGAAAAGAGAATGACAAGTCGGCAGCCGAGAAGGAAGAACTCTTCAAGAAAGTTGAAGAGTTGAAGCTAATCAACAATAATACTGAAAAAGAGCTGAAGCGACTTGGCCTCAATCAGAAGGTACTGGGAGAGTCACAGAAAGGCACCCGAAAAGTAATTCCTTAGAAATTGGGCATGGCTCAAACACATGGCAGATCAATTTGATGCCTTGTCGATCTCGGCCTAGCTGCGTCAACATGCACAATGTCGCTCCTCATCAGGAACAGCTCGTGGAGCGGAACATTTTCAAGCTCGAGGTGAAGCGCAAGAGGGATCTTCTGTTCGACAAAGCCAATGGCGTGCTCTCGTTAGAGAAAAGACAACTGAATATGAAGAAAGCCATCCAAGGGAGGCAAGAGGAGATA
Source organism: Hippocampus bargibanti (assembly GCF_051943395.1). NCBI lineage: Eukaryota > Metazoa > Chordata > Actinopteri > Syngnathiformes > Syngnathidae > Hippocampus > Hippocampus bargibanti. The sequence continues at coordinate 10,517,834 of NC_142744.1, read as the reverse complement.
AAAATCTACAGTCAAATGCTTAGCCAGGAGCTGAAGACCACTGAGCAGGAGAGACAGAAAATCAGGTGAAACGTCAACTGCCGTTTTCATTTTTATCAGTGCTCCTTTCTAATTTCAGGCGGTGTTCACGCAGCAGAAATCCAATCAATTGTGATTCTTCGCAGCGCTGACCTGAACAGAAAATTGTCCAAAATTGACGCCATGAAGAAACATTTTGAAGTGGTGACCTTTTCAATGGCATCCCCTGGAGAGGATGAGGAAGATGCGGTGAAGTGTCAAGCTCGCTACATTGCTAAGGTGAGACCACTTTTTCGATGGGGTGGGGGGAACCCAGTGGCGGGCGGCGGATATTATTAGACCTTCAGTAGTGCTACGTCTGAATCAATCCAGACTGAATAAAGTGTGATGTTACTACATGTCCACTTGAGGGCACCATTAACCAGAAATTAACTGACCGACCTTTCTGATGTCCATTTTTTCTTGAAAAGTCCATCTTGGAAATGGCTTTAACAGTGTATCTGCAACCAAATCCATTTCTTCTTCCTCAGCCATTGTGGGTTGACAAAACCGCTATTAAATCAACATAAAAATGCTTGCTACAGATGCGCTTATCAGTCGCGGCTAGTGATAATATGATTGGCTAGTGACAAGCCAATCATGTGACGAGCCAATCATAGTTTGTGAAAACAGACGTTTCCAGCAGGCTTTGGTTGCCAACTCGAACTCTGATTGGTTAAAGCAACAGTTTCGTCAACATTGATTTTTATGCTCCAGGGCCCGCAGAACTGACTGTGAAGGCGTCCAGGTAGATTTCTGACCCTGGTAACAAATGATGGCTGAAATGTAATTGGTTAAATGCCTAAATATGAAAACCCATGTCTGGAAGCAGCGCCACACAGGAAATGTAATCAAATGAAGCTGAAAGACAAATTGGAATTATTTAAAAAGACTTTATGGACAAAATATAATTAATTAGTCTGTGATTCAGCTATTTTTAGGCCAGCGGAGAAGGCCTTGCAGGCCCTGACGGCCCGAAAACCACCTGTGTAACAATATTGCATTTTCCCCCTCTCACCACAAGGCAGCGCTACAGAGAGCAGAACTGACAGAGCGGGCTGAATGTCTCACTGCCAAAATACGCAAAGCCGAGCAAGAAAATAAAGCTCTGCAGAACACGACGCTGCTGTTCAACGTCAGCAATTCAGGATTCCAAGCGTCGGTCGCCAAAGCGAAAGAATCCAGTCAGTCAACATCATCAAATTAATTTAAGGAATAGCTTCCAGGCCGTCTTCGTTGGATGATTTGTGGACCACTCATGATTCTTTTGTCAGGTCCAGAATACCAAGAAAGAATCAAGATGGAAGAGCAGCTACGTTTGCTTGAAGGGACGCTGAAGTACAAAAGAAGACATGTTGGAGAGCTTCAGCAAGACCAAATGGTGAACAATATAAACTGGATTTAGTCAAGAAGGGTATGGGGTTGTTGGTGGGTAAGGGAAGTGGCAGCAAAATAGGCCAAAATCCAGATCCCGTCGGTTGAGGCAGACGAAATGAATATTAGGTGGGGGTTCACAAAATAAATGTTAAAATAAATTGTCGTTTTAGATCGCGATAGTTATTGATTGTAAGGGGAACCCTGAAGCAGGAACATCATCTTTCTAATTCGATCCATTTGATGGACGCTGATGAGAATAAAAATCAGTGGGCTGACCTTTAGCATTTTTTTTAAAAATTATTATTCTTGCAATTCCATTTTGTCTCCTTCATTTCATTTTTGTGTTAGTTTTCTGAGTCAAAAAAAGAACTGACTTCTGTCCTTTTGGCCTTTCATGGTTTGTTTAGGAATTGAACACCACCTTGGACAGTGTCCTGCGGGCGAAACAGGTGGAGAACCATAAGATCGAACACACACAGTCCCTCATCAGCAAATTGAATCGTGAGGTTGCCTCTCAGCAGGAAAAGATTAACAGAGCCACAAAACAGGTTGGATGTCGTGACCGATTTCTGTTTTTTCTGTGCCACCGTTCATTCCGTTAACAGGGCAAGAAGTTCTCTTTAACATACCAGAAATATTCTTTTCACATTTTTTTTCTCTGATGTCCCAGTGCGCTAAACTAACACAAAAGATTCGCTCCTCAAGAAACACCAAGTCCGAGACTTTTGAGGAGAAGGACGTCAAACTGAGACAGTTAAAAGATTTAGACAGGAATGTCAACAAGATGCTACATGACGCCATGAAGGACAGACCTGATCTCAGATCAGTATTGGAAATGTACTTTCTACAGGTGAACCTGAGCTTTACGGTTTGTTTAATTACAACAAATAAATAAACATGAATCTTAAAAAATAATAATACTTTTGAATTCCTTTGTCTCTCAGAGCAACTTGTCTTTTCCTTCACCTCCATCCACATCCAGCAGCTACCGAAGCTCCAAGAACAATTCAGCCCGCATCTCCACCTCTGCCAGGTCAGACACATATTTTTGTAGAGCAAAGTGGAGTCTATCTTTGCGTATGTTTGTCGTGTTTATTTTGGTGGGGGGTATTTTCCTCAACTCGCAAAGGTGGAAGAGGGCGTTTGCGCTATTGTGCACTGTTGTGGCATTAAATGCAGCTAACTCCTGACAGATTTGAAATTAATTGTCAATGTCTAAATGTACCGTTCTCTAACATGCAGGTCTTCAGCTTCTTCGGCCAGCAGACGCAGCACCCCTGCCCCTCATTCTTCTTTAGTGAAGACTGTTGACCTCAGTCTGGATCTACCTGTTCCCTCCTCTCCTTTTTCAGGCAGTCGGGGCTCTAGCTCAGCAAGCAGCAACTTGAAGAATCCATAGTATAATACTATGCTGGGGTTTCATGCTATCAAAAAAAAAAATCATTTCAATTTTTTTCCACATTTAATGTGAAATACAAACTATACAACTCATTTGAAAAGAAAAAAAGGAAACATTTCACAGATATAACACAGATATAACTCAAACATATGGTGGAAAATATTTCAAATAATTGAGATTTATCACTCTTTTTAAACTCGTTCACGAGTTTATTTGGAAATGGAAAAGCATTCTGTGGAGCGCTATTCCCAAATTTGTTCGGCCTTTGTTTTTTTTCTTGCGGGCGTGTGGGTGGGAGGGCTGTGTTCCAAGCTTTGTTCAGACCTCTGGAAATGTTTTTTACTCCCACAAGGGGGCAGCATTTGCCTTTTGTAGAGCCGCCCCCACTTTCAATGTAGTTGACCCTACAACCAAGTAAGCTCAAAATAAACTTTTTTTTTCTGAAGAAAGAAGAAAGTCTAAGGTTTATTACACGACATTGAATGTTTATGAAGTCCTAAAACTCAATAGTGGGTGGGTTCTGAAATTTTAGTGAAAATGACAAAAACCCTGGCACTGGAGTGGGCACATTTTTGCACATCGTCTGGCAGTGAATGTGTTAATCACTTTTTTTAAACACAAAAACCTGACTTCAACAGGGGTTCATAGACTTTTTATATCCACTATGAGTTATTTGAGTCTCGTTTCTACTCAAACTTAGAAAGAACATCCATCGATCCATCCATTTTCCGTACCGCTTATTCCTCATTAGGGTCGCGGGGGTTGATGGAGCCTATCTCAGCTGTCTTTGGGCACGAGGCGGGGGACACCCTGAATTGGTTGCCAGCCAATCGCAGGGCACACAAAGACGTACAACAGTCACTCTCACACTCACACCTAAGGACAATTTGGAGTGGTCAATCTGCCTATCATGCATGTTTTTGGAGTGTGGGAGGAAACCGGAGGACCCAGAGAAAACCCAGGCGTGTCCGGGACAGAACATGCCAACTCCACACAGGGAGGCCGGATCGGGACGCGAACGGGCGACCTCTGCACTGTGAAGCCGGTGTGCTAACCACTCGACTACCGGGCAGCCTAGAAAGAACATAATCGAATCAAATGTATTTACATGTACAGTATATTCCTCACATACCTTGCGGGGGTGGCACAGACCAGCCTGAAATGGAGGCAACATTTAACACGTAATACGATGCTGTAAACCTAATTATAAAAACATGAGCCCATTTGATAAGATAAAGTAGTGCAATAAGACACCTTTTGGAGAAGTGGAGCTTTCTCAAAGCCTGGCTTGGCTGGTCAATGGCAAAATCTCCGTAGCGAACAGTTACATAGCTTTTAAGCTCTTTTCGGCGCCCACTGTTAAAACCCTCGAAACAACGGAAATTTAACCAATAAATCACCAAGAAATTGTCATAACTTTCAACTTCTGAATTAATTCGTAACGGTTTCACACATGAAAAGGGGCAGGAATGTGTATCAAAGGTATGAACGTGAATTATTACGGTGAGATGAGAAAAAAATCAAACCTGCTCGCGCGTCATTTGTCACAGAAGTGATTCCCTGAGAACATATCAATTTTGGGGAGCTTTTAAATGGTGAATTGAAGATTGAAGCCCTCCAAAAAGTCAAAACATTGATATTTAATCTCAAGAGTCTTGTAATATTTTTGAGACCCGAGCACCTGTGATGTCATTTTCCGTCGTCACTAACTGGCAAAATGGCTGTTCCCAGAGATGGTTAAAATGGATAGATGTCGTTGTTTGATTCATTCATTACCTTTATTGTATTTATTTGTATTTTGCATTTTTTATTTTTGCTGTGCAGATATCAGATATGCTGCTGAGAATTGCGCACCTGTGATGTGATTTTTGTCGTCACGAACTGGCAAAATGCTTCCAGAGACTGTTAAAAAAGGTAGATTTCGCTGTTTGATTCATTCATCACCTTTATTTTATTTCTTTTTATTTTGTATTTTTTTTTCTGTAGAGATATCAGATATGCTGCTGAGAATTGCCTTCGGATTTTAAAACCTCCGTGATACCTTTTATTGTTAGCACGAATGTCACATTTGACCCCATCTGGAAGAATTCATAAAGCTGAAACACAAAAAAAAAGTTTTATAGCATCTAAAATACCCAAAACACGCAGTATGATATTTTTATTCAAATGCAAAACACCAATAAAAATGACTTAAAGTGTCCAAAATCTGCAAAAAAAATTGAGCTGCGAATTGGGCATTTTCAGAAAGTCCCGCCCCCACTTCGCGACGTCACGCCAATACGTCTTGCATTGCTGGAGAATCAAAACAATGGCTTCAGATTCGGAGAATATGCTTTCTTGTTCCACCTCCAGTTATGACTATGATTTAAATAGTTCTGAAGAGGAAAGCATACATGTTTGCAATCGATTAAATAATTTATTCCATGCCATTTTGAGGCAACATTGGGGAGAAACGGATCACCAGAAAAGAGGCACAAAATGGCGACCTCTGTGGCCACCTCCGTTTCCACAGGCTGATAAATTCCTTATATGGAGCTTGGACACCCTCTTCTGTCGGCTATTGGGTGCAACACAAGATTTTGAGACCAAACAATACAGCAAAATACATTGATGTGATGGAAGGACTGCTACAATGTGTCTTTTTTTTTCGGTCAGGGGGCGTTCCTTTAGTGACGTCACGTACGGACTCGTCACCAACTCAAAAACAAGACTTCCTGAATATTAAGCGCAAGTCTTAAAACGTAAAATATAGCTATATGCGGTGTAATCTCTTTCAAATACGTTCAGTAGAAGTCATTTGAAGCCATTTTACAAATTATGGACACAACTTGTTCGGAGACGTCGGTTGTCCTTTAACTCTCAAGATAAAAGAGGGAAACCCCGCACTGAATTACAACCAATATATAACCAAAGGGAAAAACACAGCCATTTCCCGCTCAAAAGTAAAACCATGTAGCCGTGTGGATTCAAATGTTTGTTTCAATTGAAATGTACCACTCATATTCTGAGGCTGCATCAATTTTATATTCCCATGACCCTCTTGAGTTAATTCATTCGGGATGGTCCCCATCAACCGTGAGTTGTCCTTTTACGTCGCCACATTTGTCAGAGTGGACAGAAGGAGCCAGTGCAGTGCAGCACAGCACATTCCGGAAAGTGGTGATCTGGTGATGATGGACATGAGATTCTTGTTTACAAGTCTAGCTGTTATTTTCGGAGCAAGATTCGCCATCGCGATGGCGAGCGGCGCGGCGCAGTGTAAAATCAAGTGGTAAGATTTCTGTTTTTCTGTCTTTTAGGTTTGTAATGGATAAGATTTTTACTAGTATGCCATCATACGGTTCTTTATTTGAGCATCTTTCTGGAAACAAATATTTTTTCATTTTCGTTGGCACAGGAGGCCTTGATTTTTTTAATTCGGTGTGGCCGCACTCTGTCAAACATTCTCGAATTTCGAAAATGTAATTATGTTGATTAAGGGATTTGAGTGACGAGTGGAATTGATGCTGATAAATGAGAATTCTGTCTAAAATTTTATGGAAAAAAATATTTTAAAAGTTTATGTTCCATACTCATGAATTAAACATTACAGTTGTAATAAAGTGTCCTGGTATCTGCTTTGCAGGTTGTTTGGCATCCCGTGTGAAGATGTCTACGGAACACTGGTGAACCAGATCAAGGCTTGGCAGATCCAGCAAAGCTGCCTCGATGCCGGAGAGATGTGCTCATACGAAGTCAGTTTGTTTATTATTATTATTTATTATTATTATTATAAATTTAATTTCTTAGCACCTTTCAAAACTCTCATGGACACTTTACAGTCACGGAATGAGAACATTATATTTGCAAAATCCCTTTCGTAGCAGACTACTACCCAGTTCAGTAAGTAACAAGGGCATTAAGTGCATTGCTCATTAGATTCAAGCTGTTCATAATATTATGGCCGGTCAGGAATTTGGCCACTGAAGTTGGAACCAGAAATATGGAGAGATTTTCACACTTGGAGGAAAGCACAATGTGTTCATTTTCTTTCTTCTTCGGTTAACATTTCATTGAACCCGAACTCGATCTTACTGAATTCCACGAGTTGGTGATGTTACCACGATGATCATAATGAGTGCAGTCACTGTTTCCAGACTCGGCGGGGTGAAAAATTGATTGTGTTATTAAAGTTATGCATTCAAAACTCATTGCAGCTCGTGTCAACTGGTCCGTACCTGATAACAGCTACACACACGTCTCCAAAATCCAAGGTCAACGACCTGCGGTTTCTTCTGGAGCAGTCCGCCATTTGCAAAGTGACCGTATGTTATCAATGCATGTTATCACCATAAGTTTTTTTTCAGAATCTGATGTATAAATGTGTCCAAAAATGTTTTGATTTGATAAACTGATCTAAGTATTTGGGTGGTACACAGGGGGAAGCAACGTCTCAGTCCTCCATAGATCCAGTCGAGAACAGCACCATTTTCTGCAGCCTTCAGAACTTGATAGATGGTCAGTTCACGTGCACCGGAATCAACGTTATTACTTGGAAATACAAGAGTGACCAATTATGGACTGGGAAGCAAGGGCCTGAATTTCCAGCCTAAATGTTATTGTTTTATTGAAATCATTTCATCTGAAAAGATGCACATTTTTTTTTGCATCTTCTGATTGATTGGCCACAGCAAAGCTGGTAAAAGGGCAACTTTGACGACCAAACTACATTTGTGGCAATCTGCACAAATCAACGCTATAGTTAACTAAACAAAAAAACGAAAAAAGAAAATTTGTGAAAAAAACCTCACTGAAATTACTATCTCTGACTTAAAAAAAACTATGTAAAATGATCTGGAATCTGTCCTTCATTTTCATTTGTGTCAATATCATGCGTGAATTTAAGTAGCTCAGTTTACAGCACAGAAAAAGGAAGATCAACCATTTCAAAAGTGGACTTTAATTTATTACACAATACCTTAATGTGAAGTGAGCATTACAAAAATAATTTCCCAGACAAATAATCCATCAATAAAAAAAACTAATAATGAAACTAAAACCAGGCATTAAAAATTGCTTTCATTTAATGACACAATATCTTGACCAGACAATTAAAAACATATTTTCCCAGACAAATAATCCATCAATAAAAAACAAACAAACTCAACCGAATACTGAAACTTCAACAATGTATTAAAATAACAAACACAAAACTGAGAAACTTGATTTCAAAACTGATGAAGACAAACAGAATTGAAACTCTCATGAAAAATCCGAAGCTATTTACGATGATGTGATATGTGGTGTATTACGTGTTTTTTTTCTTCAGGAAGTGACCTGATTGAAGTTGACGGATACAAACGTTTCACCAACAAATGGATCTGCGCTGGCTTTGAAAACGCCAACTGCTCCTTTTCCTGAACAAAGCATGAGAATCAACGTTGCTTGGAGCAGATTGGAGACCAAAAAAGTCTTTCTTATTGCGTTTGGTTTTCTGGAATTGGAAATTTTCCACAATATTTTACTTTTGGACAGTTACAAATAGCACTTATCCATTCGTGGGTGTTAAATATCACACAAATATATACCATTACATCAACGCTGATATATTTCCACTGATGCTGTGTCATGTTCTGTATTGTCGAGTTGAAATACTATATCATAAAGAATAATCATTTCAAAAGTAGACTGTGACTGTCTCGGGCTGTTTGCAACTGTTACAAATGCAACAAACACATATAACAGTTCCCATTTATTTGCCAATACATTTTGGGTTGCGATTTGTTTTCTACCACTATGAGGAAAGTTTTATTAGGCCCAATGTGAGTAATCTTGATGTTCTGGTGAATTCCCGCTAGGCTGGGTTACAAAATAAAAATCGGATTGATTATGACCGTGCGAGCACATTTGATTTTTGATCAAATGTAATATGAATGTTGAGGGAAGCTTGTGTCCTGAAATATCACGGGTGGCAGATTTTCTATTGTCATTTGTTGACCCTGTACCCCACAGGTGTCAAAGTCAAGGGCCGGGGGCCAAATCCGGCCCGCCACATCATTTTTTTGGCCCGCGAAAACAAATAAAACGTGTGAAATTCCATGATGCTTGCTAAAATCCTCACCTAAATTTCAGATTTTTGTATGTAAACCATAACAACAGTCATTATTCTTGACTTCAGATTTGAAAACTAGTTATTCATTAAAATGTTATGCGCTCTATATGTAATATGTGGAGGGGATTAAACATTCTAATGACTTCCCCAAATTCATAACGGCCCTCGAGAGGAAACCATAACTACAATGTGCCCCGCGGCAAAAAATGACTGACACCCCTGCTGTACACTGTACAGCACAGGTGTCAAAGTCAAGGCCCGCGGGCCAAATCCGGCCCGCCACATCATTTTTTTCAGCCCGCGAAAGCAAATCAAACTTGTTAAATTCCATGATGATTGCTAAAATCTGAGCCAAAATTTCATATTTTTGGATCTCAACCACAATAAAAGTCATTATTCTTGACTTCAGATTTGAAAACGAGTTATTCATTAATTTTCTGTGTGCTCTATATGTAATGTTTGAAGGGATTTAAACTCATAAATCCCCAAATTCATAACGGCCCTCGAGAGGAAACCATAACTACAATGTGGCCCGCGGCAAAAAATGACTTTGACACCCCTGCTGTACGGCATCATCTGAGAAGAGCAACTTTACTTGAAAATGCAGCTGACCAGCAAAAAAAAGAAAAACACAACACTTCATTGATGACTGTTTTGTGCCGGGGCCAAACCAACGTCCAACATAAAAATATTGCTTCGCCAGCATTTTTCAGCATGTATCGAAAATTAATGGAACTTCCGCTCACTTAAAAACATTACATTTTCTCAAAATCCGACAGTGCGCCTGATACATCGATGTGCCTTTTACATCGATCAATATCATGATTTCTTGGACTTAGTATTTTAAATGTTCCGGATAGTGCTTCTTTACAGCAGCAATGGTTGCGAAAGCTCAATCCAAATAATGCCGTATTGTATTGTATTCCCTTTATCGTAGCTCCATCTAGTGGATGCATAAAGCAACCGCAGGAGCTATTAAAGTTTTGATTCCATGCGCCTTATTATATACTGCTGCATCCAACATATGACAGTTTTATTGAAGAAACGCCTAATACTACTGATAGAGAATAGACAGAATAGAAGTTATCATATAGAAGTTTCATGTTGATTAGTTGGGTGACCACAAGGCCCACAATGGAAGCACAGAAAATCTGCGGTCAATCCGAGGTGAACAGACACAGCCTGTTAAACTGTCATCTTCATGTCGGAGATCTGGCCTTGGACTAATTTACAACTTGGTAAACTCCTTCACGGGAAGAGGTCATTAGCAAGTTTACAAATCTATCAGTTCATTGAAAGGCAACCCATTAAAATGTCTACGTTCTGTTGGTTTATGGATGTTGGTGCTTGGGACATCCAGGGGTGTGGTATTCAAATCAAGAAGACTATGTTTTACTAATGTATCACTTAAATTTGCAAATACTCTCAATAAATAGCTTGGCAGAGGTCAAGAATGGCTTCGTCCCCTGCTGGCAATAAAAGACAATCTTTCTACATAGCAACTGTATTATGCGAAATACTCACTTTAATGGGTGGGTGTCAACTATTTGTGGATTTTTAGTAGTCGGGTGGTGTGCGAGGAGTCTCATTCCATGTCTATTGCTTTACAAGGTCAACGCCCTCAGCTGTCATTCGATACCGTGGGCCTTTTTTTAAAAATTTGACTCGCCCGTTTGACATGATCACAGACACGTGCGGGAGGGGTGGGGGGGCGTTTCTCACTTCATGTGGCGAGATGTAAGATCAGCTCCTTCTTTTGAAAACGGTGGGAGACCTCATGCCTGTTTGTCCGCTACTTACTGTTGTTTACCGTCGTGTTGCGTCAAGCAACAATAGAGTAGCTTTTGGGTGTTTCTGGTAGCAAACACTGTTGAGGAAAAAAAAGAAAGGAATCAGGGTTTCAATCGGCAAATGTCGAGAAAAGGAAAGAGCATAAAAAGAGACATTTACTGTTGAGCGGGCGCAAGAATTTTGGCCTCCTCTCCTCTGGGAGGTGGATGGCCACGTAATAAACGGGCACGCCGGAGAGGGCGATGGCAATGCCGATGAGAGAGTTGATGGTATCTCCATAGAGAGGGACAATGACTAAAAACAAGCTGCACAGGCAGTAGATGAACGGGAAGAACAAGGTCAGCTGTGGAGAGAACAGGACAGGGGGTTGTCAAACAGTTTGGCTCCTGAGACTTCTGACAGGGGACACTTGACGTGAATTTTCTTTTATATGACTTTATCTGTCCTGCATAATTGTTTTTCTAGAAAATACCCAAAATGATAATAATTTTGACTCCCAGCGTTAGTAATCGCGATAATCAGACATCTACAAATGTTGTTGATGTGTTGCAGCTGCCGTTTAAATGACAACCGACGCCTCCGGACAACTTGTGTTCATAATTTGTAAAATCACTTCAAATGACTTCTACTGAGCGTATTTTACAAAGATTCCACCGCATATAGCTATATTTTACGTTTTAAGACTCGCACTGAATATTCAGGAAGTCTTGTTTTTGAGGTGGTGACAATACCCACCGTGACGTCACGGTAGGTATAACACACAATGCATTTTGGGGACTTTGTTTGGTCTGAAATCTTCGTGTTGATGGCGAATTTAGAAGGAAAACACATAAATAACACAATGGTGAATCTTTGTGTGTTGGACCAAGACTACTATTTGATACTAGTTGACACAAATTCCCAGCAGACAAATCCGTCCATTTCCTTGGGCGCCATCTTGTGCATTTTCTGGAACGCTACATTGGAGTCCAGACGCCTCAAAATGATCCGGAAGGACTTCTTTAATCGATTGCAAACATTTATGCTTTCCTCTTCGGAACTATTTGAATCATATTCATAACTGGATGAGTAACAAGAAAGCATATTCTCCGAATCTGAAGCCATTGTTTTGAGTCTCCAGAAATGCAAGACGTCTTGGCGTGATGTCACTAACTGGGGGCGGGACTTTCTGAAAATGCCCAATTCGCAGCTCAATTTTTTGCAGATTTTGGACACTTTAAGTCATTTTTATTGGTGTTTTTCATTTGACTAAAAACATCAGCCTGTGTGTTTTGGGTATCTTAGATGCTATAAAACGTTTTTCTGGTGTCAGTTAGGAAACAAAAAAATGGTGTCGGTTGTCCTTTAAAGCATTGTATTTTTTTACCATGTTTCCATCTGTAGAACATAGAAAAATCCTAATTTTGGCAAAAGCCATCTTGAACAAAAACATGAGCAAACATATCACCTTCACAGGTCTGGGCCTGTCAGGTTGGGTGAAGCGCAGATAGATGAGGCCGGCCACAGACAAGCCCACGCAGAGCCAGTAGCTAAAACTGAAATAGTTGATAAGCCGAAACACATCCTCCACGCATAGAAAAATCAGGCCCATCAAGCCCTGCAAGAATACAAAAATAAATGCCAGTCATTCTTTCTTTTTTCCCCCCATTCAAATTCTAGATGTGATGTCCTCACATTGAACAACAGTGCAGGAATGGGTGTGTAGCGGTCCAAATGGATCAGGCTGAGGGTGTCAGGGAGGTGACCCTCTCGAGCACCCACAAAGTATAACCTGGAACATAAGCATATTTTGGAGTCATTCAGCAGATTTATTATTTATTATTCACGTACAGTAAAGTCTCGTTATATCGATATCGGATATATCGATAGTCCCGGTTATATCGATACTATTTCTATGCACGCACGGAGAAAATTACATGCAAACAGGGTCGGATATATATTTTCGGACTCCCTTGAATATCGATATAACGAGACTTTACTGTATATTTGATCAGTGGCAAGTTTATAATGTGGTCAAATTACAGTCCAAGTCATTCAATAATGCCAATGATGTCGTTTCAGCACAGTCCCCAAACCTTTTTTATGACGTCACAGACCAGTTTTGCGTAAAGAAATATTCTGACGAACCGGCAAAGAAACAAAATACTGTAAATACAAAAAATAATTGGTGGAAGCCCTGCGACATACTTTTCTTCATCATAAAAACAGCTAATCATATTGTGTTAGAGACGTAAAATTCCACACCAATCTGGCAACCAATTCAGGGTGTCCCCCACCTGGTGCCCAAGGACAGCTGGGATAGGCTCCAGCGCTCCCTGCGACCCTCATGAGGATGAAGCGGTACGGAAAATGAATGGATGGACATTTCATTTACAAGCGCCTTTCAAAACTCTCAAGGTCACAGGATAAATTTTTCTCTTGATGAGCAGCGGCAGCCACACGCGCCAGCATTGACTCAACCCGGAAGTATCTCAAATAGATAGCTAGATAGCTATATAGCTGCTAGATAACTAACAGATAGCAAATAGATAGATAGCTAGATAGACAGCAAAATAGCTCGATAAATAAAAAGCAAGATGGCAACTTTGTGATTTTCATGTTGGAGTGGGTGAGCTGAGAGTCAGTTCAGCAGTTATTCTTTTTTTTTTTTTAATAAACTGACTTTAATCTCAGAATTTTGACTTAAATCTCAGAATACAGACTTTAATGTCATAATGTTGACTTTATTCTCAGAATTTGGAATTTAATCTCAAAATTTGGATTTTAATCTCAGAATACTGACTTTAATATCAGAATTCTGACTTTAATCTCAGAATGCTGACTTTAATCTCAGAATCCCAATTTTAAAGTGAAAATTCTGACTAATCTCAGAATTCTAATTTTACAGTGAGAATTCTGACTTTAATCTCAGAAATGTGACTTTATTCTGATTTTAATCTCCAAATTCTAATTTATTAAATCTTGATACGATTGATTGTGGCTGTCGGCTAGTTATTAGCGACTGAACTGCAAATGTTTATGTGGACAGACTGTACAAAGTGACTTCTCTTGTGAAAATAGTTTTATCTTCAGAAGTCACGGTTGCCCATCTGTACCGCGTTTAGCTGTACGGTCGATTTCTTGCTAGCATTTTTTGTTTGCTCTCTCTTCTTTCATTTATTGCCGCATTCCGATTATTTCAATTTGCAAATCAATGTCAGAGAGGGGATTCCGATTGGCTTGTCATGCACATTTTTAGCCACATCTGAGGGAGTAAATAGGATCGCAGTTGACAAGATGACGCTCTCCTATCAGTATAAATTGTGACTGTGTAATTCTCATCAAATGAAGGTTTTTTCATTTTAATCATTTGGATTACAATTTGTTTTAATTCAATGCATTGGAATTGAAAAATATTTTTAAGATCCTTTTTTCAAAGCCATTTATTCAATGATTTGGAATTGAACATTTTTTTCAAAGATCCTTTTTTTAAAAACCATCACATTTTATGTTACTTCCGGGTTGAGTCAACGCTGGAGCGTGTGGCTGCCGTTGCTCACCCGCAGAAAAAATATCCTGTGACTGTAAAGTGTCCTTGAGAGTTTTGAAAGGCGCTTAGAAATGAAATGTATTATTATTATTAAAATTCATCCACTACTTTGAGTATAATTTAATTGGAATATTTTACTCATTTCCAATTGTATTTTCTACTCTGTTTAAACTATGACTGTGTTCTGAAGTAGAAGTCCACATTTTTTTTAAGCGCTGACCTTTCTGTTTGTTTCCTGTTTCCTTCACTACTTAATAAAGTGTTTGTGCGTCATTCCTTGCCGCTGCCGTGAATTTGAGAATTACCTTGAAGCAGCAATAATGGATGCATTCAGTCCTCCAAAGCACGACATGGCTACGGACACGGGGATGATCCATTTGAACGGTCCCAAAACTTCATTCCCAAAAGTCTGTGGAATCAGATGTTGCATCCTCAATTCCAAATAATCACAATTCATTGAACTGAGATTTCATGTCAGACGGGGAATATGCATGTTGAGTCAAAGCATTCCAGGAAGATCAGAACTATATTTAGCAGCACACTGGCTGTTGATGTCTCACCACGGCGACGGCGTCACTGGCCAGGAGAGCGGGCATATCCAGAACCACATAGTAGGCCACATTGGTCATCACATAAATGATTGTCACGATGGGCATGGAGATGGCAATGGCCAGGGGGAGATTCCTACAAGAAGAACAATACATTGATATAAAAAAATGACTGGCTTTAAATGTATTAAACATTCTACTATGTGGGGAGATGATAGTAGCGATTGGACCATCTGTTTTTGGGTTTGAGGTGTTTGTATGCAGGAGCATACAAACAAAGGTGGAAGAGGTCCTTCTCCACTCGTACAGAATGTGGTAACGCAGACCGCGTAAAAGAGGAATTTGCAGTCTTATTTTACCTCTCTGGATTCTGAATCTCCTCTGTGACAAAGTTGAGCGTGTCCCAGCCAGAGTAGGAGAACAATGCTGCATAAAATGCCAAAGCGATGGCTCCAGGATCCGTGGAGGAACCCTCAAATGGACTTTTAAAGCTTTTTGTCTCACCTAGACAAATAAATTGAGTCTTTGTTTCTCACATCATTTGGTTTGTTGTTTCATTGTTGCTTACCGGTGGACAATTTCAGGATCCCGACCATGATGATGAGGATGAGGGCTGACAATTTTGCGTATGTGAAGACGTCCTGTACCATCGTCCCCCACTTCACGTAGGCACAATTGATGAAGATGAGCATGCCTGGGGAACCCAGAGGGGAAAGAAAACAGACAAGGTTTTTCCAGGGTCCCGAGTTTTGCTATAACATTAGAAAAAAAACATGTTTAAACGTTTTTGAGGGCTGATTTTCTGAGGACCTGGAACGGATTAGTACCATGTCCATCTACTTCCATGTTAAAAGATGATTTGAGATACGAACATGATCACAGAATGAATTCAATTTGTAAATCAGGGGATTGTATGAGATTGGCAGTGTGTTGCTGACTGAGAAAACCAAACTCTTACATAGGCAGGCTGCTGCAATGAGGCGTACGGCATCGTATGGTGGACTGCAGGTTGGATAATAAGCCTGCACCAGATAGTTAGCGAAGGTTAGTGAAATGACAGCTTGGCTCGCTGGGTCTATCAGAAAGATGGACGTCCACAGTCGGATGAAGGCCAGAAATCCACCGAAGGACTCCAGGATGTAAGCATAACTGGCTCCAGATTTGGTGATGGTGGTTCCCAGCTCTGCGTAGCACAAGGCCCCAAACACCGAGAAGATGCCCCCGAGTGCCCAGATTAACAAGGAAAGTCCAAACGAGGTGCTGTGCATAAGAACCCCCTTCGGGGAGATGAAGATCCCGGAGCCGATCATGTTACCCACGATGAGACAGACCCCGTTCATCAGGGAAATTTCTCTCTTCATTTGTATTTTGCTCTCTTTTGGAGCTTTCAAACCCTCTGCAGATGGAACTCGGGCTCTCGGACAGATCATCTGGGATATGGTCCTCATTTTCTCTTTGGATTCAACCATTTTTTTCTGACTTTTTTATTGTTCTGGCACACACACAAGGAAAAACGAGTTATTTGGGTCAACAACGCACAATGACAGTGAACTCCATGCTGACTAACTACTAATCTTGATGTCCATAAACAGGCTCATAGAATGAAAAAGGTCACGCGACCTATAAAATTTCCCCCATGGGATCATCAACAAGCCCATTTCTCTCTTTGATTGTGGACCACCAAGTGTTCCCAGATAAAATATCTCATAAGACAACATGAATGACTTACCTTATCGTTTCAGATCAACTTCTGTTTCTACTAATCTTGCTGTGACGGGGGGTCACCGGCAACCCCAGAATGAGGCCGTGAGACCCACGTCGTACACGGCAAGACAGCCCTACAGCTTAGCTCAACTACATCACACGTGTGTTTTTCCATGCTCTGTACAAAACAATTCTCTCGTCCCCTTCGGTGCTATTTTCAGTCCTGGGGATCTTGCCCCCACCACCCCCCTTCTATAAAAGAAAGAACAGGACACTTCTAGGTCAAAACTGTCCATCTGCATGAGTAATGAGACAACATGTAAGAGAATATCGCAACTGGTATGAACTGGGTGCATACAGAATATCGAAATTTTATCAAAAATCGACTTGTGATTGGTGCCTTCAACGGGCACTTAAATATAGAAGCAAAGTGAGCGATGGCAAGGATTTGAAAACGAGGGCAGCCAGGAGTCAAAGCGTGACTTTCGAGGAGTCGTAAAAAAAATACAATCTTTTTGTTGTGGTTGAAACAAGAGCTGCAATATTCAAAGCTGCAGCAGTTTGATGCTCATTTGAGGGAAGTCAGTCAAAAGATCGTCACGACATATTTGTACTCAGCGCAGCATATTTGATTGATTGTCAAAGGGGATATTTGTCATTGTTATGAAACATATCTTCTTTTGTGGTGAACGAAATATGAATGGGCCCTCACGAGCTGAATCATTATTCGCTAGAACGCCATGACGTAACTATAACGGCTTTATATATATATTTTTTTCTTTTTGAACTCCATGACTTCAGTAAAAAGGCGAACTCCGAATTGTAGCTTTAGAGTTTAGATAGTGGCGCAGCTGCAAACATCGAAGACCGCATTTGAGGAAGTGAGGACAATGATGAGGAAGAGAATAACGCCACCAAATGCTGCGCACGTAAAAAAAATATTGCTGGACAACATTTTTACCCGCCCACTAATCAAACAGACCAAATTTATATATTATATAAAGTACATTGCCTCCGTTAGTTACAGCAGAAAGTACAACAATGTCCCAAGACGATCAGTTGCTAGCAAAAACCAAAAGAGGCGATCGAATTATCGCTGAATTATTGAATTACGCTGAATTATCTTCATTTTTTATCTTTCATATTTTCAAAGCAATGAACCAAGAAAGAAGAACCTAGACGGGTAAAAGAAGACTTTTAATTGGACTCCTGTCCGTCAGCGATTATGTTGGCTTCGTCTTGGAAGCGATTTATCTGGCGGCGTTAA
The DNA here is from genome assembly GCF_051943395.1 of Hippocampus bargibanti. Taxonomy (NCBI): domain Eukaryota; kingdom Metazoa; phylum Chordata; class Actinopteri; order Syngnathiformes; family Syngnathidae; genus Hippocampus; species Hippocampus bargibanti. The sequence continues at coordinate 10,500,071 of NC_142744.1, read as the reverse complement.
ATTTTTCCAACTGACGCTAGCTAGCATGCGCGACATGTAAGGCAGCAGGCTAAGAATGAAGTATTTCAGCCATTTTGTTTTTCTCATCAGTTCCTTTGGAGTCCTAGTCACCTAGAAATGGTGAAAAGGTCAATACAGGCATGTTTTGGCACAATCTACAATCTGAACGGTTCTTTGTGCGGGCTTACATGTTCCTCTGAATGTTGTGGGACACCGAAAGTGGCGGCGCGGTGGGCACCAAGACCGCGGTGGCCGAAACGATTTCATTGGGGAACGGCTGGAGGCCCTTCTGCTGGTTTTGGTGCAGCTTGTGGACGACGACTCGGCAGAAGTCCTCACCGTGCCTGTGACAGTTATCCAGGAGCTGGCGGACTTTTGCGGTACGTGTGGGCTGATTCACCACCAGTTCGTAATCCTCGCGCATCAGCATGGAGCGAGCTAGCAAGGCGTCCAAGCTCTGGTTGAGGCAGGCTTCCGTCATCTGAGCCACGATCTCCTCGCGTCGCGTGGACATCCACCGACCGATTGGACCTTGCGAAGGCAACGGGCAGTGCAACACAGGCGAATTCTCTGACGGGAGGAAGGAGACGAATGATGAGGTTAAGAACCTTGACAAGAAGCAAGGAATTATGAGCAGTTCAGACAAAATGACAGTAAAAGCCTACTAGAACATTTGAAACGTATTCAGGATGAACGGGAGGCATTTGAACGACAATTTGCTGGCACCTTGTGACTTTGCACAGTTGACGTGGAGCGTGAGGGCCTCCAAGTGCGTTTCGTCCTCGGCTACGGGCATCGCGGTTATGAGTGATTTGTTGAGGTCGGTGATGGGGCGGGCACTCTGGAAGCCATTCCGATTGTTGGCTGCGTAAGGGTCCTTCAGAGATTCGGGCAGCTCCAATGTATCAATGGCGACTGATGATGGAGGTCCCTCAGCTGGGGGGTATATTTGTAAGAAGGCTTACTTTTCTCCTAAAACTTTTCTACTTTTTGTGCATCCTAAAATAATTAATTGATACTTTTACATGCAGATCAAAAAGGATGCTTGTGTTCATCAGTTTCATAATCATAGGTAATGAAATGAAGTATGAACGGTATTTTCATAATTAGTTAATGCATTGAGATTACATTAAGTATGAATGTTCTACCGGAAACAAATTCCTTGTGTGTCCTACATACTTGGCAATAAAGATGATTCTGATTCTGATTCTGATTCTGATATGGAGAATTTAAAGGACAACCGACGTCTCCGGACAAGTGGTGTCCATAATTTGTTAAATGGCTTCAAATGACTTCTACTGGGCGTGTTTTACAAAGATTCCACCGCATATAGCTATATTTTACGTTTTAAGACTTGCGCTTAATATTCAGGAAGTCTTGTTTTTGAGTTGGTGACGAGTCCGTACGTGACGTCACTGAAGGAACGCCCCCGACGGAAAAAAGACACATTGTAGCAGTCCTTCCATCACATCAATGTATTTTGCTGTACTTGTTTGGTCTGAAAACCTCGTGTTACACCAAAAAGCCACCAGAAGAGGGCGACCAAGCTCCATGCAAGGAATTTATCAGCCTGTGGAAACGGGCTGATTAACTCATCACAGGAGCTTGGACGCCATTTTCTGCCTCTTTTTGGGTGATATATTTCCCCCGAATGTTGCCTCAAAATGGCACGGAATAAATTCTTTAATCAATTGCAAACATGTATGCTTTCCTACTCAGAACTATTTGAATCATATTCATAACTGGATGTGTAACAAGAAAGCATATTCTCTGAATCTGAAGCCATTGTTTTTATTCTCCAGCAATGCAAGACGTCTTGGCGTGACGTCACGAACTGGGGGCGGGACTTTCTGAAAATGCCCAAAAAGTGTGTGTGTGTGTGTGTGTGTGTGTGTGCGTGTGTATGTGTGTCAACTGAAACTCCTCAAGTCAAATCAACCTAGTTTTTTATAACAGTGTCAGTAAAGCATAAATTTATCATTTTGGATTAAAAGTAAATCTTCAACTCAATGTAGCCTATTTCTTTGGCACATGAATACCAAAAGATGGCAGTACAGTACGTTGAACGCATTGTGGTGAGTGGCAAATGAACTGAAGCTCCTCAACTCACATTAATATAAATCCATGGCACCAAAATCCCACAAGTAGGCAGCAAAGCACTACTTATATCCAAACGTAGGTCCTCAACACAATTCAAAAAAGTGATGCTGCTAGGTGGTAGCACAGCACTATTTTTGACTAAATTAAACTCCTCCATGCTATCCGTTTACCAAAACATAGCACCCAAAAAATAAACATTATATACTGTTTTTATTTCGACCTGAGTAAAACATTGACTTTTTTTAAATATTGAGGACAGATTGAAATATTTTATAGGCGATCGAAAAGTTGAGTGTCACCTTTTAAAGGCTCTGTGTTGGTGCTGGTGAGTGCACACGGCAGCGACATGTCTGTTTCCTGGGATGAACAAGAGCCTGAGCCTGAGGTGAAGCTCTCCTGTCACACAGCAAACGGGGGGAGATTCACAGATTCAAGCGCACACAGTGAATTATCTGTAATTTTCATTTTGTTTTGTTTGTTTTTTTGGGGGGAGGGGGGGGGGTCATTGCATTCATCTTATATACCGAAGCATACTGACTGACCGGCCACGGGCGAGACGTGTCCCTCAGCTTCATCAGAGTTTCATCCTCAGCCATTTTCTCGCTCTCGGGCTGCGCCGAGCAGCATCTGGATTGCTGGGTCAACTACGGATGGGGAGGAAGAGGAAAAACAGAGACAAAGCATTTGTCAGTCAACAATTTTGAGACCAACTAAGTGAAAATGGGGAAATTCCCTGTTGCATATCCGATGATCTGTCATTACATGGGATTTTGGAAGATTATACAATACATTTTCAACCAAACAGTCGTTTATAACCGGGAACCTGAACATTTCGGAAACACTATAGTTTGATGTGTTTTTCAATGATGCGATTAATCGACGATAAAAAAAAAGGACTTTTGTGTTTTGGGTCATTGCTAAATCATTTATTTGAATAAAGAAATTCAATTAGCAGCGTTAACAAAGACCATTGCATAAATAGATGGACGAATCTTTGACGAGAATGCTCATCTCTGTCCGGATCCACGAAACCCGCAGCAAGGAACCATTACCATCCCACGTGCAATGATGAGAAATATAGAGAAGTAAAACCTCTCGCGCTCCTCCCCCACAACCAGTCAAGAGTTAAGCAGACATTCACACATACACAATGTCACTTGAAAGAGGAAGGTCAAGTTAGGGGAAACAACAATAATGATAGTCATACATTTCATTTATAAGCACCTTTCAAAACTCTCAAGGTCACTTTACAGTAACAGGATAAGTTTTTCTTCAACCAGAAAGTAACTCAAATAGAAAGAAAACTAGCTATCTAGCTAGCTAATAGATAGCCAATAATAATAATAATAATAATAATAATAATAATAATAATAATAATAATAATAATACATTGTATTCATAAGCGGTTGCTGTGCCCATGACCATTTTGTGTTTGAGAGCCTTTTCCTATGCATCTTCATCTTTATTATGTTCATAGTGTTGCATGTTCTGTAGCCACAAGGGGACACAAGCCAGTGTCTTATTGTACCGGTCCAAAGCCCGGATAAATACAGAGGGTTGTGTCAGGAAGGGCATCCGACGTAAAAGCTTGGACAAAAAAAAAACATGTAAATCAAACCTCTGAAGATGGAGGACACTGAATCGCTGTGGCAACCCCTTGAAGGGAAAAGCCGAAATGAAAAGAAGATTGTATTTATAAGCGCCTTTCAAAACTCTCAAGGACATAGATAATGTATAGCTAGATAGCTAGATAGACATATAGCTAATAGCTAGATAGCTAATAGATAGCAAGTAGATAGCTAGCTAGGTTGCTAGCGAGATACAGTAGATCTAAATGGGATGAAAGAAAGTTGAGTCAAAGAGCAAAACAAAAACAAAAAAGGAACATTTGAATGTGAATTAATGACCCGTCAACCGTGATCGCTCCTGCTTTGTTGCTCATCACCTTCAGTAATGAAGCAAATGACTTCCTGTCAGAGGTGAATTACAGTTTCACTTATAAAACAAAAAGATGTGCTGACCTTTGACTTCTTAATCTCTAGTACAGCCAAAAGGAAGTCGATTTCAGTAAACTTCCTCACTATGGGCTCCAGCTCAATGAGACACTCTGAAACGACAGCGAGGAGCTCACACTGTGACTGGAAATCCGAACGACTCACATTTTCACATTCAAAGCATTCCCATTTCAAATTGTTCAGCACCTTTTAGGAAGTATTTCTCCCAAATGTGCACGTTCTTACGACAAAGGTGCGGTTTAAAGAAACAAGTGTGCAGTGCATGTGCGCATTTCTCACTGAGGAAAGAAGGTCGTTCGTCGGGGTTCGCCGTCCAGCCGCAGGTCATTAAGCAAACGAGCGTATCTCTGCTGGGGATCTGATCGGATAAACTGGCGTAGCTGGTGTCGGGACGCATCCCGCGAAGTACGTTGAACATGATCTTCATGGGGTTGGTCACTTCTGACACACACACCAGTCAGACTAAAGTCACATCGACAGCAAGTCAAGGAAATCCGAGACTGAGCAAACGCGGATGGAGAAGAAAGAAAAAAATTACCGTCGTATGGAATTTGCCGGGAAAGCACCTCCCACATGATGATGGCGTAGCTTTGGACGAAAAACAAACACAGTCAGACACATGAGCGTGACCACATGACCAATATTTGACTTCCATGTCTCACCTGTACATGTCATGTTTGACATCAACGCGGCGGCTCTTGGAGGGTTCATACTCCTCGGGGGGCATGTAGATCACCGTGCCCCCAATTTCCGACGGTTTGGACCCCGAGCCTTTGCTGACGGACAGCTGGCGCCACTTGGAAAGGCCAAAATCTGCAATCTAAACAGAAGATCAGCATGGTGTCAATGCACGGCAGTGACATTGAGTGTCTGTCAGAGATGTTCGATTCTTATTCTCCATCAGTGTCAAAGAAAAAATTACATGAATTATTATGAATTAAGGACAAGTGCGGTTTTTGAAAGTTCAGTACAATGTTTTTCTTATTTTTTATTCCTCAAATCAAATTTTGGAAAGCGATTATAGTCGATGATCCTCTGCCAAGCCAAAATGCCAAATAAATTGCAGGCTAAGACATTGATTTTGTGGCATGCGATCATTCACTGTCATTCACGAATTTATTTGGGAATTGAAAATATGATGTAGAGTGCCATTCCCGAATTGGTTCGGGTTTTGTTTTTTCATTCTTGGGTGCCTATGAAGCGCTGGCAATGGCCTCTGGCAATGTTTTTTTTATTTCCCACAAGGGGCAGCATTTCCTTTTTTTCTATGTTAGCGCTTTGTTCCAGCTGTTGTTAAAGCGCTATAAAAACCGATATGCATGTATTGCATTGTATTTTGGACAGCCGCTCTCATTTGAAGCTCATATAACTCCAGATCCATATAATTTAGGAATGAAACTATTTTTTTCTGATGAAAGAAGAGAGCCCAATGTTTCCAACGCTGTATTGAATATTTATGTAGTCCTAAAACTCAATATTCTGTGGGTCCTGGAATTCAAGTGACAATGACAAAAACCCTGGCACTGGAGTGGATACATTTTTGCACATCGTCTGGCAGTGAATGAGTTATTCACAAATGATCATTTTTAGGGAGTTTGAACAACATTCTATCCATCAATTTTTCCATCTATCCATCTATCAATTATTTAAAGCGCCCTACGCACACCTTCACATGGAATTCCCTGTCCAACAGAATATTCTGTGTCTTCAAGTCATGGTGTAAGAGTGGCGGGGACATGTTATGAAGGAAGTTGACCCCCAAGGCGATCTCGTACAAGACCCTCAGTCTTAATGGCCAGGCGAGTACAGGGTACATGTCCGTCTGCATATACAAAAAAATACACAAATTCACAGATAATTTGCTTTTTGCAAAGGTGAGTTGATGATACAAAGCTTTGTCGAGTAACTGGCTGAAAGGCAGAAAGTTCCCTAAATGATATTTGGCTTTTACTTGAGAGTAGAAATAGTACATGAAAGTTTCACTTTTGTTTCCAGGAAGAACAACAGCATTACCGTAAGTGATTCAACTTTCAGTCCCCCAAAAGAAGTTCTCATTTTCAAAAAGTTTCTGACCTCCGCTCTGATATCTTACAGTGCTTAAAATACTTGACAGACCTTGTAACAGTGATGACACGATACAGAAGGCACATATGAATCTACCTTGTGCAGCAGTTGATCCAAGGAGCCATTGCTCATAAACTCTGTGACAATGCAGAAGAACTCCGGCTCGTTGCAGATGCCAAAGATCTGGATGATGTAATTGAAGCGGGCTTTGTGGAGGACCTCTGCCTCCTTCAGCAGACATTTCCTCTCTCTAGAACACGGACAGATACAAATCAGCCTTGAGAAACAAATCAATAAATACTTGTGAGGTCAGGGCTCCGGAAATTACCAGAGACAACGTTTTTTTAACCCTGGTTTAATTTTCACATCAATCATTATTTACAACAAATCTCACCTTCCATTCAACACAGTGACATAAGGTTCTTCCACTAAATGGCAACAGGTGTAACTACACTAACTTTTGCTATTCATAACCAGTAACTGCTGCTCCATCTTTATACTTTACAGAGTAACCACAGACTTAAAAACTGGTACCTTTCGCCAAACGGGGAGTCCAGTTTGAGACACTTAATGGCCACGGTAGTTCTCCAGTCGGAGTGTTGAGCCTTGAACACGGTACCGAAGCCCCCTCTGCTTAGGTAGTACAAGTCGGTCAATTTCTGGTAGGGAATCTCTGGCAAGGTGCTGGTCAGACAACCAACGTTCACGCAGCCCGTAGCCGCGTTTGGCTCCATCGCCTAACGTGAGACGTCAAATTTCCGAAGGTGTCGGATGCGCTGGACTGCCGTAAAAAGCAGAAGTGGCCTTTTTGAAATACGTAAGGGGGAGGAGCGGCAGCGTGTTCATACACATCTCATTATATCGTAGTGCGCTAGCAAGCTAAGCTAATGAAGAAGGAAACGAAGGAGTGTGTGTGTGAGAGGGACACTTCGGTCCAATTGCTGGGGAAGGAATGCACACCCGGACACCAAAACCCAAACCGGGATGTTTCTGTTTGTTTATTTTGTCTGCTAAATAATATGAAAGGCCGTTCAAAATAATTCAAACACTTGCCAATCCCCACGAGGAGACTGAAGTAGGTGGGTTTGTTATTGTTCATGACGTAGCGTTACACTTCCGCGTATTGTGAGACCGCCTTAGTTTTTCTAATTAAATATACCTATGCGTGCATATGCAAAGGAAATGATTGCCATCAGGTCTCATATTTTTTTCTATATCTCGTTGTATTTTGATAACAGAAAAATATTTTATTCTGTTATTTTAGGTTAGTTCAAATGAGTTGTCCCCTGTGTAAAGCGGTGCATTAAAAATAACTTCCGAGTTTTGCCGAGAGGTGGCACTCTTTAACATCAAGGTTCGGGTTTTCGCAAACGAAGAAGAAAGCTTGCTTCCTGTGTCTCAAACCGCGCGACGCGTGGGATAAAATAGTAAATATAAAAATATTTAAATAGTACAAAATGGTCCGGAAATTAAAGTACCACGAACAGAAATTACTCAAGAAGGTGGACTTTATAAACTGGGAGGTGGACAACAACATTCACGAGGTCAAAGTGTTGAGGAGATTCCGTATCGAGAAGAGGGAGGACTACACAAAGTAAGCAGCATTTTCGCTGTGTATATAAAAATAAGGAGACATACGTATGAATTTAAGAGTAAAATGATTGTTTATTTATCTTTTCTATTGTTTCTTTGTTTATCTTAGGTACAACAAGTTGAGTCGGAACATCAGGGACCTGGTACAGAAAATTCGTGACCTGGATGAGAAAGATGGATTCAGAGCTCAGAGTACACATCGTCTACTCGAAAAACTGTGAGACCATTCAAACTAGTATGAATAGTATATAACGGGTGAAGTTTATACTTTATGTTGGTTTATCATCATTCCAATTACAAACGTGGATGTCTGGGTAGGCAACTGGAGCGCACCTACGCGGGGACAATGTCGTTTACCTTCGTGTAAGAAGGTGCGTTCGATTTGCTTGCCCAATTGTTCAGTACTGTACTTGGAATTAAATTTACATTAGAGTAGTGTATTTGCAACTTGAAGTGTAATTGGAAAAGAGGAATATATTTTCTTGTGTAAGTAAGGGATAGTTGTATGACTATTTTTTTCAAATATATAGCAGACTTTGCACATTACATATAATTCATGGCCAAAATAAGGATTTCAATGGTCAATTTGTAAACAATCCCATGATGAGAATAACTCGTGCATTTGTGATTCTTAATAGCTATAGCACTGGACTTATCCCCACTAAACAGAATTTGTCTCTGACGGAGAAAGTCACCGCTTCATCATTTTGCAGGTAAGACTGAATTATTGTGCGTTGGTGTGGCCTTACTTTTCCATAGATTTTATTCATATGAAATAGACATTGAAACAATACAAATTTCCAGCTGCGGTCGGAGCCAGGAATAAACAACTTCCCATTGATTTTAATACGGTAAAAAAAGTGATGAGGGGTAGTTTAATGACACCGTTGAATTTAAAGGCAACAATTACTACCTTTCAAATTTTTGGCTCCCCAAATACAATTCAAACATTGAAATTGAGGCGCAAAACTGTTCCCCATCACACACATTTGCACACAACTTCATAATTAACAGTGTGTTTAATGTTATCCCTTTTGATTCTATCAAAACCTGTAAAAAAAAAAATCACTCCCACAGGAGGAGGCTTCCCTGCATTATGCTGACCCTTCGAATGGCCCAGAACCTGAAAACGGCCATCACCTTGATTGAGCAAGGACGTATCCTTCACTACTTATTAATCTCTGCACGTTTATACTGGATGGTTTTGATTGTGTCTCGGGCGAAAATACATTCCAATGGACCTTGACTCGTTGTCAGATGTGAGAGTGGGCCCGGAAGTCATCACAGATCCAGCGTTTCTCATCACAAGGTCTCAAAATCTATCATGAAATACTTTGAAACAAACTGTTGCAGATTTGGGAATGTAGGAAATAGATATATTTTTTTATGTTCGCAGAAATATGGAAGATTTTGTGACCTGGGTGGATTCCTCAAAAATCAAACAGCATGTCATGAATTACAATGATGAGGTGAGTGTTGCTGTAAGATTGACTTGCAAAGTTATACTGTACTTTATCAGCCTTTTTATTAATTGGCCCCTTCTTCTCTTACAGAGAGACGACTTTGACATGTTTGCATGACAGTTTTTTTTGTGCTAAATTCATTCTGCAACAAGCCAGATAAAACGAGATATGTTAAACGAATGAAGAGGGAGAAAATGACCCATCGATGTAAATTATTTGCTACCCACAAACCTCTGGAGATTAAACAAGTCTCACTCACAGCTCTCAAACACAAGATTTCTCGTCTCCATCATTTCTATGCAATATCTGATATGGTTAAAAAAGTGCACATTTGGTTTGCCAACCAGTTGCTTTTGATATAATCAAGTAGAATTTGATGTGAAACAACAAATTGAGCAAACTTTCAGAGATGCTATTGTTTTGTTTGAACCATAGAAGGCTGTTGAGTAATATTGTGATGCTACTTTTTTGGTGGGGGGTAAAGTTTGTGTTAATCACCTTTTTGTAAAACGAAGCTTTTTTCCTAATGAATCAGATTGTATATATTTGGAGTACTTGCGCGTCTAACAAAAGGCTTTGTATGTGCTGTGTAAACATTGTACACCTGTCTACAGTACTGATATGAATGAATTTGACAGAAAAACACCAACATCTGGGCATATATTTTCAATCTCTTAAGATTTACAACATTGTTATTTGTTAACATTGAACATTTTGTCACAGTTTTTAAGGCTTAACTTAGATATCCCCACCCTAAAACAAACATGTAAACATGACTCTTCAGCACGGTTGAACTTTTTAAACACACTACAAGCCTACTTGCAAAGCAAGCCGCTCCCCAAAGTCGCTCAATACTCATTTTCGCTAAAATGGCCACCGTTGAAACGTTTGCCATCATCATATGATGTTTTGAGCATTTAATACCCCGACCCACAGTTTTCCTGCATGTGAGCGCACAAGAGTATTACCCAGGAGATCGATATTGAATCGGTGCTCAAACGGCTTCCTATAGTAACAACCAATGCACTCTACCTCATTATTTAAAGGCACAGTGATAATCAACTTAAATGTGCTACTCTCTGAGAAATCCCTCCAAACGTTGTCCAAATTCCATCAGAGCCACCAGAAGCGTACATAGATGATAAGTGTGACGACAAAGACTGCCACAGCAGCTACTTTGGCATAAGTGGAGCGGGTGTTGAGGTACTTGGCATCGCTGCGGTACTTCTTTGACAAGGTGGACAGGTTGCTCGCTTTTGTGTCAAGGGCTGGTAAAAAAAAAGCAGATTCTTTAGAGATTTTCACAGCCACACTTAAGGGTAAAAATATAACCACGATAAGAGAACAATCTTGAAGCTAAAGAACTATGTTGAAGTGAGCTTCACCGAGCATGGCCTTGAATATGTAATGATTCAAAACAGACAGGACAAGATTTTATATAGTATTATGTGATTACTTTTTCTAACCTGGTCAGAACTAAAAAAAAAAAAGAACATTACCAGAAAGGGCTTCTCCGCGTTGAAGAACTTCTTCAATATTAGCCACCATAATTTTTTGTACATCCTGCAGCTCTGTGTTGATACTACCCAAGTTCCTCCTGGCCCTGCTGTCAATGTAGGACTTTTTGGTTTTCTGGATGTATGTGTCTAGATGAATCAAAATCAAAAAGCATTTAATAGTCCACAATGGGGACGTTTGCAAGAAATATAACATTTAAAGGGCAACCGACGTCACTTTTTTGTTTTTTAACTGACATCAGAAAAACGTCTTATAGCATCTAAAATACCCAAAACATGGAGTATGATATTTTTAGTCAAATGCAAAACACCAATAAAAATGAGTTAAAGTGTCCAAAATCTGCAAAAAATGCGAATTGGGCATTTTCAGAAAGTCCCGCCCCTAGTTCGTGATGTCACGGCAATACGTCTTGCATTGCTGGAGAATAAAAACAATGGCTTCAGATTCGGATAATATGCTTTCTTGTTACACATCCAGTTATGAATATGATTCAAATAGTTCTGAAGAAGAAAGCATACATGTTTGCCATCGATTAAAGAAGTCCTTCCATGTCATTTTGAGGCATCTGGACTGCAATGTAACGTCCCACAAAAGACGCAGAAAAATGGAGACCAGCTCCAGTTAGGAATGAATCAGCCCGTTTCCACAGGCTGATACATTCCTTGTATGGAACTTGGACTCCCTCTGCTGGCGGCTTTCGGATGTAACAACGGTTTCAAAAAAAAAACAGTACAGCAAAATACATTGACTTGATGGAAAGACACTACAATGCGTCTTTTTTACGGTCAGGAGGCAGTCCTTTTCTGACGTCACGTGAGGACTCGTCACCAACTCAAAAACAAGACTTCCTGAATGTTCAGCGCGAGTCTTAAAACGTAAAATATAGCTATATGCGGTGGAATCTTATTAAAATATGCCCAGTAGAAGTCATTTGAAGCCATTTTACAAATTATGGACAACTTGTCCGGAGACGTCGGTTGTCCTTTAAGAGTTGAGGAGACATTATAATGTGCAACAAAAGGTATATTTACCAAACTCGATGAAGGAGTATGGCCTTGTCACTGTGGAAATCTTCCTTCCATACTGGTCAGAAAATTCTTGATGGAGATCCTCCAGGTAGGCAAAGACAATTTTCTTGGGGAAAGGTGGCTCACAAAGGGCCAGGTAGCAAACACCTTCCGCTATTAAATAACTGAAATAAAAATACAATTTTGGACATTCAGCTACCAGGTGAACTGGACATCAATGTGAACAAGTACTGTACTTCATAAGCATGCTTCCTATATTGACGTACTGAAAGCTGATGTCTTTTGCTTCCAGCGTGCAGCGGTCTGGACTTTGAGCATTAAGTTTGCGGCACAGCTGCTTGGCTTGAGTCTGGTACTGCTGGAGGTCTCTTCCTGACTGGCAAGGACAAAACATTACATTTAATAGTTCAGAGAAAATCAAATGAAATTCACATTTGCAGCTTTTCATTATAGTGAAGCTTCGATCCATTTTCAAATTTGATCTCTTTTTTTTAATTTATGAGGAGTGAATGCCTTCAGATAGCATTTACATGATTGACAATGCAATGTTTGGTTGGTATCCAGTTTGGGTCCATATGGGTGACAAATAGTTCCTCTTCACTACGTAGCACAAGGCACGTTTTGGCATTCATACAAGAAATTCTATTAAACTCAACAGGCCGACGTGTGAAATACTTATTATTATTTCAGCATATATACTTTGTGTGACCCTTTTATGCCTCGTCGTGAGATTGTTCTAAAGTAGAATGAATATCACTCAACACGTATTTTAAACTTGTAATAAAAAAACATTTTCACGCCGAATTTTCATACACATAATAAAAACTCGAGGTATTATTTTATCGTCGTTATATTATATTGCATTGGCAAACGACTGTCAAATGTTTGAAATTTTGAAAGGGGTTTGGTGAGGAGAGTTAGCTTTCCATTCAAACCTGATCATTCTCTTGCATGGATGCGGCTAGCGGCAATCCGTCCGCCACACGGGCAATCATTGTCAGGAAAATCATCCTACCGTTGGTCCAAAATTCACACGCGTTAACTTATCACCCAGAGACGCCAAACTTCACGAAGTTTCTTTGAATGTCAAGTTGGCGATGCGGAAGAAAGGAGTTGGACGGAAATGAGTAGTGCGCCGGTGAAATACTTCCGTGTTACATTTGCAGCCGATGCAACTCCGTGGTGAATGTCTCGGTCGAGTTGAAAAGACCGTCGCGCGTAGTCGATTTGAAAACAATATCTATTTTTTTGTTTTTAGGGCACTAGATTCGTTTAATGCCATTGTTTCGCACTGTATGGTTTGGATGTGTATTTGTATCGAGCTCGGGGTATAATCGGCATCATCTAGCGACCGGCTAGACAGCAGGCAGACGGATTGACTCCATCTCGACTTCGGATGCTGCTTCCAACCAAGAGGCGCAGATGCGGTCTGTCTGGATCCAAAACCCCTCTCTAATCTGAAACTTGAGGACTGACCCTTTAGTCATGGATACACCCGAGAGGTAATTTTACGCTTATCTTCATGGATAGTTTAAAATCGTCGCGTCTGTGGTCATGCGCAATGGCAGTTTCCCCCCTCTATTTATATGTGGCATAACCCTCGCCCGCCTCGGTGTTAGTTAGGAAATGAAATCAGAGCCTTCATACTTTACAATCTCTCACTCATCACAACTGATGAGTGATTGTGGGCTGCAGTCAACCCTACAGTTAAAAAAATAGTTGTGTCTGGCTCAGATAACTGCATCTGGCTGGACTCTCAGTTTGTTCATCAAGAGGGATCAATCCCTGGCCCGCAGCCTGATGCAGCGCACTTTTATAGATCAGGTCTGTGGTGGATGGAGCAGCCGCCAGTTTAATCCTTGAGAGTGTAACAGAACCCCACCCCCACCTCTGGATGCAATAATCAATGACCCCACTGAAAGGTCTGGAGAAGGAGAGCGGAAAAAAGGATCCATTGTTTAGGTGCAGCTGGCACCACCGTGCACCCTCTTTGGCAAGATCAGCGCTGGTGTGCGTGAACCGAGCCCGGCTAGTCATTGTCACTCCAATAAGGGCTTGGAATGAGATGTGCTTTAAACTGCACGAGGGCTGTGGTGGTGCTGCTGCTTCATGACTAATTGATTATGAGAAATGAGTGGTTTCAATGGAGGGAATTGTTCCAGCACAGTTTGGAAAATGAGCAATTTAAAGAGGTTTATTCCCCTGGCTACAGAGGTTATGTTGTGCTTGGTGTATGCTGGGGTATTCAAATGGTCTCCCTTGGCGTGTGTGCAGTGGTGGGAAGTGGATTGAATCACCCAAAATTCTGCTGAATTAAGAGTACTTCTATTTTTTAAGAGTGTGGCAAGAGTAAAAGTAACAAGTATGATTCATACCAAAAATTGCCTTGGTAAATGTACCTTGGCACTTACAAAAATAATAGTCATAAAAAAGTAACACTCAACTTAAAAACAACACCAAAAAAACGAGTCGCTGCAAATGTAAATCTGTGTACATTTCAGATTCTGTATTTTTATTAAAAACCTTTACTTACATACAGGAGTTGAATCAACCAGAATAATTTTTTGGGTCCTCCAATAGCTCTATTTTTATATAAGTACATCACTCTTCACTCTCTCTCTTGTCTCCAGACTTGACCGTGATGCCCGCGGGTGAGAGAGAGCGAGATTGAGGAGGAGGAGGAGGAGGTGGAGATGGGCTGTACCTCCGCCAAGCAGGTGTCTGCAGTACCCAACAGTGAAGAGGACCAGAGCAAAGCCCACAGCAATGGAGACCTCTTCTCTGGTCAGTTGATCGTGTGCAGCACAGGTGCCTTCAAGTGTCCCCAAATATATTTTTGATGCTGATTAAATGAAATTATTATTATTATTATATATATATATATATATATATATATATATATATATATATATATATATATATATATATATATATATTATACAGTATATTAATGATAATAATAACATTATTGTTGGGCAAACCTGATGTGGTAGAGAGATATTTTTTTTAATCGTAAACATTTTTGACAAGATGTCACAAGATCACATCAAAGAATTGACTAATACGTAAGTAGTAATTGCTGCTAATGTATACTGGTTACCAAGTGTCCCCAAATATTATGATTATAAATTTTAATGTTTGGGCAAATCTGACGTGGTAGAGAAATATATGTTGGAAGATTTTTTTTTAAATCATAAACATTTTTTGACAATATTTGACTAGTAGGAAAGTAGTAATTGGTGCCAAGGGATCCTGGTTGTCCAAATACAGTAAAGTCTCGTTATATCGATATTCAAGGGAGTCCGAAAAAATATCGATATAACCGGGACTATCGATATATCCGACCCTGTTTGCATGTAATTTTCTCCATGCATGCATAGAAATAGTATCGATATAACCGGGACTATCGATATATCCGATATCGATATAACAAGACTTTAGTGTAGTTTGCAAAGGAATGATTTTGTATTTCTTACAATAGTTGGATGTTTGGATGCAGCAAATATTTTATCTCCTCACTCTCTGAACGCGTGGGAGCCAGAGGAGGAAGTGGTGGCCATGCAATTGTGAGAGAAAACACGGCGAGAGGAGAATCGGGCTGACACCTCGTGTGTTTGCCGCTTGCCAAGCTTTGTGTGGAGAGGATTTGGGTCGCAGCGTGAGAAATCAAGCACATAATTACTTAGCCGAGAACTGAAGTGTGAGAACCGCATGTGAATCGAGGGGAGAAGGAGGATTGGTGCAACCGGGCGTTGGTGTTGTGGATTAATACAAGGAGATGTGCTCCCCTCTGCCTCTTTTGTCTCTTCCCATTCGCTCGCAGATGAGTACAAGATGAAAGGGGAGGAGAAAGTCAAGTACATCAGTGGACAAGAGGCAGGAGGGGATGGCCAGGACAGCATGGTATGTTTTTTTTATTTGACTATACTACAGTAGTACAATGTTTATTTATTTGTGCCCTGCAGGAGAAAAGTGCTTTGCTTGGAAAAAGTCAAAACCTGGATGAGACGGGATCAAATGAAGATGGAAAGATACTGTATGAGTCACTGGATATGATCATCACATCAACATCACATTTGTCTATGGATTTTGTTTTTGGGGACGGTCATGTTACACTGCATTGTTTTCTTTCTTACAGGAGCATTCATTCCTCAGACAGCCAGCAAGAGTTTTTCAGGATGCTTGATGAGAAAATTGAAAAGGTATGATGAGATGACATGGCATTTTTTAGGTTAATATCTTTGTATAAAGAGGGAGTGATGTGGTCAAGGTGAATCCTGACTGATGCAAATCTATGGCCAGTGACTATGCGACAACACAAGCCATAAATGGACCACAATCATTCAACTTGGTTTATAATAGTGGATTCATTGGAAATAAAGTGCCTTTAGATGCGAGTTTACGCAATTCATTGGTGAGCACACAAACAATTCAAATTATCCAATTAAAATGAATGGAAATGTGTTCATTTGAGCTTCCAACTTAAAAACAGGGGGAAAGTCAAGTTTTCTGTTGTTGTTGTTTTAGACAATGTAAAGAAATTAATTTAATTTCTTCTGTCGACTTCCGTTATGTGCTATTTGGCCACCGGTCGGCGGTATAATGCGGCCATCACTGCTCTGTAACTGATAAAATGCTTTTAATATTTTATTTCGTCGTTTTACGGAGAATATTAAGAATATATGAACGTAAGTCTTGTGATAGTATGTCTTCACCTTTTTGCTTCAGCGTGTGTTAAAATATTCGTGTACCTCAAGGGTATAACATTGCCATTCTCGATGCTAACCATTAGCATTTGCAATTACGTGTAAGTTAGCATTAAGCTAGTGGGGGCAAAGCTGTTCAGTTTATTGTACCACAAGTCAAAGCTGTTCTTGTTTAATGTTATTTTAAATGTCAAGTGGGAGTGGCTATATATACCTCGACGTTTTTTTAAGAATTGTTCACTGTTTGCTAATTTGCTGCTTATAGTGAATTTAATTTGCTGCCTCCATCGATAACTCGTATCTCGAGTTTGTAAGAACTCAAGGCACCATCGTGCGATTTTTCTTTATTACTCTTCTTTTAGAATGTGTTTCTTAAAAATTGTATTGTCATCTTTTTTTTTTTAGAAAAGTGTACTTTGTGCATTTCTATTTTAATGTGTTTAATTTAAAGGACAACCGACGTCTCCGGACAAGTTGTGTCCATAATTTGTAAAATGGCTTCAAATGACTTCTACTGAGCGTATTTTACAAAGATTCCACCGCATATAGCTATATTTTACGTTTTAAGACTTGTTTTGAATATTCCGGAAGTCTTGTTTTTGAGTTGGTGACCGAAAAAAAGGACACATTGTAGCAGTCCTTCCATCACGTCAATGCTTGTTTGGTCTGAAAACCTCGTGTTACGCCAGAAGAGGGCGTGCAAGCTCCATGTGAGGAATTTATCAGCAGTGGAAACGGGCTGATTCATTCCTCGCAACAGCTCGGTCGCCATCTTGTGCATTTTCTGGGACGCTACATTGCAGTCCTGGCGGCTCGAATTGATACGCAAGTACTTCTTTAATCAATTGCAAACATGTATGCTTTCCTCTTCAGAACTATTTGAATCATATTCATAACTGGATGTGTAACAAGAAAGCATATTCTCCGAATCTGAAGCCATTGTTTTGATTCTCCAGCAATGCAAGACGTCTTGGCGTGATGTTACGAACTGGGGGCGGGACTTTCTGAGAATGCCCAATTCGCAGCTCATTTTTATTGGTGTTTTGCATTTGAATAAAAATACCATACTGCGTGTTTTGGGTATTTTAGATGCTATAAAATGTTTTTCTGATGTCAGTTAAGAAACAAAAAAGTGACGTCGGTTGTCCTTTAAATCTGTGTTTAATTGGGCTCACATTGCAAATTTTACATGGTGAAAATGGGTGGATTATTTTTCTTCCTTCTCATCTCACCATCGCATTAAATCTAAATAACTGACTTCCACCTTCCATTGAAAGATGATAAAAATCTGTGTTTTATTGTGATTATGTAATAATACTATTTTATACTACTTTCAGGGCAGGGATTACTGCTCCGAGGAGGAGGATATGACCTAGCACTGTGCCCATGCATCCTTCAGCCATCAGATGGAGAGGATGTCAGTGTTCCAATGGGCAAGTATCATTCCACCGATGTAAATGGAAGGGCAAAACTTCACTGAGCAACGTCTTGCCAGCCTGCTCAATACGAAGCTCCTTAGCCTGCTTAATACGAAGCTCCTTCTTGTTTAATCCAGCGACCATAAATCAAAGACAGTTCAGGAGTTCTGGAGAATACTTTGGTTCTATTTACTTTATTGAAAAAGCCATCACAGGATGTCAGGGATTTTGGGATCAAGAGGAACTCTTCCCATGCTTGGACTTTGCCTCAAAGTCAGTATAGAAGAAGTCTACGAGAAGTCAGAAAATATGGGCTTCATGCATGAATCGTACTGATTTTTAACGTCAATATATGTATGCGGGTATAATAATTATACCTAAATTGGATGCCCCAATACACGAAGGGTGTCAGAGTAGTGTTCCTCTCAACAGAGTAATCGGAAAAAACTACAGTTAACAAACATGTATTCAGCAAATCAAACTCATTTGCCTTGAGTCATGTTCTCGTGATTTTTGTTTTTTCATTGATGTTTCAAATCAGCTTCCATGCGGCTTATGGAGACGTTATGCGCAGTCATTAAAAACAAATAAATTAACAGCAGAGTGAACTGTGCATACAGATGTTTCATGCACGAGGCCCACTGCGCCCATATGCCTGCCTGAAAGGTTCCCAAGTTGGCTTCTGCATTCCAGGAAACAATATAAATCTCTTTTCTACAATTTCTGGGCCAAAACGAAATGTCTGTGTGTCTACCAACATTTTTTTCCAAATATATTTATGAGACACAAGGCTCAGGGTTGCTTCTTGTTATCACCTCACATTTAAAACACTCACACAGTTGCTTCAATACTGCGTCCAGATGAAACCCCGCTTGGGGTGAAGTCACACATTGTTCGGACTCTGTATTTCACGAACCAGTGTTACTGTGTCAGTCAATGTTGGTATTTTGTTTTTCTAGAAAAAAATAATTGCTGTTTTTTTTTTTAATAAGTGATCTCCACTGCTGTTGATCCAAATGTGTTGAGTAAAACTGGCATCGAAAGTAAAAGTTCAACCTGCACTAACTAATTTCTCCACTTTTGGTACATTACAATAGAAAGCCAATGGAGCACTTTTATTCCATAACCTTGATATCCTTCCTTACTAAGGTCCATGGATGACTAGTTACATTTCTCATAGGATAATTCCATAATTCCATGATCCATCAGATCTGGTCAATATTTCCATGCCAAGTCAAGATATTCTTACCACACAATCGCAATCTGATTTTTTTTGTATTGAAAGAAACATCTTGGATCATCGGACCTCTGATCAGGTAGACTTATTATAACTCAGAATCTTAACCTCCTTCAGCATCCTAGTAGCGCAACACAGAAAACTGAATGCGACCAAATGTCCAAACAGATGTACCATCATTTCTGCGTCCCCCTGCACGTCGACTGCTGCTGTCGTCTCTTTCTGTGCTGTCTGCGTCCCACATCCTGGAAGGGCCCTGCTGGTGGGTCAGGGGTCACCAAACCGTCAGTCAACCTCTGGTAGACCAGCGTGGAGTCCGAGGCCACGGCACACAGCAACATAGGAAAACCTCTGTCCAAAACCTGTCGTATACTGTTCGGGAAGGCGGTTAATATTTCACAAGTGAACCTGAAAGTGAATATGTTCCCAAAGAGATATTTGTCATAATTACAGTTATCCTACCGCTTATTTGTCATACTTAATACAGTTATCCTACCATTTAGCAACATCTTTATGAGAATGTATGGTAATTGATAATCCAGTCGAGAACAGTAGCATTTACCATTTTGTTGATAATTGACTTGCTGATTTACATATGGAAATATGTAGAATTACTCTAAACAAAAAATAAGTGCTTTCCAGTTGTGTAAAAAGAGGAAAATGCGTCTCCCTCACTCGTTGTGGCTCAATGACCGATGCACAGGCAGTGGCAGAACTGAGTGGGTGGCTGATCCTTCCGTCTCTTTCGCTTCCAACAAAACCAGCATGAGTTTGTCACTTTTAACACAAGACACTTCTTTCCAGTGACGCACTGCAAACGATAAGACCACACAACCGTGTGTACTTGAACAACGAGGCTCAATTTCGTGGCAAACGTACCCTCAGTGAGATCCATGTAAACAAGAAAAGCAGCATGGACTTGTTCACTGTCTTCCACCTCCAGGTTCATCATCCTGATATACTGAATGCAATACGCACACGGTGTATTTTAGCAGCACATTTATTTACCAATAAATGTTAAAACACTCACCACAGGATGAAGCAGCATCCAGTTGGATGACTTTCGTGGCATGTCCATGATTGTACCGACAAACACTTAAATTCAAAATTACAACCGATCCACGGCACTGGTTGCACGGAATGTGAGATGAGGTTTCATTATATTATAGGTGCAGTGTCGTCCTCAAGCGATCATCTTGTCGTAGACGGGGATAAAGCACAGAATTCAGTAGTGGAATTATTTTGCTTGTCGTGCCGGGACATGAAATTTCGAACACACACCCTCACGTACTAGGTACGTGTTACACCTAAATATGCTCGTCATTGAACACAAAACAATTTATATTCCGACCAACGATTTCTAAAGAGGCCTAAAACCGACACTCAGTCAAAAGTAATCTCGTTAAGTAGAAGTAAAGTTACTTGAGTAAATAAAGTATACAATATTGTATGTATACCATACTTAACTAGTATAATGATAACCAAATAGTGCTCATTTATATTGTATTATTATAAGGAAATGACATATTTTGAACGTTTAGGCCTTAAAAGAATTGCCCGGATATTTTTTTTTGAAAACATGAAAAGCTTAGCCACGTTCTGAATATATTTTATGCAACTTTATGTTTCAGTACAATTCCGATTTTGTTTAATCCGACATGGACCTCTTATATGTATTTTTCGGATATGAATTAAATACTCAGGTCAATGCCCACAAATCTCCAATTGTTTAATGTAGCTATTACTTTTGTATTTTTCTCGAATCACACCTGAAATACGCGGCATAAAGTAGATAGATGTGTTTATAATAGTAATTCCTCCACGAAGTAATTTTAAAATGTCGACCAGATTTTGGAGAAAAGAGGTCGAGTAGTTTGCTATTAGTGGAACACAGGTGGAGGTAGCGGATGGCAAGTACGAGATACAACAAACTGAAAGTATGTTTCTACTTCTTGGCCAGTGTCCTGTTACCGATAGCTAATGTTTTCTACTTTGCCATCTTAGGTTAGCTGCCTAACATTTATCATTTCGCCTTCATGCTAAAAACCTGGGCTAATGTGTATGTTTGTTTTCCCACGTGTACCGTCACGTCATCTTGTGTTGGCATTTTATTTATTGTAGAGCCTCGTGTGAATGTGATTGGTAGTTTGGTTTAAGTGAGTACTTTACTCATTGAGGAATAGTCACAAATATGTACGCGTTTAAATCTGACGTATGTCAACATTAACCAAGCTTTTGATCAATTCAATGTGATGTAACGTCTTAACACAATATTACAGTGCTAGAAAGTAGAAACTATCAGTGGCAATAACAAAGTTGTCGTTGTCAACTGTTTGTTCCAATATCAGGCAGCTGACTGATTATGAATGAATTATCTTTATTTGCAGCGCCTTGAACTCCTCCCAGGTGCAGGCCAAGGCCAATGGCATACTGCCGACTACAAGGGTGAGCATTCAGGCCTTTAGCGACCAAACCGTATGGAAAATGTATTATTTTTATCCCCTGTGTTTCTGGGGGTCATGGCATACCAAATAAGCAACTTTGTGGGAAAGTAGTTAAAATGATTCTGTCAAACATCACTTTATAGGTGGTGGAGCCCACGCAGTTACTGCAGGTGCTGGTGGTGGAGGATGATATCAGATTAGAGGTGAAATTTTGCAGCCAGTTGGAAGGAGGATGAGATGAAAGTTGAACGTAATTGTAGGGATACACAAAAATATTTGACCATTTGAGTGGAGGTGACAAAAGTGCTCACTTTTTGAAAGTACATATTTTTTTAAAGTAATTTTACAATTTTGGGCGCGCTATTAACAAGGGTTCTTTGTTTGATTCATCAACAAATACAAAACAATAGACAAAGTTGAATAAACTTGGGGCTTTTTATTCAGGTGGGAGAGAAAAGCATTTTATGTCGAGCAAACAACTGAACCTTTTTAAATAGTATGAGCAGTTCCATGTCACAAAAGTAGTTATGAAAGTAATCAAACCACACAAATGATACATTTCATAATAAATTAATCAGCTAAAAAGAAATAAAACATGCTTGTGTCGCAAAGAAAACCTTGAAAGCCTGTTGCTAAAGAATTGAACAAACCTGAGAATATAAATATCAAAATAGCTTGCTGCAGCAATTATTTCATTCCACAATTCCTCCTTAACTAAAGCCTTTTCATCAGGATTTTTTCAATTAAAAACAATTTACATTAATGTTTAAAAAAAGGCATCAAATTAAAAAAAAATCACCCTTTCCTGTACAATGTGCATATCTTAATTAGTGTGATGGAAAGAGATTTTTTTTTGTAATTCCTCAGAGGCAGCACATGAAAAGGAAATCCAAAATGGATAACGTGTCCAACAAAGCACATTCAGTGATATGAACAATTTGGAATGAGTTCTTTCACAATTATATATATATATATTTTTTTTGCGTTCCATTTCAGTAACTCTGCATTGGAGCAAAATTAATGCAGCCAAGTCAGTAAGGCTACATGTCCACGACAGAGATTTGATGAGAATCACGCAGAAACTGTTGATGATGGAACATGATATTGCCGTGACAGACACATGTTGGATGGATTTTGCAGAGACAGAAAAAAAAGAGCAAAAACTGTGAGGTATGCTCTTATTGCGTTATGATAGCTTTAAATCTTGGAGAGTCTTTGTGAGGACACTTGTGTATTTGTGTCAGAGGAAATTGACAAAGTACATCCACCGGGAAGCAGGAAAACAGGTAGTTTTGTGTGTCCGTTTGAAAAACTGTCCGTGCGTCCAAAGTCACTGCCAGCAGTAACCCAAAACTGATCAACAGGTGTGAAGACAAAAAAAAAGTGGAACATGAACTTCAACTTGTGCAGTTGTCATTGGTGTGAAAAGTAAGAGGGTAGGAGTCAATATCAGCATAAGGTGCCTTTGAGCACTCTTGGTCTTCTCAGAAAAACAATATTTTTTGTTGAACTTCACATTCATCATATCATGTTGATGTCAAGCGGCTAGAAATAATTCTTGCTCGAGGTCCCACAATTTAAAAAAAAAGCCCTCAAGTACATCCAATGAACAAACCAATTTCATTTCGTCCGGCATGCTTGCAAAAGTTTGACCACTTTTCACAACGATCGATTGATTCTGACGAGGACACACCAAAAGCACTTTGTCGACATTGACCCGTATATAAAGACGCATTAGCGGGGTTGTTCATCGTAGGAAAACAAAGGCATCTCCTGCATAAGATGAAAAAATGAGAACAAAAATCCAGAGTCTGAGGAATCAAAACACGCTCACCCCCTTTTTGAAAGCACTTAACGACGAAAGGCAATTTGACAACCCAGCAACATATTTGTTTTAAGTTACACAGTGTTTGCTTGAGGACAGAGTAATGCTGCCCCCGACTGTTTTTTTCCCAGCCAAAGAACTGTACACCTGTAAGACAAAAGTACCCCATTGCATAAGGAGTATGTGTCAAGAGGCCCAAAAGAAGACATAGTGTTTATACCTCGACAATGATCAAACTGTAAACATGGTGCAAAGTAGTTTTAAAAGCAGTTTAAGGCTTTCAGAGTGTCCTGAAGAGGCGTTGAGGGTAAAGGAATAGGTCCATGCTGGACAGTGTGTGTGTGAGTGTGTGTTGGGAGAGGGGTGGGTGGTCTGAGGTTTGCTTTGTTTTATCCTGCAAAAAAGAGTGAGTTGCCCTGTGACACTCTGCAATTCTGGTACCATCAAACTTGTTTCAATAACACCACTAGCAAAAAGTTGTGGATGTTAGCCATATTGTCCCATTAAGTTTTGGCTGTTAGCGGCTTTAGCTTTTATTGAGTTAACATTTTAACAAACACCAAATAAAATGTAAATTTTACACTCTGCTAATGCAAACAAATGATAAACGGTCTATTTTTGTTGAATTACACTGAATCGATTTGAACCAGAGTCAATTTCGAAGCATAAGATGACAACCGGCAGCTGTTTTTTGTCTTCCTAGTGTTAAGTGTGCGTGCGTTTGGAATCTGGAATTTAAAAAAAAAAAAACACTGAATTGATCCCACTGCGACACTTTTGCTTGAATCCACATCATATGATTTATGACCAGTGTTGCAAGTACGGGCCTACTGTAGTTTTTGGTGGATTTTTTGGGGGGGTTATTTTTCCTGTGTGGCTTAAGACACTTCCTCTTATGCGAATCAATATATCATTATATTTGCTCTCAACATCATCGCTATCTCCTTTCTAGTCTCTTAAAAGTTTTGAACTGACAGAAAAGTTGAATCTATTTCAAATCTATTTCGCTCAGTGGTTACCACGAGTTTTGTTTAAGGCTGTCGTTCGTGTGAAGAAAATCCATCACCCTCTAAAATTATTCAGCTGTCTGCTTCCGCACTACTTGATGCTTATACTTTAAAGGTAGCGCATCAAGAATCGTCTGTCATGAGCAGAAAAAGTCATACCAAAAAAGAAAAATGATAAAATTGAAGAAAAAACACAAAAGCACACACACACACCAACACACACAGGCAAAACCTTCCTATATGCCCGTACGCTTACCCCTAATATAAGGACTACATCACATGTATTACTTCTGCTGCTAGCTGCATTATACTTTTTATTCTCCCTACATTAAAAGCTTAAAGCTTATATACACGAGCATCGATATTAGACATAATACTAATGCGTATTATGTGTCAGCGTTTTCCAGGGTGCTAAAGGATTTCTTTAGAATGGCGTGCAAGCAAACAAGTGGTCTACAGTGAAGCTGAAGCCACTTCATGGCCAAATTTTGATTGATTGTTGGATTTCATGTTAAAGGAAATAACTTGGATGATGCTTTCAATGTAATTTAAAAAAGACACAAAAGAAAAGGAATGTATCGCCACCAAAACTCACAAAAATAAAATAAAAAAATAACTGGAATCGGCAGCACTAGGAATAAAAATGATCATCTAGTTGTTGCTGCGCTAATCTAATCATTGTGTATTATTATTGTGCTACCCACTGTAAGTAAATGCAATTGTAGAGTACGGCAACAATTTACATAGTAACCACGAGACGACAGAGATGTGGCTGTTGTGTTTCTGTGATGTGCAGATTTCGACAGAGAAAAGAAATAGAAAAAAAATTACATCCCTGCAGAGTGTGAAAGTCTGACCTGACTTTAGAGTTGGGTTGCTTTTAATTTCTTTTTTGGGGGGGTCAATTAAAATGTGACTGTCTTCGATTCCAAGTCTCATTCAATGCCATCCGAGAAAATAAACCCAAATTTGTTTTGAAGCAAAAATAATAATAATAATTTTCTGGTGTGGTCTTTGAGGCGGACCTCCCACATTACACATACAAAATTTTGTATGACATATGAAGTGGAATCGAGAAGCATATCGAAATCTGCACCAACGGATTCAGAACTGGTCTCATTTAAATACCGGCCAATGAAACCCAACTTGTGACTAAGGTGTCCTTGAGAGTTTTGAAAGGCGCTTATAAATGAAATGAAGTATTATTATTATGAACACTTTTTATATTGCAGGTGGAGAGTGGTCACGTGACTCCGCGAATCCTCGTCAGCCAACACATCCAACCCCTGTGTTGATTTGGGTATGTGCGCTTCTTCAGCACCACATAGCAGTGCTTGTATTTTTCCTCAATGAAACAAATTACAGCTGGTTAACACCCCACTTGTGACCACAAATGCTCCTACCCCCAAAAAAATTATATATAAAAAAAAAAACACTTCCACTCAGCCCGCGTAACCTGAACCATCTAATGGTGGCCAGTCGGGCTGGGAAATGACATGCCCTTGTTGCGCCCCAACATGGCGGGCTGGAAATCCGGATGACGCCGGGCGTGCTTGATCAGATGGTCACTGCGCATGAAGCGCTTGTCGCACAACGGGCACAGGAAGCGTTTTTCTCCCGTGTGTGTGCGGGTGTGGCGGGCCAACTCGTCGGAACGGGCAAACTTCTTGTCGCAGTCGGGCCAGGTGCACGGGAAGGGCCGCTCGCCTGGAAAAAAAAAATACATGAAGTTTACAGCACAGGCAGATTGTCTCGGACTGTGGCTCATTTGGTACCGGGCCGCGCAGAAAGACTAAATAATTTACATCAAATGAAAAATTACCAGATTACGTCCGCCTATGACTTGACGCATGTTAAAAAGCTTGTCAAGGTCACGTGATATATAAAATTAGCCCACTGTAAGATAGCAAAATGAGTAAAAAGCAAAAGTCTTTGGAAAGGTTCTTTATCCGCTGGTCCATGAAAATATTGTCTGACATTAAACCGGTCCGTGGCGCAAAAAAGGTTGGGGACCACTGATTTAAAGACCAACCAACGCCTCCGTTGTGTCCATAATAAACCACTTCAAATGACTTGTACTAAGCGTATTTTACAAAGATTCCACGGCATATAGCTATATTTTACGTTTTAAGACTCGCGCTGAATATTCAGGAAGTCTTGTTTTCGAGTTAATGACGATGCCTGACGTGACGTCACATCTGGAACGCCCCTGACCGAGAAAGCGACACACAATGCATTTTGGGTACTTTGTTTGGTCTGAAAACTTCGTGTTGATGGCGAAATTAGAAGGAAAACAAATCATGCGATGGTGAATCGTTGTGTGTGGCACCAAGACTACTAATTGATACTAGTTGACACAAATTCCCAGTAGACAAATCAGCCGATTTTCAACTGAGTTTGGGCACCACCTTGTGCATTTTCTGGGACGCTACATTGGAGTCCTGACAGCTCGAATTGATACGGGAGGACTTCTTTAATTGATTGCAAACATTTATGCTTTCCTCTTCAGAACCATTTGAATCATATTCATAACTGGATGAGTAACAAGAAAGCATCTTCTCCAAATCTGAAGCCATTGTTTTGATTCTAGGGCAAGGCCAGATGTCCTGGTGTGACGTCATGAACAAGGGGACGGGACCTTCTGAAACTCGGCATCTCCGAGATCATTTTGAAGTAGTTTTGGGACACTAACTCATTTTTATTGGTGTTTTCATTTGACTAAAAATATCAGCCTGCGTGTTTTGGGTATTTTAGATGCTATAAAACGTTTTTCTGATGTCAGTTCGGAAACAAAAAAAAATGATGTTGGTTGTCCTTTAAATGACAATCAGGCCCTATTCTCCAAAATTATGTGAAGGAGGTTACTTTTTTTTCAATTTCAAACTAGCAATCCTGGTGGGTGAAAATTAACTCAACTGTAAATTACACATTTGACCATCACAGCAACTTGCAATTGCTGCGCACAGGCAGGAATTTAAGGCAGGGAGGCGTAATTGATTTAGTGCAGTAAAGTTGTTTTATGGGCACACCCATACGTAGGTATGCACTCTTTTATTGCATAACTAACGAATTTTACTGGGATGTGTGTGTCACAGAGTGTGTTTGTACTCCTATAGTTGTGTTGAGCTCATTTGGGGGTTAAATACAACAAAAAAGCATGAAGAACCAGGGATTCAGATCCTACAGATTATCTTTTGCCAAACTACTGCTAGGCTTAATCTGCCACAAGCCTCCATCAGTCGAGCAGGATAAGAGGAGGATGCTCGGAGCCATTTTCAAGATCACAAAGGCAAACCACGTTGTTGTTGCAGACCACTTTGTGGGCGTTTCCATCGCAGTTTTCTTTGAGCCATTTCCTGTCCTTAATCCCTTTGCGCCTGCTCAACGACCCCAAAATCACAGTTTCCCCCATCAATTTAAGCAAGAAAAAAACATGTTCCTTTTAGCTCACGGGTAAAAATTATTGTAGAATCTTCACCACATCGGAAGGGTTATATTTTTACGACGACTTCACAAGGGGGTATAACGTCAACATTTTAATTCTCGAGCAAATGTTCACATTTGCGTAGGGGTGGGGTCGGTGCCCACACGGAGCCAGAGGAGGATTACATTTAACTGGAAAGTGTTTTCAATATAATATTCCATTTTTTACTCGTTTAACTGACGTCGACCGGGAATGTATTATTATGTCCCGATTCGTTGCATCACTATTGCGACGTTCAATGTTTTCGGGCGTTTTAAAATTTCACATAAAAGATGCTCACTGGTGCGTGTGTATTTGGGGTGGGGGTGTAATGGCAATATCGAAGTAGTGTGGCGTACTGCCATCAACAGGAGATACCGTGTCTGGCAAACGACAAAGCGTTGGTTTCGCCTTACGTTCACTTCATATGCAAAGCAAACCGGGGAAGAGGTTCGTCACCGGTTTTAACGTCCAGCCCAGTTCTTTTGTTAGTTTACTTCTTTGTAGGCGTTGCTAATGGGGTAGCTTTTTCCCCAATCCCCCTCTTGTAGCTTTTGTTCGACAACAGGTTGAGGGTCACATTCGATTAAATACACCGACACGAGGATAGGCCAAGTTCTCACAAAGCGGAAGGAAACACTACTGTACAAAAAAAAAGTTATATACTGTATTACGTGTTTTCGGTGTTGCATTCGCGGGAATTGGGGAAATGGGAGAAATGGAGCTAAAGGCGTCACCCATGCGCCACACACAGCATGTGACCTCACTCAGGGTTGTTTCCATACCTGTGTGCGTCCGGATGTGTGCCTTCAAGTGGGATGATTTCCCGTAAACTCTGTCGCATCCGTCAAAAGTGCAATGGTGCCGCTTAACGGGGGAACGAGGTGGGCCCACGCCCCCGCCGGCTCCCCCCCTCGGCGGTTGCTGTCCGGGCACCGGAGTAGCAGAGGGGGTCATGGTAGGGGTGGTGGGGTCCGACAACGTGGTGTAACCGCTCTCCCCACCGCACGACGAGTTGCTGCTCTCAGAGTAGGCCGACATGGGCCGGAACTTGCCGTGGAGGTCGGTGAGG
The DNA here is from genome assembly GCF_051943395.1 of Hippocampus bargibanti. Taxonomy (NCBI): domain Eukaryota; kingdom Metazoa; phylum Chordata; class Actinopteri; order Syngnathiformes; family Syngnathidae; genus Hippocampus; species Hippocampus bargibanti. The sequence continues at coordinate 10,471,118 of NC_142744.1, read as the reverse complement.
ATACCGGCCACGGTCATCATGTTGGCCCCCTCCAACCTCAGGGTCTCCCGCACTTCGCGGTCCTCGCTCGAGCCGTCGTGCTCCCCGGGGAGCAGGCCCGCGGTCGTACTTGGCTGACTCGCGGCCAGGGCTACCGGGGTGGGTCTGTGCAAAACGGGACCACTCGATATGGAAACCAAGCACTCGGCGGCGAAGTAATCAGAGGACGCGGTGACCGACATTGTTCGTCCTGGGGTCCAAAAAGTAGCAAAAATAAATGAGGTGGGTGGGGGGGGGGGGGTCCAGCAGGCAGGAGGGGCTAACTACTGTAGTCGACTCCCGACCTCGTTTTTGTCAAACTCGAAGTAGCCGCACTTGCAAACCCCATAAAGAGCTCCCACTGTTCCGGAATAATCAAGTACATCAAAGAAGGGTACAGCGATGGCTAAAAGTGGGTTAAAATGGTGCCGGTTCGGCCGCTGCAACACGCGCGTACCCCAACGACGGATGGCTCATTGTGTCTGACTGAGCCGGTGGTAAACCTACGCCCCCTGATTCGGCCCGCCGGTGCGTTCAAGGACCGTAGTTGCGAAAGGAAACTAAGCCATTTCTAAACGTGTGTGAATATGATTGGGAAAAAACGGATTGGCGTCATTTTGTAGAGACAGTATTGCACACTTGGAGGAATTTGAAAACCAGAACACGCTTTTAATCGCGAACGTCGGTCATAAGTAGAGACAGACGTTACACCTCGATCAAAGTTCCCCCAAAGCGTAGTTTTATCCAATTTTTGGCAGAGATTGAACGCATCTTTAACGACAAAATGCCTGACGTTGCAGCTCGGGCGTGGACCCATGGCAGGCCTGGCGGGTGCATCGTGGAAGGCTGGCAAGCTTCAACTTCGAGTAAGCAAGGAGGTGGGAGGAGTGAAGCATGGAAGGCGTGTGAGATGATTGGATCTTTTTTTAAGCTAAAAACGTGCATTATATGGGTTCCCGTCATCCACTGTTTACCCTTTTCAAGTACAAAACTGAGACACTCAATGCTCTATTCTTTTTTGCGTCAGTGCCAAATTGTAATGGAGTGATAATAGGCTGAGTCTGAGCAAAAACCAAAAGATCCAAACCCCGCACTTAAATAGAACTACATACATTTCTGACAAACAGACTGGTAAAAGAAGCAGCGATTTAACTTCAATAAAAGTCCTGACTTTGAAATGTACTGAAGCACAAAACCATGCCTCTATTGCTAACTTAACAGTGGGTAGAAAAAAAGTCATAGTGATGCAATTTAAAGGACAACCAACATCTCCGGACAAGTTGTGTCCCTAATTTGTAAAGTGGCTTCAAAAGACTTCTACTGAGCGTATTTTACAAAGATTCCACCGCATATAGCTATATTTTACGTTTTAAGACTCACGCTGAATACTGCGGAAGTCTTGTTTTTGAGTTGGTGACAAGTCCGTACGTGACGTCACTGAAGGAACGCCCCTGACCGAAAAAAAAGGACACATTGTAGCAGTCCTTCCATCACATCAATGCATTTTGCTGTGCTTGTTTGGTCTGAAAACATCATGTTGCACCAAAAAGAGCCAGAAGAGGGCGACCAAGCTCCATATAAGGAATTTATCAGCCTGTGGAAATTGACTGATTAATTCCTCATAGGAAAGATTTCAATATATTTTAAGTAAATCACTTAGGGGCGAGAGTGGCTGTGTGTGGTCATGTCGAGTAAAGTACATACAACTTTGTTGTCATTTTTTATTGACCGGTGACCTGTGATTTTTCTCCGTCATTTATTGATTGGTCAGATTGAGCCAAACGTCACCGTTAGTATCTTTGGTGTAACTCTGAGTCATATGACAAGTTTCGTGCAAGCCATAGTCAAGGAAGAGTAAATAAAAGTAGCAGCGGAAAACAGCTCAATGTAATCCTAAATAAATGGTGTCTCTTCACAAAGATGCACAATCAAAAGTAACATGTACTGGGTATGCAATATTAAAACTCCTGTGATGTGTAATTCACCCCCACCCCTAAATTACTGAAGTTATATGTAATTGAGTAGATGCTGCCAACTTCCGCTTTTAACAATCACTGAGGTGACTAACATGATGAAATAAGGACCATGACAAATAGACATTTCAAGGTTGTTGTTCATTTTTTTAAAAAGAAAATAGCAGTGTACAGGACATAAATTCTACATTTATACAAAAAAAAGACAAGTACTACACTTTATGGAAAACATTTTGTCTCATGAAACCGGACAATGTATAGAAAAAAATATTACTAACTAAATATACTATCCAAAAATAATAATACATTTCATTTATAAGCGCCTTTCAAAACTCCCTATGACACTTTATAGTCACATGATAATACTGAATGATTTCTTAAAATGACATTTAATAAGCCTTTTTTAATCCATCCATGCATTTTGTAATTCGCTTGTCGTGCCTGAGCCTATCCGAGCAGTCTTCATGTACAACAGGGGTCTCAAACTCAATTTACCCGGGGGCCGCTGGAGGCAGAGTCTGGGTGAAGCTGGGCCGCATCGGTTTTTCCACAAAAAAATCACAGATAAAACTTTCCAATGTTCTCAAAATCCTTATTTTTAACACAAAAAAATGAATTAAACGAATAAATGAAAAAACGAATAAAAAAATAAATGAACCAGTAATAAATAAAATAATTTAATGATCATAAGGCAGTTCAGTTACAGACGACTGAAAAAACCACAGGAAAACTAATTATATTAATAAAGTTTCAAATGTCTGTTTTCACAGTTCTTTAACCTTTAACTTTCTTAACATAAAGAAAATATTGAACATTAACTGTCCTAAACATTGCTTATCTTGCCTACTTGTTCAGCTCCACACACTAGTTTCATTCATATCAATCATGCGGGCCGCACTAACATTAATCTTTCATATCAAGGCGGGCCGCAAATTATTCTTTCGGGGGCCGCATTTGGCCTGCGGGCCGCGAGTTTGAGACCCCTGTGGTACACGGTGAATTTATTTTATCTCTTTACTCCATTTATTCACAAAATACGTTTCACATAGAAAACACTAGAACATGAATGAATGGTGAAAAAAACACATTTCTAAGTAATAATAATAATACGTTTTACTTCTAAGTGTCTTTCAAAACTCTCAAGGACACTTTATAGTATTATAGTCAACCATAAATAGTAAAACGAAAAGAATGTACTCTCCCCTCCGGAAGTATTGGAATGACAAGATTCCTTAATTTTTTTGTTGCATGCCAAAGATATTTTTTGGTCTCAGATCAAAAGATAAATAGACAAAAGTTGAGATTTCCAGATTGTATTTCATGACAGAGCACTGTCTGTTTGAAGACAGTCATTTTTCAAGTGAGCAAAAGTATTGAAAGAGACAAGATTCAATTAATTTGAGCCTAAATATCATTGAATATTTGGTCGCATCACCTAAGTGCATCTCGCCTGCAGCCCATCAACTCCTTCAAACGGTTGTATTCACTTGAATATTAAGCGCTTTGTTACAGCTTCAGCTGTTGTTAAAGCGCAATACAAATCAATATACAGTATATTGTATGAAAAAATTCAGCCCTTTACTGCAGCCTTAATCAGGTCATCTTTGTTACTATTTTATTTTATTTGTTTACATTTCAGTCTTTTTTTTCAGGGGTTGATGTTTCTGTGGAGCATGGGGATCTCAAACCTCAGTTTATCAACTGCGGAGACCCTTGAGATTAATTAGTTAAGTAAATAATGTTTTGGGGGGATTTGCTCTGTTTTACAGGTTGACAGATAGAAAGACAAGCTGGTCAACTCATTCTGGTTTGACACACAAGCTCCTCCATGTCACGAATGAGGCTGTTTTTAAAGCGTCCTTGAGAGTTTTGAAAGGCGCTGAGAAATTACTGTCTGTAAGTAAAGAATCTGCTTTAAATTATGTATTATTATTATTATATAAATAGCGGATCCAGCAATGTGGCCATATCAAGCAGCTTTTCAGTGACGTCGTCGGCATATCTGTCATGGAAGTACAATTCAGGATTCCTGCTTTAATCGTCCGAGTGAGCGGTGAGTCATCATCTTGTGACTTGAGAATTTGCTGTTTGAAGAGGTGTAGTACAGGTTTAACGTACGACACGCTAATATATTGCTCTCCGGGAAAGACATCGACAAATTCCATGAGAGGGCTCAATGCTTTGTTCACGGACTCCAGAATTTTCATGTTATGCACGTTTGGCATGACATGTCTTCACAGAGAACCTAAAAAAACTGATTAAAATGTTATACATATGGATGCATCATTAACACGATTTCAATACCGATTGCATTTGAGTACCCGCCAATACTGAGGCTCTGTATGTTTTTTTATTTCTCCATAATCTTTATAAATATGTCAACTGTCCCCAATATTGCATTTTACTGCAGATTTTTCCCCTTCTTGATTGAAATATATTATTCTGTTGATACAGTAAAGTCTCGTTATATCGATATTCAAGGGAGTCCGAAAAAATATCGATATAACCGGGACTATCGATATATCCGACCCTGTTTGCATGTAATTTTCTCCGTGCGTGCATAGAAATAGTATCGATATAACCGGGACTATCGAGATATCCGATATCGATATAACGAGACTTTACTGTATATTCAAGACACAAGAGTTCCATATAAGACCACAAATGCAGAGCATAGACATAATCATTCCTGTTTAACAGCTTTCTCCTGCTCGATGAACCTGCTGATCATCTGTTGTCTCGGGCCCCATCTTGTGGGGCTCTCACGTTTGAGCTGGTGAATGGGCAGGTCCAGGTCCACTTGAGCCTGAGCCAATTTGCATCTTCTCTTGAATGAATTCGAGATGGTACCTGTCATCTGCTTGCATATCCCAACTGCTTATTGCACATCCGCTTGACTTTGGGGAGATGATGTTTTCAGGCTGCTCTCTGTTAAACAGATACAGAAGAGGGTGTAAACATTGTTTAATATATTTGGACACGAGTCCTACAATGAAGACAATTCTCCATTGCACTCACCCGTTGCCAGCTCCAAACGGTGTCCAAAGCACCATAGCCTCTTCCACTCCTTCAGCTGCAGTGCACTATTGCTATTAGTTGCACTATCTGTGGCCACGCAGATGAGCATGTCCTAATGCAGTTTACAGGATTCAAGTATTCTCTGAGGACGATGGTCATCATCACCTCCATATGGTCTTTGGGGAAGTAAATGGTTTGTAAGCAGCGGTTCTTGAGGATCCAGTCGTTGTTGATAAAATGCATCGTTCGGCTGTGTGACTCCGCAGATCCACAGAGCAGTTGTCAATGCGAAATATTCCACGTTTCTAAGTTAGTTACCTTCGTGCGGAACTTCGTCGAGGCGTGGCAGTTCGACGTCACTGAAGTGTTTCCCATCCGGCATATTGTATCTGGGGTCAAGTGTTTGTTTCAATGCCTTGAAGCCTTTATTTTCAACAGTATGCGTGAAGACCTTTCGAGTCGTCTGGTCTGTTTTTTTTTTGTTCCGTTACTTTATGGTTGCGAAGTGCCGTTTAATGTTTTGTCGCAACTTCACGCTCTCGGTGTACAGTTCTTCGTGTCACGTTTTTAAGGCATACAAGAGATTCGACGTGTTCGAGTCGCTAGTAGCGACTTGACGGCGGTATGTTTTGCAGATGACTGTCCTCTGCGCTATGTCTGATGCTTTAAATCCAAACCAAAGCCAAACAATGGAACCCCGGCTCCCTCTTTTTGGCACCAAGTCTTCCAAGTCCTCCACCTTCTCTTTGGGCTCCCTTTTGAGTTTGAACATTGCTAAACTCTTCCCGCTTGCCTTGTTGATTGTATCCATGCGCCAAAATGGAACTGTATAGTGCCACTTAGCAGTTTTTTTGACAACGATACTAGTGCAGCGTGTTCTACCGGAAACAAATTCCTTGTGTGTCCTACATACTTGGCAATAAAGATGATTCTGATTCTGATTCTGTAACAATGCCATAAATGAGCTTTTGCATGTGACGTAAAAGTGGCGTCGTAAAGTACTGGCGTTGCAGCCACCAAATTCTAATGATGATGAGTATTTGCTAAAAAAAACAGTAAAGTATTTCAGTTTGGACCACTTTTTTTGTAAAGTGGGACATATTTGGTGTGTTGAAAATGTAGGGGGTCATCTTGGTGGGTGTTCTTTACATATAACAGCAATTAATTAACATAAATTTAAGCGAGCCATTTTGTGCTTCATGTTCTCCCCGGACCCGCGTGGGTTTTCTCCGGGTCCTCCGGTTTCCTCCCACACTCCAAAAACATACATGGTAGGCAGATGGACCACTCCAAATTGTCCCTAGGTGTGAGTGTGAGAGTGACTGTTGTATGTCCTTGTGTGCCCACCAATTCAGGGTGTCCCCCGCCTCGTGCCCAAAGACGGCTGAGATAGGCTCCAGCAACCCACGCGACCCTAATGAGGAATAAGCGGTACGGAAAATGAGATGAGATGAGATTTTGTGCTTCACATTTGCTGTTTTTAATTTAAATTTAGCTGTCATGAGCATGTGTTTTGGTTCATTTGAAACATGCCTAGCAAAAAATGTAATTTACATTGAAAATTGAAATTGAATATTCACTGAACTTCACTTTTTTAACACTTTAACTTTTTTGTAACAGTTAAACAGAAGTAACTGTACTCTTGGGCACACACAGGTAACAGCGTTACTGCCCAATGTATTAATTCCACATGCGGGCCAGACGTTATTAATTTTATGACGGAGGCTGCGTTTTGGGATGAAAATTGTTCACGTGCCACATTTGGCCCTCGGGCCAGACTCTGGCCATCCCTGGTCTCAACATTAAATATTTTGTCTCCGGGATGTATTCAGTTAAATTGAGGCCGAACATGATTTTCAAATCATTATATTGTTTTTATTATTATATAAATCATTATATTGTTAAAGCGCAATATACATCAATATGTATTGTATTGTATTCCATCCACCCATTTTCCGTACCGCTTATTCCTCATTAGGGTCGCGGGGGGGGGGGGGGGGGGGGGGGGGCACACATCGCAGGGTATTGTATTGTATTGTATTGTATTGTATTGCGTTGTGTTGCGTTGTGTTGTATTGTATTGTATTGTATTGTATTGTATTGTATTGTATTGTATTATGTTTGGCAGTGTCCCAATGTCATAGTGAAATGCAACATTTGCATGATGACTATTTATTGTGGCTCTGTGGTGTACAGTAATACAGTATTGGTCAAAATTTCCTCTCTCTCAGAGGATAAAGAATACATGCATATGAATATTGTTATATTTTTTGTTGGTGCAACATTGATGTTTTGAAAAGCTATTGCCTCAAGTCGTCCAACGGAGTCACAAAGAACTATTCATTAACCTGTCTATGGTAACCGTCTATGGTATTTCCCATTATATGTTAGTATTAAGCTAGCAGATTTAAAGGACTACCGACGTCACTTTTTTGTTTCCTAACTGACATCAGAAAAACGTTTTATAGCATCTAAAACACCCAAAACACGCAGTATGATATTTTTATTCAAATGCAAAACACCAATAAAAATGACTCAAAGTGTCCAAAATCTGCAAAAAATTGAGCTGCGAATTGGGCATTTTCAGAATGTCCCGCCCCCAGTTCGTGACGTCACGCCAATACGTCTTGCATTGCTGGAGAATCAAAACAATGGCTTCAGATTCGGAGAATATGCTTTCTTGTTACACATCCAGTTATGAATATGATTCAAATAGTTCTGAAGAGGAAAGCATACATGTTTGCAATCGATTAAATAATTTATTCCGTGTCATTTTGAGGCATCTGGACTGCAATGTAGCGTCCTAGAAAACAGGCAGAAAATGGCGACCTCTTGTAGACATGACAGTGTATTGCGTTTCCACAGGCTGATAATTTCCTTATATGGAGCTTGGACGCCCTCTTCTGGCGCAACACGAGGTTTTCAGACCAAACAAGCATTGACGTGCTGGAAGTACTGCTACAATGTGTCTTTTTTTTTCGGTCAGGGACGTTCCTTCAGTGCCGTCACGTACGGACTCGTCAGAAACTCAAAAACAAGACTTCCGGAATATTCAGCACGAGTCTTAAAACGTAAAATATAGCTATATGCGGTGGAATCTTTGTAAAATACGCTCAGTAGAAGTCATTTGAAGCCATTTTACAAATTATGGACACAACTTGTCCGGAGACGTCGGTTGTCCTTTAAAGGCAATTACACGGTTGTATTAAACACACAATCGCTGTTTGATTTATCAAAGAGCTTGCAGCCTCTTTCACAAAGATTTGTTCACAATGCCAAATTGTTTTTATCAAATGATATAAGTTGAATTCCATGCCAACACTGAGTGCTCATTTGTCATTATTTTATTTTATTTCATTTCATTTCGTTTCATTTCGTTGCGTTGCATTGCATTGCATTTTATTTTATTTTATTTTATTTTATTTTATTTTATTTTATTTTATTTTATTTTATTTTAATTTATTTTATTTTATTGCTCACAAGCCAAAGGAAAAAATGTATATACGACTACTCAAATATAATTAGGGTCCTTTGTGTCTAAAGACATCTCTGTATTTATTAATCTTATTCCGGTACTTTTGGATTTAGCTCTACTGCCTTGCTTTCTGTCCAAAGTGCCATATGTTGAGTTACTTTTGTGTGAAGTGATTGGTCCAGAGTCTGCTTGGGACCTACAAATTGGGAAGTATTTCCTGATTGGTTGCTGTGAGCAGTTCGGGTCACTGTGGCGACTCTCATACAAGTGTGGTCTTTCAGTGGTTGGGAACAGTGCTTCGTTTTCATCTCACTTTCATGTCGAGCCTCTGAGGCAGAAGGACCTGCCCTCACTTGGTGCTGCAATGGCTATGCCATGGTTTTACTGTGTGCATTTTGCATTTATTTGTCTTCTGCGTGGTGAGTTTTTGTCTATGTGTGTGTATTGTAATTGTTTTTTGAATTGTGTGTTTAAATTAATCTTATAAATTAGACAGGAGAAGTAACGTGAGTGTTGAGTGAATGTTGATCTTGCTACTTTTGAGTGTGAGAAGTTGTGTGAGATTTAGCTTGTGGTTTTTTTAGTTTTTTTTTGTTTTGCAGTAACCGATTGCCTCCAGTCAAAATCTGATTTGTGTGATTCAAGTTGTGCAGGTGAGAAATGTTTGTTCGAGTTTGTGTCTTTAATATTTCTCAGATTTTCTTGGAAAAAAAAGCTGCATCTAAATGATATTAGTTGTTTCTTTGAACAGGTATTTCCATACAAATCTAAAAAAAAATGTTGTTATCCCTGCATCTCCTCAGCATTCTCGACTGCTGGTATGTCCTGTCAGAAAGGGGTGAGGTATACTTACAGGTATAAAACAACAATCACTACATCCTTGCACGGCTCAAATGCCGGCAGAAATGGATTGGCTCTGGATTGTTTGGTTGATATTGATGCCATCTCCGAATGTCATCTCATGATGCAGGTCAGATTCTGTCTCTTTCGTGTTTTGACATCACAAAAACTAATTGTTGATGACTTACAATGTGCGACTTGTGTCATAGATAAGAAATCCACAGATAAAGCGACTTTCCCCGCAGAAGGAACACCTTGTGCCTCGGTTAAAAAGTTTGCGGTAATGTCAATATCGACCTGCATTTGCATCCTTGTATCAGTTGGTGTGCTCAATGTGTGTGGTGTTATCCTTTATTTATTCTCACAACAAATCATGACATATGATACTTGCAACGCTCGTCTGTGTTTTTGGGTCTCGCTAGAGCTCAGCTGGTGTTTTTGTTTCCCAGGGAGTCGTTGGAGAGAACACCCCTGAAGTTCTGCCTTCATGGGGGGAAGGTTGTTAACTTATGCATCCAGGAGGGGGAGCAGATGTGGACGTTGAATGTGAAAAGGGCATTTCTGAGCATGCTCCAGACCTCCAACACAAAATCCAAACATTCAGAAATGGAGGTGAGATTTGGTCCTGTTTGAATTTAATGTTGATGTGGACACTGTCGACTCAAGTACATTCGTGAATCAAAGACATTTTTAGTAGCCTCAGGCCAGTAGTCTTCATCCCTTGCCCTTTTATCTTATGGTGTCCCGCAGGGGTCAATTCTAGTCTAGTCCATTTCACCAATTACCTTCAGGGAAAAAAATCATTCACATTTACAACTTTTCCGACCTCCTAACTTTGATCAAATGTTCCCGCTACAGACCGACGTGCACGGGACGTGCGCTAGCGTGTATGAAAGGCGAGGACGATTACTGTTGAAAACCAGGTCTCTGAAACAGTGTCAACAATCAAGGCTTGCACATTTCTGGACTCATTCCGTGGCTCTAACAGGAGACACGGTAATTTCATGCTTGTTTTTTTAGCAATAAAAACAAAGAAGTAAATAAAATGCATTGTTTGTACAATACACGCACGGGACCAGGATTTTTTTTCCCACTGGTGATTTTTGGGTGGGGTGGAAATCTCATATTTCCAATGAAAGGATGATTAAAAACCACAATTAGTCGAAAAAAATAAGAGTACCTTGTTGAGTACCACTCAACAAAGTCAGATACAAGTGATTACAGGGCATTTTTTCTGCGTTTAAAATGTGGTTATGTACATGAACAGTGTCACAAAAGGTACATTTAAAATCCAAACTATACGTTTTACCCTTCAGTGTGGGCTACACTATCAAGCATCATATCTACAAAGACATCCTGAGATGCATGAATACATGCTTTCTTCATTGTTTTGAGGGTAATACAAAACGATTATTTACCTTACCCTTACCTTATTCTTGTTTGCTTCATCAACAGTTAGTGCATCCAGAGCTGCATTGTGTGCAGGCCTATGGCTCTTCAGTTATGGAAGAGGCTAATTGTACCGAAACCATATCTATAGCAATGTGGTCCAAGACTGCAGGGCAGGTGACGACGCAAACCGAGTCAACTTTGCAGTTGCTCAGAGCCCAGTCAGACACCGTTACAGGAGCAGGTAAACGATGGAAAGATGGAAACGGGACCCTAACAGATGAATTTTGTTTCATGCACCACATGGAATGTAAATGACAACAACAATATGATGCATAGTATGTCACTGCACTGCCAGGGTTCATAAGTTGTCGGACAAAAACCGACTTGCGCTTTGAGGACGAAGGCGCTGCAAGATCTGGAAATAGTTTTACTCCTCACCAAGTCATCCAAACGACCAGGATGTTGTGTAGCGTCACATCACTTCCACATGAGGTAGGTTTAAAATGCAACAGGTTTCAGCGGAACATCAACACATAGGAGGAGATGAAATGCTCTGACTTTTTTTGTGTAATGTACTCTCTAAATACCGTATTTTCTGGTGTATAAAGTACACCAAAAAGCCTTCATTTTCTTCAAAAGATGACGCCACGCCTTATACACCAGTGCGCCTTATATCTGAAGTAATATTGAGCCACGACAAGTCTCGCTACTACTGTCAGCAGCCACCGACTCCATTTCCCACCTTTCGAAGAAGTAGTGCTTAACCCCAGCCATTATAGCACCTTATGATGCCGTGTGCCTTATATCTGGAAAACCTTTATATATTTATATATTATATTTGGAGAACCTTTTTCATTAATTGAAAGTTTTTATTATTATTTTTTTGTTTTTGTTCTTTATCTTTGCCTTTGCCTTTCATTTTTATTTTTATTTTTATTTTACAGTATTTTATTGTTAATTTAAGCATGTTATTTTTTATTGTTTATTTTCCATCCTTAGGTGTCTCATTGGTTTCTTGAGTTGACTTTTCAGCTTAGAGATTTGACCCTACCGCAGCTCAAGATACTCTGGCAGGAAGCGTCTTTCAAGTGCCGCAATGACTGGTCAGTGCGGTCAGCGTTCTGTTGGCATAATGTTGTTATATTGTCATATATCTGCTTCTTAATGACATTGTGTTGTAACCAACGCTCAATTTCATTAATAAGTTGCACCCTCAATGTTTTGTATTTGCTTATTCTGCCCTTATCGAAGTGAACTGCATAATTTCCACAAATGCAGCAAATGTTTAAAATAATTTTCATTCACTATTGGGACAGGCAGCCGTTGTTGGATGCATTACCCGCTTGTGGTTCAGAAAACTGCATCATACTATTGACCGACCTAATGAAGAAGAAAGAAGTGGAGGGCGAACAGGCTCATTCTTTCCTCACCACCATCGCCCTCATCCCTAACCCTTCGCCGCGAATCATACACTCCCTCAATGTAGGAACGTTTGCTTGGCATGAACCACAGATGACACCTTCTGATTTTCCCTGATGAGATGAACTACATGTGCAAAGTATTGTGGTATAATCGACTCAAAATGTTGTGAGTTCGCACTTTGGAGGGTGGGATTCATCACCATTTATCCAGATTAATTTGTGGGACTTTTTTGGTAGTTTAATATATTTTTTTTGTGATTAATTAATTAACTCTTTCGCTGCCAGACATGTGCAAAAATGTGCCCACTACAGTGCCAGGGTTTTTGTCATTTTCGCTCACATTCAAGGACTCACAGAATATTGAGTTTTAGGAATACATCAACATTCAATGCAGTGTAAGAAACCTTAGACACTCTTCTTTCATCAGAAAAAAAAATCATTTCTAAGTTATATGTGTCTGAGTTATGTGAGCTTGAAATGGGGCTGGCTGTACAATACAATCCATACATATTGATTTATATCGCGCTTTAACAACAGCTGAGGCTGTAACAAAGCGGGCTAACATGGACAAAAGGCAATTGCTGCCTCTTTGTGGAAGGGAAAACATTGCCAGAGGTCTTACCAGTGCTTTATCGGCACCCCCTGCAAGAAAAACCAAAACCCGAACAAATTCGGGAATGGCGCTCCACATCATATTTTCAATTCCAGAATAAACTCGGAAATGGCAGTGAATAAGTTAATTAATTAATCAACTCAATAAAAAAAACTATCCAATTAATTAATTAATTAAAAATAAAAATTCTGTCATGAAATAAAATAAGTGAGAATCAATGGGTTCATCTCAATCCCTGATCTATGACTAAATCGGAAAATATGTCTCAATAACTTTGCCCATGTAGTTTAGATCCTATAAAATGCAACTATTTTTGAGGAATAAAAGCTTTAAAACTCCCGATTTTTCCGAAAGACTTTAGTTGAGGTCCAAGAGGTCCGGAACAAGGTTCTGCTGACGGGTTCCTCCCTGATCCATCAACTATGTCAGCGGTCCACGACTCCCTGCATTGATCTTCCTCAGGTTCAGTCCTTCATAAAGAAACTAGAAGTGTCCTTGAAGGAATGCTGTGAACCACAAAGTCCCGCAAAATTGAGAGAGGTATAATAAATGCTGAGTATAAGATTGGCATTTGTATTTCGAGACAAAGTTAATGGACAGAACATATTATAAAATCTTTTCTTTCATCCAACAGTTTATTTATGCGATGAAATCCGTGGGCAACATGGGCCCGGCTGCTTCAACCTTCATCCCTCTTTTAAATCACTGCGCACTCAATCAGTCAGCACCTTTGGAGCTCAGACTTGCTGCCATCAAAGCTTTCAGGCGTTTTAATTGCTCAACTAATGTGAGTAAACATGACAATGTTTTGCACTAAATGATTTCTCGTGTTCTGGCATTTGTTTTGTACAATTCAGTTAAGTGTCTAAATCTGTGCTTTACGACGGGTTGAGGTGAAAAGGTGAGGAGGTTGGCGGGAGTCTGACATGAGTCACTGACAACAGTTTCCCTTTTTCAGAGGACTTTGTTGTTGCAGCTGTACCGCTCCTCCCCAGAGGATTCGGAGGTCAGAATTGCAGCATACCAGCAGCTCATGCGTTGCCCGGATCAAGATGTGTTTGAGGCGGTGAAGGTGATCTTGAGAAATGAAAACTCCAGCCAAGGTCCGTAGATGAGGCTTCAAGATGTAGTTTGACTGGCTATGGTGGAAAAACAGTTAGCATGTTCACAATGGTGCAGGTGTCGATTACAGCTTTCCCGGACAGAGTTTGCTTATTCTTCCTGTGGTTTTTCTCTGTGTATTCTGGTGTCCACCCGCATTCTCGAAAATCATGGCTGTCAGGTTAATACAACAACCAAAAATCAGAATCAGAATTATCTTTATTGGTCAAATATGTAGAACGCACAAGGAATTTATCTCTGGTAGAACACGCTGCACTAGTATCATCATAAAAAAAGACATGACAAATAAGTATGGAGGACACTAATAAAAACAAAACGAATCTAATCTAATCTAATCTAATCTAATCTAGTGGTACCTCTCAGGAACAACTGTGAGACAATGTGCAAAGTATCAAGCAAACAGTGCTTCAAGTGAGTACAGGGCTGGAGCTACAGTGATTGTAATGAGATGTTGTTCCACAGGGTTGTGCAAAATTGCAAAGAAGCACTATCCAGTTATATTTGTCTTACTGTTTAGAGAGTTAGTGACTAGGGGGAAGAAGCTGCCTGCCTGAGGGGAGTAGCTGGAAAAGGTGGTAGGCAGGGTGCGAAGGGTCTTGATTCTTGCAATGTACAAGTCCCCCGGAGTGGGTAGGCGATGCCAATGATTTTTTTTTCCCGCCGTCCTAACTGTTAGTTGAAGACGGATTTTGTCCATTTTTGTGGCGGCCCCAAACCAAACCGTGATGGAAGAACACAGGATTGATTTGATGACTGCCGTGGAAAAATGTCATAGCACCCCCTGTGGCAGGCCATGCTTCTTCAAAACCCAAAAAATGTCCAAAGTGTGATTATGACGACGAATGGTTGCTCCTTTGCGACATTTAATGTTTTCCATATTTTGCATGAATTTTGTGTTTCTGAATAGTGGGTGCATTTGTGTGGAGTCACCTAACCAGCATCCTGAGAAGCGAAGACCCCATGAAGCAGACCCTCTCCGATTCTCTCCCGAATGACATCATCAGCAAAGACTTTGAATCAGAGTTTTTGAAATACTCTTCTTATTCAGACAACACAGTGTCAAATGGTAAGACAGAGTAAATCTGTAGATGTTTATTAAAAATAGAGTGGTACCTCACTTTACGAACTTAATTGGTTCCCACAAAGTGTGTATAAGGCGAAAAGTTCATCTGCCAAACATTTTTTCCCATAAGAAACGATTAAAAATTAGAATAATCCATTCCCAGGTCCCCATGAAACACAATTTTGTGATAAATAAGCCTTAAAACTACACAAAATATACATTATTTTACATATAATAAATGTGCTTTTGTATTGTAATGAAAGAAATAAACTGTACTGTATAATATAGTTGTTTTATTTACCTTTGTGATGGTCGTTGATGTAGTTGCCTCTTGATGATAGCCGAGTGAAATTGCCGTGCTTTGGATTTGGATTTGCCTTTATTAGTCTCACAGTGGGGAAATTTGCATTTTTCTCGGCGATAATACCCTCACACACAATGTCCCCTACTAGTTGCTTTTCGTTAATCCAAATCAACAGAAGTTTTTCAACCTCTTCTCTTGCCTGAGACCCTTTCTTAGACAACACAGAAACACCTTTAGCGAGACGTAACAAAGGTCGACTTAGCATACTGGTACTGGGATGCTAAATCACACAAAGGCACACCTCGTTCGTGTTGATCTCCTTCTTCTGCTTGACCGTAATTTTGTTTTGTGTCTTCTTCGGCTGAACACTAGCCTGTGTTGGGGTCTTTTTCGGTCCCATAATAGCAAAAGTGTCCTTGATAACAAACCACATATGCACTCATGGAAAGAGGTGATGAAAACTAGTCCGCCAGCCACCGTGGCGCTGTTCGCCCGTGTGGTTTGGTGTTCTTCCGCCGAAAACTAGTCCGCCAGCCACCGTGGCACTCCGTGTGGTTTGGTTCGTTTGCCGAAAACTACTTTGTATGCCAAGATTATATTCTCGCGAATTTAATCTTGGTAAGGTAAAAAGTTTGTAAAGTGTTCGTAAGCTGAGGTATCACTGTACCTTGAAATGAGAAGGAGTCTTGGTTTGGCAGGGGTAGTGTCAAAGGTCAAGCCTTTTTTTCCTCCGGCGCCACATAATAGCTCCTGAGAAGAAAAAAAAATCTTACACTCTTCATATGTTTCTTATTGTTGAATGTTTCAGGTATGGGAACCACCAACGTGGAAACAACTCTAATTTTCTCCCCCAAATCATTCCTTCCGAGGTCAGCATCCGCTAACCTTACACTTTATTTTCATGGTTGGGCCAGCAACCTTCTTGAAGTGAGTGCCATTTTTTTTAAGCTCCACTTTCTTACCAAAAAAGTACTAATGGAGATGTGTCCCCAATTTACAATCTAGGTTGATCTTCACATTAAAAATGCCGAACCCCTTCTAAAGAGCGTATTGGATCAGCTGAGTCCCTTCGCAAAAGGGGAACGCACATCTTCACATCAAAACGATTCAATGTCCAAAGAGGCAATGACGAGAGGAAAACCAATAAACCAAGACCATCTCGAGAGAGACGTTTGTTTATCCAGCGCCAACACTTATCTGAAGCGGGCCAGGGCATTGGTGAGGTCACACAAAAGGGTGGGAGACAATGACAACGCCGGCGTGTTATCATAGGCGTGTACAGTACATGCTCGGAAATGTACAGTCTGTGCCGCAGAAATGACAATTGGTCTTTTTGCAAAGGCCTAACCATGGGTCATGTTTCAATGAATGTATACTGTATATTTTTATAAGGTGATACGCGGTCTGTAAATTAACTTATTCACTACCAGACGTGCAAAAATGTGTCCACTCCAGTGTTTTTATCATTGTCACTTGAATTCTAGGACCCTCAGAATATTGAGTTTTAGG
The DNA here is from genome assembly GCF_051943395.1 of Hippocampus bargibanti. Classification (NCBI taxonomy): domain Eukaryota; kingdom Metazoa; phylum Chordata; class Actinopteri; order Syngnathiformes; family Syngnathidae; genus Hippocampus; species Hippocampus bargibanti. Next base: position 10,454,370 of record NC_142744.1, on the reverse strand, counting down.
ACTACATAAACATTCAGTACGGTGTCAGAAACCTTAGATTATCTTCTTTAATCACAAAAAAAAGAGTTAATTCCTAAACTATATGGGTCTGGAGTTATATGAGTTTGAAATGAGGGTGGCTGTCCACAATGCAATACATACATATTGGTTTATTTAGCGCTTGAACCACAGCTGAAGCTGGAACAAAGCACTAACATGGAAAGAAGGGAAATGCTGACCCCTTATGGAAGGGAAAAAAACATTGCCAGAGGCCATGACCAGCGCTTTATCGGCACTCAAGCATGAAAAAAAACAAAACCCGAACAAATTTTGGGAATGGCGCTCTACGTGATATTTTCAATTCCCGCATAAATTCATGGATGGCAGTAAATGAAGGCAATGAAAACAATCATAATATGTATTATTATAAAGACACCTCAGTATCTATATATTGTAGTTCTGTAGCACACGTTCTGAGAATGTATATTCAATATAGCGTCTGCTCATCATGCATTTGTTTATGTGTTCCAGTTATCCACAAGACAAAAAATGGAAGCGCTTCGCCCAGAGTGTTGGCTTAGTGTGAAAATGTTTGGTCATGAGCTCAGCGTGTTTACGTGCGACGATCTCTCAGCGCAAATGGACCAAATGTCACTTAGCGCGGCGGGGCTAGCTGTCAAACTGCTCAAGGTGTTTTATTCGTCATCATTGTCATGATCTCGATTTGAGTTTTCCAAAAAAGTTCCTCCTTTGTCTTCCAGGGTCACGAGGTTCAGTTGAATCACAGGGCTGTGCTCTTGACAGAAGAGTTAGTTCTGCCATCTTTGTCTGGTTTACCTATGAAAATAGCTACCAATGTCACTTCCTTTCTTTCACTGCGGCTCAAAGGAAACATCAACTACCGTGATGTGTCACACTTCTCCCTTGGTGGTTACATTAAACCCAAGTAAGTACATATCCAGAAAGCCATTTGACCTTTGATTCGATGTCCTTGTTCTTGGACTCTACGATCAAAATCCCCTATCGCAATACATATTCTGCCAGTTTCAAACTGAATTGAGTTGTGTCAATTTTCCAAAGTGCTTTTGTAGGCCTGTCCGCCGCAATGGGGGTTGATGGCGTCCTGGGTCAGGCTGCAGTCGGCTGGATATCTGAACTGGTGAGCTCCACTAGTCTGGATGGTAGCGTCCACATGCAGGAGGGGCAAGATCTCAGAGTTACACTGAACACCCCAGAGGATGTCATGGACATCACGTCCCTTCAGTGAGTGCACCGTGACACAAAAATAAATCACAGCAAATTCGAAGAAATGAAAAAAAGTAGTCAAAGGTGTTTTGTTGAATATGTTAAAACATTCCTCCATTTGTTTACCAGCTCTCAAGTATTTCAACTCAGTGGCGATCATATGGAGGAGATTAAAGGACCGAAACGTCGCATCCAGCACACTGCCTGCACACCAAAGACTTGTAAGACATTCACATGTCCACTGCAGACATCGGTGAAATGAAAGTAATGGTTACAATATGCCTCCATCTGCCTCCTTTTGTTCAACCATATAAACAAGACATGACGGCCATTTTGTCATTTAATCTCATCACTAATTGTCATATCAGTGCAAAATATCAAATACCGTATTTTCTGGTGTATAAGTTGCACCGGAGTACGAGTCGCACCCCCGTTGAATAGTGTATTTTCAATTCTGTCATATGTAATGCGCACCGGACTATAAGGCGCACCTTCAATAAATAAAAAAAAAAAGGTTCCCAAATATAATAATATATAAATATCTCAAAGTTTTCCAAATATAAGGCACACCACATTATAAGGTGCTCCAGCAGAGGCTGGTGTTACGCACTACTTCTTCTACCGGGTGGGGGATAATGGAATTGTTGGCTGCTGACAGTCGTGGCTCAATATTACTTCAAATACAGTAAAGTCTCGTTATATCGATATCGGATATATCGATAGTCCCGGTTATATCGATACTATTTCTATGCACGCACGGAGAAAATTACATGCAAACAGGGTCGGATGTATCGATAGTCCCAGTTATATCAATATTTTTTCGGACTCCCTTGAATATCGATATAACAAGACTTTACTGTATTAGGCGCACCCGCGTTTAAGCCGTAAGGTCATCTTTTGAAGAAAATCAAGGCTTTCGGGTGCGCCTTATACACCAGAAAATACGGCACATATTGACAAAGACAACATTTTTGTGTATATTTGCCACATTCAGCCACTTCCCTCAGAGTGTTGCCTCTCTTTCTGCTCTCTCTTCGCAGATTCAAAGATGGTCGGTTGGCAACTTTGCGCCAATGTGTCCCTCCCCTTTGCTTCTGGGGGCATCTCGCTCCCGCCCACGGGTCCCAGCCACTTATCCATTCGGCTGCTAAAACTGGACAGAGGTCTCCATTACTACTTGCTTGAGGCGGCCTACTCCATAACCCCACTGGTATGAGAAATCTATCAGATATAATGCAGAATTTCTATTTGTTCTTCTTTCGGATATCTGTGTGAGAGCGATAAAGGTCATATTGTCATGTAAATTTCATTCGAACCAAAATATAATCTTGATGTGATTTAACAATGTCAAATACTTCAAGCGTATTTTTGACTTCAGATTGGCAGCTGGTTCCCCAAAGAGGCTTCTGTGCACCTCTTTCTGGCTACTCCAAAATCATCCATCCCCAGGGACATGTCACTCGACGTGGCCTTCAACCCTCATAGATTCTTGCTCAGGGTATCGCACCCTCTAAAAAGTATCCTTGTACAAGGTGAGTCCAACAAACAACATTCGCCAGATTTAGTTTGCAAATACAAATGATGTTTTATGTTCTCAGGGCAACTCGAACAAGAGAGAAGTACAAAAACTGCAAAACTTGAGCTAATAATTGACGGCGTTCAATATTATGTTTTGGTAAGTTTTGTAACAGAAAGAGTCCCTCTGTTATGAAAACACACACTATCATAAACCATGGGTCCACCTGTAAAACGGCACACGCTGACAAAGAGTGGCAAAAGTCATAAACCAACACTCACTTGTAATTTGATGAGGCGTAGTTATTAAGCAAGCACATCAAATAGTTTTGAATTTGGATTTAAAGACTTCTTCAGCATCGGCATAGTTTGAATATGTTAAGTGCGCCCAAAGTGTCTGTGTAATTTATAGTGATTAAATTAGTAATTAACTCATTCACTGCCATTCCCAAATTTATTTGGGAATTGAAAAGCATGACGTGGAGCGCCATTCTCGAATTTGTTCGGGTTTTGGTTTTTCTTGCGAGGGGTGCCGAGAAAGCACTGGTCAGACTGGCAATGTTTATCTCTTCTACGAGCGGGGAGCATTTGCCTATTGTCCATATTAGCGCTTTGTTACAGCTTCAGCTGTTGTTAAAGTGCTATATAAATCAATATGTATGTATTGTATTGTATTGTGTTCAGCCACCCCCATTTTGAGCTCAAATAACTCCAAACTCAGATAACTTAGGAATTAACGACTTTTTTCTGATCAAAGAAGAGAGTGTAAGGTTTCTTATGGTGAATTAAAATTCAATATTCTGTGCGTCCTGCAATTTAGTTGCTTGTTTATGTGTTTGTTTATTTATTTTAACCAAACAAATTGAAATACAGTACCTCTATCTTTTGGGAACTACTTGGCAGTGCGTCATTTGAATTCAGGTCAGATATATATTCATATAATCCTTCAGAGCTTTGAAAGGCACTTATAGATGAAATGTATTATTATTATTATTATTATTATTATTATTATTATTATTATTATTATTATTATTATTATTATTATTATTATTATAGTATACCGGCACAGATTGTAAATGAGATTGAATGCAATGGATCTTACTCCATGTAAGGTGCAGTTGTGTCAAGTTTTCTAATCTGTACGTTTATTTGAATCCATTTTTCGTACTCAAGGGTTTGGTTGAAAAACAGACTCTCATCTCAGAACTTAGGACGCGCTACCATTTTGAAGCCAACATGCCTGGCAATCAAAATCCAATCATCCTCTCTGCCAATGTTACTCGTGAACTGGGCAGGAAGATGAGCTTTTCAGTCACGATGAAGAACGTGTTCAGACTACCCGCGTCACTTTCAGGTATACAACCGTTTTGCCATGTCTCGTGTTTCCTTCCACAATACAATTCTTACATAAAATGTGTGTCTGTAGTGGCCCTGGAGCGAAGGAGGGACAGCCAGAGCAGACAATACTCTCTGGAAGCCGATCTTCTCTTCCCCGACATGGTTGGCAGCAGAGTTCTGGGAATCATGGAGCAGAAAGGGGCCCTGTGGAGCTCTGCACTTCGTCTCAAATATGGCCTGGGCGGTGAGTGTTTGAGAGACATCCTCCAACATACTATTAGTATAAATACTTTTGTATACAATCTCCTTATACCTATTGTGTTGCTAAAATATCATTAATGATATTTTGGACATGAGTGTATGTCAATATTATTATGACAGATTGCTAATGTCTTTTCGCCCCTTTGTAGGTGACGCCCGACACCTGCATCAACAGTGCCACACATCCCAGAGTGTCAAGAGTGAGAGGCATGCAAACCTCACGTTCACGATGAGAGCTGGCCACGAGTTCTACTGTTCCAACACGCCTGCTATCAATCACAAAGTAACTGCTTTATAATGATATGATGATTTATTATGGTACAACTGATTATCAAATGTTACACTAAAAATATATTTTGATCGTTTGACCAACCAATTTGCATTCTTGTCAGATCCATTTCAAGCACGAAGAAACCCCCAGTCATGTGAGGTCATCTTTGGATATGAGCTACGGTAAACACTGGGACGAGATAAACAACAAACGCACGCTTTTTATGAGCCAGTCTTTTAAAAATCAGACTATGCAAAACAACACCAGCTACATCTTAGAGGTAATCCAAACCCAAAGTTTGATAATGTTTTGTTTACAATTCTGTGTCTCTTACAACAATATTCCACACTTTATATTGTTCCACGACACTGCCCACTTTGTAAATTTGTGTTTACGTCACATGATTCTGATACTGAAGAATACTCACAAACTTGCATGAAAGACTAAAATAGTCCCCAAATCTTTTCAGTTCAAGTTACAAGTTCCCGATAAAGATTTAAACTATCGGACCCAGCTATTGCACTCCTACGTTCGACAACTCGGGTCGGACAGCAGTACGCATCTTCAAGTCAACTACAACAACTTGACGCCTTTTGTGGTTGGTTTACACTGGAAAAGTCCTCTGAATGATATGCCGCACAAGAAATGGGAAGGTGAGCTTTGCTGTGAATTGAGTCATGTCAAACATCTATCTGTCTGTCTGTCTGTCTGGCCAGCTACTACTATACTTATTTATTTACTTATTTATTCAGTTATTTATTTGTATTTATTCATTAGTTTATTATATTTGTTTATATGTTTGTTTATTTATTTATCTATTTATTTATTTATTGTTCCTGTGTGAAGTGAAAAACACAGCATTTCAGTATTTGACTTCCTCAGGAGCATTTAATATGGACACTCCGTGGCTGTACGTTTACACCACCCACAAGCTGAGTCAGCACCATCGCCACACACTGCAACTCAACTCTGAAGTGACGGCTAACAAATGGGTGACCATCCGGAATCTCATCCTGAAGGCTTCCTACAGAGATAGAGGTCGCGAGAAGGAGGCCCATCTTGAGCTACGCACTCCAGATGTCACATTCCTACAAGTAATGTGAAACTTCACCTTATTCATTATGCCGGGTTCAGTGATTCTTATAAATCAGTGGTGTTCAAAGTGTACCACGTCCCTTGACAGGTAAGAGGACTGGGATTTAAAGGAAAGAAGAATATGAAAGCTTCCTGTTCTCTCAGCTCCCTGTGGACTGCTCCCTTGACAGGCGACATCTCTTTGGAGACGCTGAAATCCAGCCTCACCCTGCGGATGTCGTCCAGTTACGGCAAACAAAACATCACCTTGGCAGCTGCCCTTAACACCATTGACAAGGTGCTCCGCTCCTATTTGGAAAATGCACGTGCTTATATTATTGACTGTATTCTCCACTATCCTGTTGAAGCTTTTGAAAAAGAGGCAAGCGATACTGAGCTTAAGCTTATTGGAGCACGACAGTCCCTCTACCGTGTTGGAGTTTGAAGGGACGTTGGAGGAACTGAAGAAAGACAAGAAGATGTACCAGAAAACAGCAATTTTGCATCTTAGGTCTGTTTAAGACTTTCATTGGCGCTGGTAAACCTTTGTATTCATGATTTTGTTGTCAATAAATCCATCTTACACAGACAGCCTTTCAAGTCATTTCCTCAGAAGCTTCTCCTGAGGGAGACTTTTACCGTGGACCTCCTAAAAGGCCTTTACATCCTAGAATCTAGAGCCGGTTTCAATGGGATGAAAGAGATCATTCACACACTGACCCTTGGCTCCAAGTTGCCAAGCCCTTTTGTAAGTGCGATCAAATCATGAATTTACAAGAGGATTGCGCGAGTTGTTAATTCTGTACAGTCTTGTTGAATGTATGTTCACATATTTAGATTTGCTCTGCGCTGGTTCATCCTTTCAACACGGAAATATTTCCATCAGACTGTGAGATCTGTGTCATCACCTTCAGCAACCAAGTAAGTATTTTTATTTTTAAACCTTTAACATTATTGCCCTTTCTAGTTGTTTGAAAATTTGTTACACTGTAAAAAACAGACATACTTAATAAGACATAATATAATATTATATAATATATAAGGCAATATAAAATAATTAAAAACATTCAAGCAACATTAAAATTATTGAAATATTTCCATTTTAATTATTCAATTTCTTTGAAATTGACTGACATGTAATGTTCAAATCAAACATTGAAGACATCCATTTATCAATGTAACCATTTATCCATTTGTCATGCATATTAGCATAAAAGACAATAAAGCTGACTTTGACTTTATCAATGTATCCATTTATTTATTTATTTATTTGTTTGTTTAGTTGTTTGGTTGTTTATTTGTTTATTAGGTGTGTGTCACTTACACACGCCTAATAAACATGTATCGACATTTTCCTTCAAGACCCATAAAGGCATTCGAGGGTGGCTCCGGATCGGCAGCCAAGAGAAGCTGAATTTCTTTGGAGAACTTCTCTCAAATTCATTGCACCCAAATCAACAAGCGATAAAAGTTCGAGCCAATGTTACTCATCAACTCCAGGTAAATTAGCCCATGAGGCAATCAGACAATTTGGAGAAAAAAAAGCAACAACAGCAGAATGGCTTCCTAAATTACACCTAATATGATGTTGAGTATTTGTCTGGCCTCGAAATTGACCTTTTGACAAGTTCAACAGTTTTTTCCGTTCCAGCTGCAAATCCCCTCCTTTGCTTTGGTGGAGGGCAATGTACACTGGAGCCCCCAAAACAGCAGAGAATTTGATTACGGAGTTTGTGGGAGACTAAAAATTGAAAGACAAGAGTGTGAAGTGAGTAAACAGTTGAGGTGTTCATTCAAGTCAAACCAGGAGTTTTCAAATGCTTGCTTTTCTGAAACGCTATTTTCCCTTTAGCTCTCGATGCAGCTCAATGGAACTTCTGACAAAATTCTTCTTTATTCATCTCTCAAGCATCCTTTCAAATCAAAGATTCCCAAATCTCTGGAGGTGGGTTGATTATGATTCAATTTTCTGATACATTGTTTTTTTTAACTGATTGTGAAATACAGTATTAAATGTTTGGGAATTTGGAAAACAAATGCAACTAATCTAATTGGAGCAACCATGTGTAAAAAAAAATCCCCCCAGGTTTATCGTGATTTAAAGGACAACCGACACCATTTTTTTGTTTCCTAACTGACATCAGAAAAACGTTTGATAGCATCTAAAATACCCAAAACATGCAGGCTGATATTTTAGTCAAATGCAAAACACCAATAAAAATGACATAAAGTGTCCCAAAACTACTTCAAAATGACCCAGGCGATGCAGTTTCAGAAGGTCCCGCCCCCTTGTTCGTGACGTCACGCCAGGACGTCTTGCCTTGCTCTAGAATCAAAACAATGGCTTCAGATTCGGCGAAGATGCTTTCTTGTTACTCATCCAGTTATAAATATGATTCAAATAGTTCTGAAGAGGAAAGCATAAATGTTTGCAATCGATTAAAGAAGTCCTCCCGTATCAATTCGAGCCATCAGGACTCCAATGTAGCTTCCCAGAAAATGCACAAGATGGCGCCCAAGCTCTGTTGGAAATGGGCTGATTTGTCTGCTGGGAATTTGTGTCAACTAGTATCAAATAGTAGTCTTGGTGCAACACACAACGATTCACCACCGCGTTATTAATGTGTTTTCCTTCTAATTTCGCCATCAACACGGAAGTTTTCAGACCAAACAAAGTACCCACAATGCATTGTGTGTCGCTTTCTCGGTCAGGGGCGTTCCCGACGTGATGTCACGTCAGGCATCATCATTAACTCGAAAACAAGACTTCCTGAATATTTAGCGCGAGTCTTAAAACGTAAAATATAGCTATATGCCGTGGAATCTTTGTAAAATACGCTCAGTAGAAGTCATTTGAAGTGATTTTATGAATTATGGACGCAACTTGTCCGGGGGCGTCGGTTGTCCTTTACGTTTATTGTGATTAAGAAAACTAACAATAAAGGAATGTTTGTATATTTGTGCAGAACCTCCTAATGTTTCTGTTTTCACGTGAAGGCAAAAGCCACTGCTAACCTCTCTATACCAGTCGGGAGAGGAAGTAGCTCCATTCATGTGCAAACCGATGGGAAGGACAAGCTTATATTGGATGTGCAGGTCTCTCACTTATTCCTGCAGGATGACAAATCTGTGCTACTGAGGCTCAATTTATCGCAAAGTTTGCTGCCTCAACTCACTAACTTGCATATAAAAATGGCTGCCCACATGTCCCGACAAAGGCACGTATTGTTTCTCTCTTGTCCACCCCCACCAGTTGATCAGAAAGTATTGATATCTGGATAGTTTTCTTCTTCACTTCTGTTCTTCTAGCGTGTCTCTACATGGTTCCTATACAGAGGGACATAACACTTTGATAGCTATAGTGAAAGCATCTCGAAGATATGGCGGTGGTCTTCAGTTTGCAGTGTCGGGGAAACTGAGGCAGTCGATGACTAACCTTGCCGGTTTGCCTCCCATTATGGGATTAGATGTCATACTGGGACTATCAGACACCATTACAGAAGGTTGATCTATTTATTTATGTATTTATTTGTTGGTCTGTCTGTCTGTCTGCCTGTCTGTCTATAATAATAATAATAATAATAATAATAATAATAATAATAATAATACATGTAATTTCAAAGCGCCATTCAAAACTCTCAAGGACACTTTACAGTCATGGGATTTTAGTGCGGGTGAGCAGCGGCAGCCATTCGCACCAGAGTTCATTCTACCCGGAAGTGAGAAAGGAAAGAATAAAGTAGAAAAACAAAATACAGGAGCCGCTGGAAAGACAGCCACCCCGCGGTGCCGCCTTGAAGTAAAAAAAAAAAAAAAAAAAAAACTGAATAACAAATAATTTGATTTATCTAGCTAGGTACCAAGCTAGCTAGTTATCAAGTTACCTAGCTATCAAGCTAGATAGCTACTTACCTACCGACTGTACCTACCTACCCACCTAAAAACCACTCACCCATTTATTTGTGTATTTATTTATCTATATTTATTTAGCTATTTATTTATTTGTTTGTTTATTTAGTTGGTTAGTTAGTTTGTTATCCACCTATTTATTTTAGTACGTATCCATGTATTTATTTATCTATTTGTTCGTTTATTTATTTAGTTGGTTAGTTAGTTATCCACCTATTTATTTATGTCTGTATGCATGCATGCATTTATGTATGTATTTATTTATTTATTTATTTATTTATTTTTGTTAATTCTTCAAATGATTCAAGGGCAAGTCCGGGTGAGAGTGGAGGAGACTTTTTACAGCATGGATCTGAGGCATCAGGAGGAAACGGAAGAACTTCTTGATCAGATACTGCCCCCCACCCGTAGCTGGATGTGTGTTCTGTCGGGCGCTGAGAATGTCTGTGTGAATGCAAGTAGGCAATCGGAGACAAAAGGGGTGGGTGAGGTCCGCATCCAGCTTTCTCACATGTCCCGATTACTCAATGCCACAGGTAATCGGCAAATCACATGACCGCTGTATTTAGTTTTTCTCAAACCTCCATTTGTCATAACCACAGTTTGTTTTTAAATCCAAAATGTAAAATGGCGATTTAAACCTAACTTTTCTTGCTGTGTGACTCCTATTAGGTCTCCCGGCGAGTAGTAGTGCCCACGTAAGTTGGAACCAAGATGAAAATAGATTCACAAGCTCTGTAGAATTGCAGGCTGGACCTGAACATTTAAAAGGTGAGTTGAAAGGTGGAAGGACAAGCCGAATTGCCCCACGTTGGGAAATCCTCTCGACATTGCAACACGGAGTGAAAGCACTCCAGAAAAGAGGCTTACCGGACTCCATGCAAGTCATTGCGCATTGCGAGGTACAGTATGTCCGAAACTTTCTTTATTATGAATGTGGATTTTCACTTGAAGTGTCAATCTTTTTTTTCCCTAAAAGATAAATGGCACTGCGGTAGATGCCAGGCTGGCATTTGAAATGGAAGAGAAGACGATGATCGATGCCCTTTTAGTCGTTGGGACAAAAAAGAGCACGGCTGTATTTATAGCATCTGTGTGGCAGCAGATAAAGATGCTGCAAGGGATCATACCTACCATGTCGCAGGTCAGTTTAAATTAACTCATTCATTGCCAGACAATGTGCAAAAATGTGTCCACTGCAGTGCCAGGGTTTTTGCCAGGACCCACAGAAAATTGAGTTTTAAGACTACACAAACATTCAATACAGCGTTAGAAATGTTAGACTCTCTTCTTTCATCAGAAAAAAAGAGTTAAATCCTAAGTTATACAGTTCTGGGGTTATCTGAGCTTGAAATCAGAACGGCTGTACAAAATACAGTAAAGTCTCGTTATATCGATATCGGATATATCGATAGTCCCGGTTATATCGATAATATTTCTATGCATGCGCGGAGAAAATTTCATGCAAACAGGGTCGGATATATCGATAGTCCCGGTTATATCGATTTTTTTTCGGACTCCCTTGAATATCGATATAACAAGACTTTACTGTACCATACAATGCATACATCCCTGTATTGATTTATATCGAGCTTTAACAAGAGCAGAAACTGTAACAAAGTGCTAACATGGCAAAAAGGGAAATGCTGCCCCCTCGTGGAAGAGAAAAAACATTGCCAGAGGTCGGGCCAGCGCTTTACAATTGCCGAATAATTTCGTGAAAGGCATCATTCGCCGCCATCATAAGAACGACATTAGAAAGCACCAAAAACTGCATAGAAGATGTCATTGTTTTTGTGGTTCCCCAAATCGGTTGGGACCAAGATGAAACTAGCGTTGAGATATTGCAAAAATTGTAATTCAGCACATAGCTTGATTTCGCAACAACCAACCGTCGCATTGTCTTACATTTGGCCCCCGTTGCCGTTCAAGCTTGTTTGAAACAAATATGAAGAAAAAACGAGGACACATTTTCTGGTTCACGACCATAATGTGCTATTCCACGATGCTATTTTCCTTTCTATTTTCTGCTTTGAACAGCAAAGTCAATAACAAGTGGTTTTGGGGGCTGGGGGGTTGTTTTCACAGATGAACTGCACAGGGGACACAGCTGCAGACCATTTCTCTGCACAGTGCTATGGAGACATAGCGGGGTGCCCGGTGGAGGTACGAGCGTTTCGCTCTCATAGATCGCATCGCAGGCTCTGCTACGCTTTGTCACTCTCACACCAGAGCCTCAGAGCAGAAGCTAAAGGTTGTTTGAGTCCTGACGGGCGGAAGGAGTTCAAAACTAACCTCACACATTCTTCCGCGATGCTGCTGAGTTATTACGGTCTACCCACCGAATGCGGCCTCTGGCTGCTCCTCCGCCCCGGGCCTCGGAGGTGGGCCTTGGGAGTCGGGTTGTTACTTGGCCCGTGGACAACGGATTTGAATTTAGGGTTGAGAATGGAGAAAGGTGGACTGTATGGATGGAATGGAAAGTTTGCTTACGGCGATGGAAATATGACACATGAGGCTGAGATGGCCGGTCGTGTGAGGTTGGAAAGCTGGTGTCATATCTGGGGAGACGTCACTGTGTGGTGGGATTCGGTCAGCTTCGGTGTGCTGGTGTCCTTGGGTTGTGAAGGGAGGGGTAGGTTAATGTTGGAGCGGATTAGAAGACTTGATGGGGATGTACTGCGCAAGACATCTCTAGTGGCACACGGGCGAGCAGCGAAAGATGGACTGAAAGCGGCTCTTTTCTTCCATAATCAACACGACTCCACCCGCCGCATCTTCTCTCTACAAGGAAAACAATGGAAGACTAAACTGAGTGGGACCTTCACAAAAAAACGGGCCTCCCTCTTCTCCTTCCTACCAAGCACATTGGAACTACAAGGTTCTGGTCATCTCTTTGACGCCTTCCTCAATGCTAGTGCTCAACCATCCGCCCAAAGCGTCACAGTGGCCTTTGAATCTTTCCCCTCACTCAGGATGACGATTGGCCAAAATATGTCTCGTGGGGTACCAAGGACACTCGCTCTAGGTGTGCTCTCCACAGCGGGTCAAATCCAGTTTCAACTGGAAAGCGATGAATGTTCCATGCTTCTGCTCTATCAAAAAACAGGAGGAGAGAACGGGAGACACCACTGGAATGTTTATGTCCATCAGCAATGTGTCTTTCTGAAGGTTAGACGGGAAACAAGATGCATGTCAGACATCTTGTTTCCAAGCTAAATTCGAGATCTGCATTTTTAGGAGGATATTTCAAGGATGCATTTGGACCACGCCCTTGCGCCATTGATGCATTTTTGATAGCCACTTGCGCAACTTTATAACTCCACTGCGCAAGTCAATTACAATTAGCGCATATTGCTACATGATCTGCGCCACATATGACATACGTCTGTTGAAATAGCTAAAGAAACAAATTTAGTTAAACAGCAATTGAAAACTGCTCGCAGTTTTTAACTTTCATCGTCTGCCATCTTGCCTTAACGATGTCTAGCCATAAGCACCTTGCATTGGTTTTGGTGCGTTCCAAAGCCGTGGTAGATGATATTTCGGGCTTTTCCGTGATCCGCCGGACACTGCCGAAATGGATAATCGAATATTTATTTCCCCATGGTGCATTGCAGTATTTACATTGAACACGGCAGATGTTGCAATGAGAACAGGAGTAAAACTAAAAAAATTAAAAACAGGCAGCAAACAAACACATTTTCTTTTTTTAACAATCGAATAAGTCTGCGGAGGGTAGTGACAATTCGTTAATGATTCGAATTTAGTGGCAAATGTGAATGATTTCAGAGCTGTTTCGTCACATTGGAAAGCAAAGAAATTTGTTTAAGGAGACACTAGTAAGAAATATACTTAGTCGGTTCTCTTTGTCTTCTCTGTAATACCGTACAATATCAAAATAGCACAGGATTGATTGTGTAGTAACAAAAGAACATTGAAAATACCAACGAAGATATAATTTATGTATGAATAAATTATTTGACTTGAATTAAAATAGTTGATATATTAGAACAATATATTTTACTCAAATAATGTTTTTTCATTTGCAATTTAAAAATACTGAATCATGCTCCAACTGACCCCTTTTTTGAATTTCCCAGATACATCCCTGATTATTTTGTTCAACTATCGTTCAAGTTACTTTCATCACACGAAAAGAATTGATCGCAACTGATTATTCATTACATGATGGCGATTTGAAAAAATTGTAACAGTTTTTAGCGAGCTTTACGGATGTTAACATGCTTGATTTGATTTCGCACATAAAATAAAATATGTGAAGGACCAGATCCCAAAACCCTTGGCGACAAAGCGCCAATGGCCATCTTTTCAATGCACTTAAACATTTATTTTAATTGTCTATATAAAATTGTCATGTTAAAAATTGAATAATTCAAATGTATCCTCTTCCTAACTTTTTGTTGTGCAGGCGTTCCTACCCTCACAGACATCAATGAACATGTCCATCAACTCTACCAGTTCCTCGACAAATGTCCGCGTCGATCTTCTGGCTCAAAATAAACCCAAAGGCAGATTTACGTTGTCGCTTGCCTTTCAGCCAAGCCTTAATTTGAACGCATCAATCCAGCACTCTATCGAGAGATTGCAAGCATTGGGATTCCCTTCTAATGGCGCACTGGTCATCGGTGTCTCAGCTACACATTTGCATGTTGTCAAGGTTGGCCTGGACATTGGAAACTGTCACTTCAGTGGTCTTTTAGATCAAACCAAGTCTTCAGAAGCACAGAGCGATGGATTTTCTTGCAGCGTAAATGTGACAAACTTCTGCCCTGCCTTGCAGGTAAGCTAAAAAAACATTTTTATTATTATTATTATTTGATTATATATATTATGATTATATTTTACAATGGACCACTTTACAGCAACAAAACTATGAAATGGAGATAGTAGAAGACAAAAAGTAGATGAATACATCTTATGTCTATGTATTCAACAATAATAATCCGTTTTATATACAGTAAAGTCTCGTTATATCGATATCGGATATATCGATAGTCCCGGTTATATCGATACTATTTCTATGCACGCACGGAGAAAATTACATGCGCGCAGGGTCGGATATATCGATAGTCCCGGTTATATCGATATTTTTCGGACTCCCTAGAATATCGATATAACGAGACTTTACTGTATAAGCGCCTTTCAAAGCTCTCTCTGACAATTTACAATCACAAAACAAGCACAATAAAACCATAGATGAAATTATAAATAATAAAAGAAGAGAAAACTACAGAAAGAATGCAATTTTGAATAGGTGGGGTTTAAGATGCCCTTTATATAAAATTAAACATAAAAAATCGTTGATGTCATACTCACAACTTTTTTTCTCTAACATTTTGAATTGTGTAACACTGGAACATATTTAAAAATGCAACTTTTTAAATTTAGATTATTTTAGACATTGAAATATCAATCAATGTCATAATTAGTATTCGGAATATGAAAAGAAAAATGTTTTTAAGGGGTTCCTTTTTTCTTACAATGGAGCAATTCTCAATTTACAGCAGCAACATTATGAGAGGAAGAAAGTAGAAGACATAAAGTAGATAAATAAATATAAATGTAGAATATACCTTTAAACATATTAAAACTGGGTGATGTCTGACTCATACCTTTTTACTCTCTAAAATGTTGATCATTGTGTAACACTGTAAAATCTTTTTTTAATGACATCTACCGCGTAGATGTCATAATTAAAAACGTCTAGATTGAACCTTTGAACTAGATAAACAAAGCAGCTATGCAACAGAAGCAAACCACAAACATGCTCTTCATCCTTTTTTACTCTTCCACAGGGAACAATCATTCCTGTGATCTTGGTTCTCCGGGGGTCTTTGTCAGCGGTTCCATGCGGGCATATGATCATCTCTTCTCTGAAGGCGGACAACCAGGAGCTCGCTTTTGAGCTACGTCAGTCCTGCAGCTCCCCACATCTCGCTGCAAGCCTTACACACTCTTTTTTAGGGTTAAGCAGCCAAGGTGTTCCCAATACGGTCTTTGTTGAGGCCACCGCTCCGGGAAGCACTGAGCGGACCGGGGCTCTGTTCCTAAAAGCCGGAGACTGTCAAATAAGATTTGTTGAGGACCAAGACGTTGTGCGGCGGTTCTGGGTTCTGGAATCCGATTGCCCGACCTTGCAAGTACGGTTTGGCGGAGAAGTAGTAATAACATTTTCCACTTCCACGAAGGCTAAGACATGCCAAAAAACGATCACTTTGCGGCCAATTAAATCATTTTCATCCATATCATGTCTGGGGCCTCTCCTTGTCAAAAATATTTCCAGTGACCTTTCTCATTTCTCCTCAGGCTCAGTTGAATGGATCAGCATGGCGGGATAACAAGGGTAAATGGTTGGCCGTGTTGGACGCAAGCGCGGACGGCAAAAGATGTTTCCTGCAACTCGTTGCGCAGCCGTGGTCAGAATTAAGTGTGGAGGGTGAGCTCAGGCATGAACTTCCTTCCCTGTGGAATTTCCCCCAACGCAGCAAAGTGAAGCTCACGGGCAAAGTTAACAAACAACAATATGCCACAGAAGCTCTCGTTCAAATCGATGAATGTGCTGTGAGAGCCAGAGGATTTGTGACGTCACGGAATGGCCTGCAGGGGGCACTAGTGTATCACAACAACTGCAGTGTAATTAAGGTAGCGTGTGTGGATGTGTGTATGTCCCCCATGTCATTCATTCACACTGTTACTTCCTGCTCAGTTCAATTTTTCAAATGCTGACCTCACATTTGTACTTTGTAGGTGTGGGGTAGTCCGGACATGATGCGGGCGTCTGGGTCCTTGACTATCACCCCGGTTCATGCTGAATCTCAAATCTCCATGGCGATAGACAATGCCGAATTACATTCATTAGTTGCTCTTAAGAAAAACAAGGTTTGACAATCAAAAATAACAATTTGCAATTTCTGGTGTGATTGCTTGCCAACGCTGATGATCCTGAGATGCTGTGGACTTTTTCATCTCATTCACTGCCAGACGTTCAAGAATGTGTCCACTTTGGTGCCAGGGTTTTTGTCATTGTCACTTGAGTTCCAGGACTCACAGAATATTGAGTTTTAGGACTATATAAACATTCAATACAGAGTTAGAAACCTTAGACTCTCTTCTTTCATCACAAAAAAGGTTAATTCCTAAATTATATGGGTCTGGAGTTATATGATCTTGTAATGAGGGCGGCTGTCCAAATTACAATGCAATATGTACATACATATTGGTTTACATGGCGTTTTAACAATAGCTGAAGTTGGAACAAAGCGCTAACATGGAAAAAGGGGAATGCTGCCCCTTGTGGCACCCATGCATGACAAAACAAAACCCGAACAAATTCGGGAATGGTGCTCTGTCATATTTTCAATTCCCAAATACATTTGTGAATGGCAGTGAATGAGTTAAAATGAAGAATGTGAGACTTGAAGTTGTAATGATTTGAATCAGTCAAAAATCTCCATAGAAGGAGGAGAAAAATATGTTTAATAATTTGTGAAAACAATACAGGTATATGTGTAGAGTATAAAGCCATGGGGAAAAATAGCGTTTGTTTGCTTCACTTTCTTTATTTTAACATCTGGTGTTACTTGTCAACTGAACCCTAATTTAAAAGGTTTGAATCGGTTGACTTATGTGAAAAGTGTGAGGCCGAATGATCATTTTTCTTTTTGGGTGACCCAATCAAAACATACATGCAACAATCCGATCGTTAGAGAACTTGAATAATCCTGCATTTTTGCTTTTTCAGGCACATAATGAAGTATCGCTTCATTTCAACCACTCCGTGCCTCTGTTAAAGAAATTCGGCCTCACAACTAACGCAGACATCATACTCAGCTCCGGTAATCATGGCAATCAGTCATATCATTACAGGATGCACTGCAGAGCACAAAACCAAAAGGTAAGACATTTGTGGGACTGGTGACGATACTTTTTTCAACTCAAAATTGTCCCGTGTGGATTACAGTTGGATCAAGATGTGACCGTAGAGAAAACGTTGCAGAGGATCATTGTGAGGAGTAATTTCAAGCATACCCTGATCATCTTGAATTCAATGGGCCTCCCTGGCAACAATAGCATCCAGGTAAATTCGGCCATTCACCAACTCTGATAAATAAAAGAGACAATGTTTTAACTTGTGTGTTGATTCAACAGGTGGAGATTGGGTCCTCTGAAGGGAAGACACTAATTGTAAAGGTCCAATCCGGGCATCTACAAACAGGACTGAGACTAAATTTTAAATGTTCTCCCATGACCAAAGAGATAAAAGCAATCGTGTGGCACAGTTTGCCGTGGTTGCAGCAAAGAGGGATACCGTACATTATCGAGGTATGGTACAACTGTAAATGTAGTACCGTATTTTCCAATGTATAAGGTGCATCCAAAAGCCTTCATTTTTTCAAAAGATGATGCTGCGCCTTATAGGCTGGTGGGCCTTATACGTGAAGTAATATTGAGCCGCAACAGGTCAAGCAAAAACTGTTTGACTTCATTTCAACCTGTAGTAATAGTGTGCTGTGCATTCTGGGAGATAGAAAACGGCATTTCATTTCAATAATCGCTTAAAGGACAACCGACGTCTCCGGACAAGTTGTGTCCATAATTTGTAAAATGGCTTCAAATGACTTCCACTGAGCGTATTTTACAAAGATTCCACAGCATATAGTTATATTTAACGTTTTAAGACTCACGCTGAATACTGCGGAAGTCTTGTTTTTGAGTTGGTGACGAGTCCGTACGTGACGTCACTGAAGGAAACGCCCCTGACCGAAAAAAAATGACACATTGTAGCAGTCCTTCCATCACGTCAATGCATTTTGCTGTGCTTCTTTGGTCTGAAAACGTCATGTTGCACCAAAAAGAGCGAGAAGAGGGCGACCAAGCTCCATATAAGGAATTTATCAGCCTGTGGAAATGGGCTGATTAATTCCTCACAGGAGCTCGGTCGCCATTTTCTGCCTCTTTTTTGGTGATCCATTTCCCCCCAATGTTGCCTCAAAATGGCACGGAATAAATTCTTTAATCGATTGCAAACATGTATGCTTTCCTCTTCAGAACCATTTGAATCATATTCATAACTGGAGGTGTAACAAGAAAGCATATTCTCCGAATCTGAAGCCATTGTTTTGATTCTCGAGCAATGCAAGACGTCTTGCCGTGACGTCACGAACTGGGGGCGGGACTTTCTGAAAATGCCCAATTCGCAGCTCAATTTTTTGCAGATTTTGGACACTTTAAGTCATTTTTATTGGTGTTTTGCATTTGGATAAAAATATCATACTGCGTGTTTTGGGTATTTTAGATGCTATAAAACGTTTTTCTGATGTCAGGATTTTGCCTTAATTTTCCGTTTTGGGCACAATAATAAGACATGGGAGATGTGGCATTGTTTTGCTTGTTTTTTGTAATTAGTGTTTAAAAAATGTTTTCATTTTCTTCATTTTTGAAGAAAATGAAAACTTTTGGGTGCGCCTTATAATCTGGAAAATATGGTTGTTTTCTTTCTTTTGGTGTTTTTGTAGAGGGAGTTTACGCTGTTGTGGGAGTGAACACAGCCCATTTTTTTGATTGTGTGATATCTTAATTCATTCATAAAGGTGACATCAAATGCATATTTTTAACAAATTCACTGTCAGATGATGGGCAAAAATGCGTCCAATCCAGTGCCAGGGTTTTTGTCATTTTCACTCAAAAAACAGGACCCACAGAATATTGACTTTTAGGACTACATAAACGTTCAATACAGCGTTAGAAACCTCAGACTCTTTTCTTTCATCAGAAAAACAGTTTATATCTATTTTATTTGGCTGTAGAGTTTTCTGAAATCGAAATGGGGGCGGCTGTACACAAGGCAAATGCTGCCCCATCGTGACAGGGAAAACAGAGGATCCCCCCCCTCCCTCACACACACAAGAAAAAATAAAACACGAACAAATTTGGGAATGGCGCTCCACTAATGCTTTTCAATTCCAGAATAAATTCGGGAATGGCAGTGAATGAGTTAAGCACCTCGAAAATACAGTATACACACATGTATTCATTTTTATATATATTTTTCCCAAAGGGCTTATGTACCACACAATGGATGTCGTCCCAGATCCAGTCCAGGGCTCTGGTTACTTTAGACGGGCACAAACTGCTGGACTCGGGTGTGAATGTGAGCGCGGTTGATGGGCATTTGGCTGTACTTCTCGCCTACTCTACCTCACCTTCAAATCAAACTGGGAAGCAATTTAGTCTCAACGCTGTGGCGACTGTGCATTTGAAAGGTCAGTTTGTCTTAATAGCTGACCTGATTTTTTTTTTTGCACTTTTAGAGAATGAACTGTGATGATATAATATCCTCTCTCTTCAGGTCCTTTAAGGAGCATCTCATTGCATGCTCATAATCACAACTGGCGGTTCCACTTGGTTGCAGACGTTGCAGGCTGGGGGCTCCGGGGGGTGTCCAAAGAGGGTCGAATCACTCTGAAGCACACTCAAGCTGGTGACACCAGTCCTGCATTGCAAGTAAAAATTACACAGAGTAAAAACTACACCTAGGCATCGGCGACAGGACTTTTTGTCGATGACCGATCATCTCTCTGTTTGTTCATTTAGGTTGAGGTATGGGGAAGACTTTCTGGGTCACAGTTGAAGTCCTCCATGGCACTGAATCCCCAACTCGCATCCTCACTTGCAATGATTATCCAAGGGCATCATCAGCCCAACAGGTAGGCGTGCAAATAACATCATTCTTTCTCACGTGCAACGATTAGCATTTTCAACCAACTCACACATAGGAATTAGATTTGGCATACTTTGTTCTAACCGTAATCCAGAAATCCAGCTCATATTCATGTTCTATTCTATTTTTATTTATTTTTCTGTATTTAATAGTACGCCGATTCAGCGCACTAGTACTTTGTAGAACCATTATGTCCTCCCTGTGGTGTTTCAGTTGTAGTACGCCGTACATTATTTGAAATGATAAAAAACACTCACAATGCCGGATTAAAATTTACAAATTAACCAGCTGGCTATCGAGCTAGCTATCTGGGTATCTAGCTAGCTATTTGCTATCTATTTGCTATTTATTAGATATCTAGCTGTCTATCTAGCTCACTGTCTACAGTATTAGCTGTCTAGTTACCTATCTACTGTATTAGCTATGTATTAGCTATCTAGCTAGCTTTCTGTTTATTTGAGTTACTTCCGGGTTGAGTGAACGCTGGTGCGTGTGGCTGCCGCTGCTCACCCACAGAAAAACTTATCCTGTGACTGTAAAGTGACCTTGAGAGTTTTGAAAGGCGCTTAGAAATGAAATGTATTATTATTATTATTATTTCACTCCTAGCTTCTTGGCTCTTAATTGTTTTGTCTGTCACGATTTGTCACTTGGATTGATAGATGATCAAATCAACACCCATTTTAGCAAAGAATTATTTTTGGACCAATCGGATCACATGTCATGGAACATCTGTGTAGGCTCTCAGTCGTACAGGAGTGGTCCATCGATGAAAATGTTTCTTCTGCCGTCATCTGTACTTCTTTGAAGGTGTCGGACGTTTTGCTCCTCATCCGAAGGCCTTTGTCACTGAACTAAAGTTGTGTTGCATAAACCTTTTCATCAATGTTACGGAACAGTTTTTGGTCACTTTGACGAATGATGACAAAATATTGTTTGGTTCAGCATGGACCTGCTAATCCAGGTGGTCCAGAGTATCCCCAAGATGCAGATCTACTTGCCATCCCAACTCAATTTCCACTCACAGGTCTGTTGGAAGCTGAGTAATAACCAAGGCGATGCAACATCTCCATCAAAACATCACCAAAAATGATCTGTCTTTTCTTCTGTCCAGTTGAACCAAAGCCAGTCTGGCGTGGGCGGTTTGGTTGAGGTGTTCTCCGGCAAAAGGCGGCTTTGGTGCTTTGGGGAGTTGGCGGTGATTGACGGTGGATATAGACAATCTCTGGAGCTCAAACACTTGTACCCTCAGGTATTATTGGTAATTTGTATGCGGATATTTCCTCAGCAGTGCCAAGGTGTGGTTTGACCTGACGCTTCTCAGTGGTTGCACTTCCATTGTAATCCGATCTCACATTTATTTCGCTTTTCCTCCAAATCGGATTAATTCATTTATATAACTCGGTTTGTGTTCTTCAGTTGAAACTGCTGCCGAGGGAAGTTGCGGTGAGGACCGTGTATGAAGCCAGGAACTGGAGTTACCTAGTGCAACATGGAGCCTTATGGGGAAAGCAGGAGTTCGGTTTGTCGGGGCTTTACACGGCACCTCCATCACTGCAGAGTGGGAATCAAACCTTAAAAGGTGAATTTGATGCAAAAAAAAATCATCCATGGTGAAAAATTAGCTTTTTTTTGTTTCACGTCATGAATATAAGATCCATATGCGCTGCAGTCGGTAACAACAATAAATGGTGTTCTGTTTTATGGTCACTGTTTGAGAATCACAGCTGTGTTTTATTTCCTGTCCTTTTTCACATTTCAGGTGCCAAAATCATGGCACCACATCACATTTAATTATGTGTACAGTTTTTGGATTGGATTAGCCTTTCTTAGTCTCGTAGTGGAGAAATTTGGATTTCACAGCAGCAAAGTTATGGAAGGAAAAGGAAAGGAAAAGAAAGAAAGGAAAGGAAGAAGTAGAAAAACAAAATACAGGAGCTGCTAGAGAGGCACCCACTCTCGCGGCGCCAACTTGAAGTCAAAAGAACAAAATAATATGACAACAAAAAGACACAGTCATTCAATCTTAAGCGATTTCTGCACCCTCCTTGTGGTATGAAGCAATTCTAGATGAAAGAGGAGAGGATCAAAGCGACTTTTCACCAGTGGATCAGGGACGTCATGGTGAAATTTGCACGTCTGCTACAAGCTAAATGTCGAAAGCAAACACAAAGCTGTAGCATCCATTGATGAAAAGAGATTAGCTCACATATCCTGTCCCACGTAAATCCGCTTAAATTCCAAGCCGCGACAGTTCCACATATGCATCCTTACGCTCCTTCTCATCGCGGGCCATGCCATGCATCAATCCAGCCGCAGAATGTCCAACTTTCCGCTGAACAAAACGGGGCTGTGAAAATGCTGTCCATTACAGCCGCAAAAAAGCATGATTGCCCTAGAGCTGTCCAGCGATGACAGTCAAATGGCACCGATATTCCTCCCAAATCAAAAAACGGTGCTGGCATATTCGTGCTGTTGAAAAGGTGCAACCGCTAATCACAGTCTCCTCCTTGATAATGATTTCATGTGATTTCCATAGTTCAGATGATGTGGAGGCCTCGTTTGACCAGTTTGAATGTCGGAATAGAGCGCTCCCTCCAAGGTTCTCTGGATTGCGTTTCCATCAGATGGATGAGACACGGTCAACTGGAACAGGTTGACCTTTGCACGCATTGAAACAGATGACTGCCATTTTTTTCCTGATATTGATTTTTTTAATCACATTTTTCTTTCGTCTCTTTCAAGATCAGAGCTCTCAGCTTTAGGAGTCAATCCCACGAGTTGAATGAGACCAAGTTGGAGCTAAACCAGCCCTTTTCTTCGTTCCTTCGCCAGCTTTCACTTCACACACTCTCTCAAAGCTCTGAGAAAGAGCGGCGTAGCTTCCAGCAGGTGGTGGTTCATATTCTGATTTCACAGCATGATTATTCCCCTGTCCTGCATTATGCTCTTTTCCATATTTTTGCTCAACTCAGACCCAGCTGTCTTGGATCAGCGGAATGCCGCTCAACATCTCCATGAGCTTAAACAAACGCTGGCAGGACAACTCCAGCAGGGGACAGGCATGTGCTCACCTCTCAACCCAAACGGTAAGGAAATACCAATTGGTGTCATTCTCGAACCAGCGGACCATTTTTATTCTGAGTTTAATTCCGTATTTTTCCGTGTGAGTAGATACTGTTACCTCCTGTGAAAGGTTGTGTCTCAGTCAGCCAGGAAGGAAACTTACTCTCACAAAATGCTGAGCTCAGATGGGACAACAGGAGTGTAAAACAAGGCCTGAAGTATCAGGTACACATAATTTGGATAATCTTCCACTGGATTGAATAACAATATAAATTCTTCTTCTTTTGGCAGTTCTAATTATGTTGTGTGTTTCTTTAGAAAGGTCCACGAGGAATGCACAGCCTCCACATAAATATCGGCCTGGACAAAGTGTCGCCCGCGCCATGTCGGTCGCATTCCGTTTTGATGAAAATCCAAACTAACCTCAAAGATCACTTGGAGTACACAGTCTTACTGGCCGTCTGCCCACCACAGCCCGTAAGTACATGGATCCATTTTTTGTCTTCAATGCAATAAATCGGACCAGAGTGGGGCACCACATTCCAGTAACTAGCCGATGTGTCAGTCAATCAAAGCTCCACCAGCTGCCACTTGTCTGAAAATGGTGTCGAATTGTCTAACAGCGAGAACTTCATTTGCAAGCTTACATTGTTTTTTCAGAGTTGCAAGCTTATTTTACAGCGTGCTTCAGATACACTGCAACTTGAGGGAAGTGGAAATAAAAGGATACCGTATTTTCCGGTGTATAAGGTGCACCGCACTACAAGGCGCACCTTCAATGAATGCTCCATTTTCAAATTTTAAGCTGAAAAGTCAACTCAAGAAACCAATGAAACACATAAGGGTGGAAAATAAACAAACAAATAAATACATACTTAAAAAAATAAAATAAATACAATTAAATAAAAATACAAATACAAATACAAATAAGAAATAAAAATAAAAATATAAGCATCACTCAGTTAGCTGACATTGTTTATGGTATACCTTATTTGACTCACCGTATTTTCCGGTGTCTAAGGCGTTCAATGGTGTATTTTCAAACGTTTTCCATATATAAGACTATAAGGCACACCTTCAATGAATGAAAAACGTTTTCCAAATATAATATATAAATATATAAAAGTTTTCCAAATAAAAGGTACACCACATTATAAGGCACTAAAGTAGAAGCTGAGGTTACGCACGACTTCTTCTATAGGGGGAAATGGAGTCAGTCTGTGGCTGCTGAAAGTAGTTGCGAGACCTGTTGTGGCTCAATATGACATCACAAATAAGGCGCACCTGCGTATAAGGCGCAGGGTCATCTTTTGAAGAAAATCAGGACTTTTGGGTGCGCCTTATTCACCGGAAAATACGGTATGCGCCGATAAGATTTTGTGACTTGCCTTTTCCCCTCTCTCTAAATTTAAAGAGTATAATTAATGTCCTCTTAGAGAAATTTGAATTTTTTGCCAGGCATTGTCCAACATACAACGTGCAACTGTTTCCGTGCGTGTTTGTGTATTTCAGACTCTATCATGGTCAGGTTCTCACAGGCTGAACTCTGGTGAGGAGCTGTTTTTCACCCAGTCTCGTCTGTCAGTAACGGGACGTCCCAACCTCTGCAGTCTCACGCTTACTTTGACCAACTCATCGACCGTCCAGCTCTCCAATGTGACTCTTTTTACTGAGGTGCAGATTGGGGGGTCCGAGGGGAAGATGGGGGTCAGGGGAAACCAATATATGCACTTTGAATTTGGTCATTGTCTGTAAAATATCGTATTTTCCACACTATAAGGCATGCCTTATATCAGGGGTCGGGAACCTATGGCTCGCGAGCCATATATGGCTCTTTTGATGATTGCATATGACTCGCCGATGCAACTATATACATATTCTCGTTTTTTTCGCCGTTGATTTCCCGTTGGGCTGCAGTTGGCGGAAAGCGCAATTTTGATTGGATGACACTGACCGTCAGTCGAAACAGGTAAACGCCCCTTTAAATGAGCCCCACGAGTGCACTTCAGCTTGATTTCACCGAAGGATTCATTAGCCTTTGAGGAGAGAAAATGTTCGGATTCGAATTTGCAATGAAACAACACCATCGATGAAACAGTCGAATGTCAGTGACATTTTAACAAGCCCCGTGTTAACGTTAGCATCAACATACTGCTGCGAGAAGTAGATTGCAGATATCAACTGTGGAAACTTATGAGCCGTGCGCAGGCTAGCTAGCAGTAACTCCGCCTCCGGACCGGCAAGTTGAATTTCATTCCGATCGTTTGTCTGGATTTTTACTCATCACGAGGAACGGAAAAACATTCATAGTAACGGTGAGTACTATCACAAAGTTAGTTTAAATAATCCATTCTGATATTTTGTTGAAAAGTGACCGCGCGTGTTTGCGTATGTGCGCGCGCCCGTGTGTGTGTGTGTGTGTGTGTGCGTGTGTGTGTGTGTGTGTGCGCGCGCGCGCGCGCGCGCGTGGCTCTCTCTGAAGAACATTTCTAAATATTTTACTTTTATGGCTCTCTTAGTCAAAAAGGTTCCCGACCCCTGCCTTATATGGTTAGCATAATGGATGTCATATTTTAAAACTTTTTTCAGATCAAAAAGGGAAATTATGCTGAAATTCTTATATGTCAAACATGAAAATAGAAATTGCAGAAAATAAATTTATGAGCTCAAAAATATTCCATGGTTGATCATAATACAATAATCATTATAATTTTCAGAGATTATCAATCTTCCTTCTTTAAAATGTTTAGGGGTTTTCATGGAATATTTTAGCCTAAATGGAATACTTTAACACGAAAAACAAAAACAAGCAAAAGAAAAAAAAAACTCCAAATTTTCTATTTATAATCATTGTTCCAAAAATGAACAATTATGACAAAATTGAGAAAAAAATCTGCCTGGCAAACTAATTTTAAGAGATTACTGAAATGAAACAGTGGTTTATATATCGCAGCCTGCACCGCACACATCTTCTTGCATGGGAAAAATGGAGTCGGTGGCTGCTGAAAGTAATTGTGAGACCTGTTGCGGCTTAATATTACTTCACATATAAGGCGCACAGAATTACTTGGGTGCGCCTGGTTGGCTGCTAATTTAGGGTGGAGTCCCCGCAGGAAAGCAAATCCTATGGCGAGTTAGCATAAAAACTCTTCTCTATTTATTCAGTCTAGGATGGGGAACTGGAGCGTGGAGGTGGGAGGCAGTTCTTTGTCATGGCTCCAGGGGTCTGCTCTTCTTATACGTACAAGATTGGACCGCAGAGAGGAAATGTGGTTGAATGGCACACTGGAAGGAAAATGTCTCCAAACCACCGCGGCCTACACAAATGGTACAGACAGAATCAACGCTCACCAAATAACGATGCTTCGTTTGACTGACACAGTAAAACATTAAAACTTCTATCTAGTACACTATACACAGTATATAATGTATATTTCCATCCGTGTCTTTGCAGGCACTAGCCTGAGTGAGAATATTTCTATGGTGGCATGTTTGGGGACAAGTAACAATATGATGTTGGCAGTACAAAAAAGAGATGGCAGGAGCCAACCCGAAACCTTGGCAAGTCTGTCCGCGGGAGCAGCCAATCGGAAGCTCACGCTGACGGCAAGTGGCTGCGCAGCGACTCTGACTGCAGTGGAGGTAATGATGCTTCAGATGTGTCACTACATTCCATCTGTCATAAGATAATATAAGGCAATATAAAGTAAGATAAGGTAGGGTGATGCAAGGTAAGATAAGACAAGTTAAGGCAAGTTAAGGTAAGATAAGTGTCAGAGATATGACAGTCGGACATTGTGGACAAAGACTCGGAACCAGAAAGATTGTCCCTACTGCCGGCAGGACACGTAGTCATTCATGACAGACGTCTGAATTCTGCGGCCCTCTGCCGAGCTATTTATTGAGAGTACATGCAAATTAAATTGATACATTAGTAAAACATAGTTTTCTTGATTATAATACCACGCCCCTGGAACGTTCTGAGCCCCAACAACTGTAAGCAATAAAACATTCTGTTTTTCCATGAGATGATAAATTTGTAACCTGGCTAATGAGCTCTTCCTGTGCAGGATGTTCAAGTCGGAAATAACTTTGTTGATAAAGGAGTATCCCAAGTACTAAATTCTGTGCAAGGCCAGATCTCCGAGATGAAGCTGACATTTTAACTTGCTGTGTCTGTTGACCTGATTGACCCTAAGTTGTCTGTGCTTCAATTGTGTATTGAGTCACAAGTGTTGACTAAGCATATCCTGTCTAATCTCTATCAATAAGTTGAGTTAAGATAACCTTTACTCATCTCACAAGAGCGAAATTCGCAATTCACAGCCACAGAGTTATGAAATTAAGAAGCACAAGAACTAAATATAGGAGCTGCTGCAAAGGCAGCCGAGAGTGGAGCTATGTTGAAGTAAAAAAAAAATCAACATATTGACAAAAATAAATAATAAAAATCTGTAAGTGGATGAAATATGTTCCTGCTGAACCACACAAATGCATAATTGCTCCATCGCAACCCCTTGATAACGCTATCAAGTCACATCTAGTGTTGCAAAGTGTTATCGGCAGGTTGTGACAAACAATGCTGAGACTGTAAGAGTCACAGAAAGGTGGAGAAATTGAAATGTTCATGAATCAAATCATTTTTGCTGGTCATCTAGTTGTTAAGGCACCTCTAACCCCAAATTTTAGTCGAACATTCCAAAATATTTTCTAGTGACTCGTGGATTAACATCCTTCCATATTTGGGATTTATTTTTTAAAGGCCCGGATTCAAGCTGTCAGCTCGCAGATCAGACGCAAGCTTTTGGAAAGAATCAAGACGGTGATCTATCTCCTTGCCGAATTCAGACAACAGGTGACTTAACCAGTTAATACTGCTTTGATGTTATGTCCAAAATATCTCATTGGAATTTATGGGTCCTGTAAAATCGTGAATAGAAAACCTGCCACTGATGTAAATTCCTTTCATAAAACTCCCAAATATTATTTTGTAACAAAATGATGGTTTTTACAAGCACCCCCCTCCCCTTTTTTTTGCAGTCCAGAGACAGCGACTTGCTTCAAGACGCAAGTGCCGTGGTTCTGCTTATTGCCCGACAAGTTGAATCTTTGTTGGGACACAGAGGCGAGAATTTGTGGGACGATAGCTCCCTTCGACACATCATCATGACGAGCCTGCCTCGATATCTTCACAATTTACATCAAACCTCGCTACTGGGACAGCTGGAGCTGAAGAGTATGTCACACTTTTTTTTTAAAATAAGATCCGCTCTTATATTTCCCTACCTCGTCCTGAGATCTGTCGTTTGAGTGTGCTATCTCATCCACAGAGCCACTGGCCACTCTCGCAGGCGTGTACCAGGATGTTAAAGGACAGCGGGTGGAGGCTGTGTGGAAGGAGGCTCTTATTTTGTGGACCGACAAACTTCTGAAGGCTTCTCCCGTTTTTTTCCCAATCGCTCGAGGAAGCGTAGCTACGCTCAGCTATGCTATGGATTTGGTAAGGCTGACATGTCCAAAGTCTGGCCCGGGGGCCAAATGCAGCCCATGGTCAATAGCGCCTGGCCTGCATATAGAATTAATACATTGGGCAGTAGCGCCGTTACTTGTGTGTGCTAAGTGCTGCCATCTAGAGCCTCCATGAGGAATTGTAAATTAGTATAGGAGTACTGAATGAGGCCCTCAAAATCTAAAAAGCCCATTGTTTAATTTTTCGTTTGACTCATTCACTGCCAGATGTGCAAAAATGTGTCCACTCCAGTGCCATGGTTTTTGTCATATTCACTCAAATTCCAGGACCCACAGAATATTGAGTTTTAGGGCTACTTAAACATTCAATGTAGCGTAAGATACCTTAGACGCAATTCTTTCATTAGAAAATAAAGAGTTAATTTGGGTTTGGAGTTATATGAGCTTCAAATGAGGGCAACTGTCCAAAATACAATACAATACAATACATACATATTGGCACTTTAACAATAGCTGAAGCTGGAACAAAGTGCTAACATGAAAAAACGGAAATGTTGCCCCCTTGTGGAAGGGAAAAAACATTGCCAGACGCCATGGCAAGTGCTTTATTGGCACTCAAGCATGAAAAAAATAAAACCCAAACACATTTTGGGAATGGCGTTTTGTGTCATATTTTCAATTCCCGAACAAATTCATGAATGGCAGTGAATGAGTTAATTTTCTCAAATCGCGACATACAAAAGAGCAATTACTTCTGTTCAACTGTTACAAGTTTGTGTTAAAAAAGTGAAGTTCAATGAATATTCAATTTCAATTTTCAATGTCAATTCAATTTTGATATGCATGTTTCAAATGAACCAAAACACATGCTTAACACAGCTGAAATTAAAATAAAAAAGCAAATGTAAAACACAGAATGGCTTGCTGAAATTAATTGCTCTTATATGTAAAATACGTCCGCCAAAATTGTCCACCCTACAATTTTTAACCATACCAAATCTGGCCACCTTTGCAAAAAGTATAGACACCCCTGTGATATGGTAATCCTCTCGATTGTTATTATGATGACATAAATGTTTATACTGTGGTCCAAACAGATTCACAATTGCTCAATTGAATTTACCATTTTCCTGCGTATTTCAGGTTAGCTTCATCTCTTCAGCGTTTGTTATTTACGGCGACTGAAATCAGTGTTTGAAATAACGTCTGCCCGGAGGCCCGGGGCGCACAACTTTTACGTTGGGCGTACAACTTTCAAAACGTCGCGGCCCGGGTGGCCGACAACTTCTTCAAGAAAAAAAAATGTAATAAAAAAAATGTCAAATCAAATGTTTGTTTCATTCAATAAAGCAATAGCTACAAGGAAACCGCTACAAGCCACGTGGACTCCTCTTACAGTCACGGTATAGTCCGAAGCACAAAACAGGCTTCTGATTGGCTACTAGAGTCCACATTTGCATACTCGGCACGGCGGACAATCAGAAACCTCTTTCGTGCTTTGGACTATACCGTGACTGAAAAGTGTACTTGAACGTTTTTAAAGGGGCTTAGAAAGAGGAGTGCACGTGGCTTTTAGCAGACAACGCAACACAAACATTGCATTGTGCAACATGACGACAAATGACAACTGGAGCAAAATCTCCAGCAAGGGATATTTACCATAAATTAAGCTAGGGAGCATTTGTGGTTGGTCCTTCCTTAATTAAAAAAAAAAATCCTTTATGATTCGCAACAATGGTTTTTTTTAGCGATTAGTCGTCTTATTGTGTTTCAAGTTGTGAAAAATGGGGCAGGCAACTTTATGGCCGGGCACTAACTTTGTCATGAGTTTCAGACCCTGCTGTAATTTAAATTGACTTTGTTTATATTAAGTGAATCTGACGTTATTCTGTTCTGTGTTTATCAGGCAGGGCAGCAGACGTACCACTGGATAGAAAACAAACTGGCAATAACTTTTTCTGGACTCCGGAAACAATTGGCGTCACTCTATCGATACTCGCCAAGGTACCGCATGTGCGTCTCAAAAATATGTCAGGAGAGATTTGTTCAGGATTTTATATTTATTTGTTTTTCCAGCGAGTGTTCCGTTGCAGCGTCTATCTCACTTCCTCCGGTGCGCTGGACCCGTGTGGCCGAAGCCGGTCTGGTGGGGATCCTTTTAGAAGAGTGGCTCCTCAAACCGATGCAAAATCTGGCTTCCGTTCGACCCGCTGCTGAATTTTACCGCCTTCAGAGGAAGATCATGGACAGTCTGTTTATTCGTAAGAAACACTTTTATCTCATCAAGATATTCTGCTTACATACTGTCGCAATGTTTATTTATTTTTTATGTTGTTTCAACTTCCAACAGATCAAGCTTTGCTGGTGGCAGATCAGTTTGTAGTCACGTTCGATGGCCATCTTTATGAGCTGTCAACTTCCTGCCCGCTTCTTCTTGCCCAAGATATTAGCGCGCAGCCCTTATTCACACTCGTGCTCAATTCGCAGCCACGCGACCTCCTCCTGCTGCGGTTGAATAACAGCACTGTCAGGATTCAGCGCAGTGGAGAGGTACAGGAACATTCACCACGACGTTTTTTTGCAGGAGAGAAGCACGAATCTGACAGAGAGTTATTGTGAGCGTTGCTTGTGTCACAGGTAAATGTTCAGTGCAACAAAACCGTAACACACGTATGGCGGAGCGATGGCGACGGCGTCGTTGTCCGGAAGGGATCACACGTTGTGCGGGTATCCAGTCATAATGGCGTGTTGGTCTCGTGTGATCTGAGAAATGAAGTGTGCAGCCTGACCCTCGACGGATGGTTGCATGGTGAGAGCATTAGATTGGAGTGGATTGGATTAGCCTTTATTCGTCTGGCAGTGAAGATAGTATCATTTCACAGCAGCAAAGTTATGAAAGGAAGAAGTAGAAAAACAAAATACAGGAGCTGCTGTAAAGGCAGCCACTCTTGTGGCGCCATGTTGGACACCAAAGGGGCCATTGTGCTTTTTTGCGCCTGTAATGGGCAGCATCTTCACAGCCCCGCTTTGTTTAGCGGAAAGGTCAGTGCTGTTGGACAGTC
This sequence comes from Hippocampus bargibanti, assembly GCF_051943395.1. Taxonomy (NCBI): domain Eukaryota; kingdom Metazoa; phylum Chordata; class Actinopteri; order Syngnathiformes; family Syngnathidae; genus Hippocampus; species Hippocampus bargibanti. The sequence continues at coordinate 10,422,437 of NC_142744.1, read as the reverse complement.
TGCGGCTGGATGGATGCATGGCTTGAGGAACCCGCGATAAGAAGAAAGGAGCGTCAGCGCAAAGCGCCGATGCGTATGTGGAACTGTTGCGGCTTGGAATTGAAGCAGATTTATGTGGAACAGGAGATGTGAGACAATCTCTTTTCGTCAATGGATGCTACAGCTGCGTGTTTGCTTTCAACATTTAGCTTATAGTCGACATGCACATTCCACCATGATGTCCCTGATCCACTGGTGGAAAGACGCTTTGATCCTCTCCTCTTTCATCTAGAACTGCTTCATGTCATCACAAAGAGGGTACAGCAAGTCCTGAAGAATGAATGTCTCTCTGTATCTTTGTTTTGTCATATTGTCTCTATGCTGTCATATTATTTGTTATTTAGGTTTTTTTTGTTCTTTTGACTTCAAGACGGCGCCGCGAGAGTGGCTGCCTCCAGCAGCTCATGTATTTTGTTTTTCTACTTTCATTCCTTTCATCACTTTGCTGCTGTGAAATGTAAATTTCTCCACTGTGAGACTAATAAAGGCAAATCCAATCCAATCCAATCCAAAACAACAACAAAAAAATAAATACAGTAAAGTCTCGTTATATCGATATTGGTTATATCGATAGTACCGCTTATTACGATACTATTTCTATGAACGCAAGGAGAAAATTACATGCGCACAGGGTCGGATATATCCATAGTCCCGGTTATATCGATATTTTTTCGGACTCCCGAGAATATCGATATAAAGAGACTTTACTGTAAATAATATGACAACACAAAGACACAGAGAGTCATTCAATATTGAGCACTTTTTGCACTTTCTTTGTTGTATGAAGCAGTTCTGGATTAAAGAGGAGAGGATCAAACCCTCCTTTTCACCAGTGGATCAATGACGTCATGGTGAAATGTGCATGTCTGCTATAAGCTAAATGTTGAAAGCAAATACGAAGCTGAGGCATCCATTGACAAAAAGAGATTGTCTCACATCTCCTGTCCCACGTAAATCCTCTTCAATTCCAAGCTGCGACAGTTCCACATACGCATCCTGACGCTCCTTTTCTATCATCGTGGGCTACTCAAGCCATGCATCCATCCCTCCATCCAGCCGCAGACTGTCCAACAGCACCGACCTTTCCGCTGTACAAAGGGGGTACTGTGAAAATCCTGTCAATTACAGGCGCAAAAAATCGTAATCGCCCAGAGCTCTCCAACGATGACAGTCAAATGGCACTGACGTTCCTCCCAATCAAAAACGGTGCTGGTATATTCGTGCTGACGAAAAGGCGCAACCGCTCAGCAGAGTCTCCTCCTTGAGGAATGTTGTGGCCAAAAATGCTGAAAAACAACCCGTACGAAATGACAAAAGAAAACACAAAAACAACATAAAAAAGAAAGGCATATGAAAGTACTTGCTGATGGCTGCCTACTCGGGCGCCAGCTTGTACTTCTATTTAAATCGTGTGTAATGGAATAAGACGAACACTGTGCGGATTAAAAAAAAAGTTAAAATACAGTGATACCTCACTTTACGAACTTAATTGGTTCTCAGAAAGTGTCTTTAAGGCGAAAAGTTCATCTGCCAAACTTTTATTTCCCATAAGAAACCATTAAAAATGAGAATCAGTTCCCAATTCCCCATAAACCAGGGGTGTCAAAGTCATTTTATTGTAGTTATGGTTTCCTCCGTTATGAATTTGGGGAACCCATTAGAATGTTTAAATCCCTTCAAATATTAATATAAGCTAATGAATAACTCGTTTTCAAATCTGAAGTCAATAATGACTTTTATTGTGGTTGACATCCAAAAATATGAAATTTTGGCTCAGATTTTAGCAATCATCATGAAATTTAACAAGTTTGATTTGCTTTCGCGGGCCGAAAGAAATGATGTGGCGGGCCGGATTTGGCCCGCGGGCCTTGACTTTGACACCTGTGCCATAAACCAATTTTTCTACTAAATGTACTGTATAATAATAGTCGTTTTATTTACCTTTGTGATGGTCGTTGATTGCCTCTTGATGATATCTGAGTGATATTGCTGTGCTTTTCTCGGCGCTAATACCCTCACTCACACTGTCCCCTGCTAGCTGATTTTCATTAATCCAAATCAACAGAAGTTTTTCAACATTTTCTATTGCATGAGACTGTTGCTTAGACAACACAGATCGACCATGTGGTTTGGTGTTCAACCGCCGAAAACAAGTCTGCCAGCCACCGTGGCGCTGTGTGGCTTGGTTCGTCCGCCGAAAACTAGTTAGTATGCCCAGAGTATATTCTCGTGAATTTAATGTTCGTAAGGCGAAAGGTTCGTTAGCTGAAGCGTTCGTAAGCCGAGGTATCACTGTAAAGTAAAATAAAAACACTAGACCCCGTGACCATGCACTAAATGATATCGCCATGAACAATAGGTATACTTTCCGCCATATTTTATATCATGTGAGTACAGTATATACACGTTTGTGGGCATACAGGCAAATCGACAGGTCTGTTGGGGACCAATGACAACGAAGCGGGAAATGACTCACCTTTGCGTGATGGTTCCCAAGCTAACAACATGAAGGACTTCATCTACAGCTGGCAGGTAAGCCTGGTATTTATTCGACTTGTTATTGATCCGTTTGCCGCAATCAAGGATGTTAACCTGGATGTTCATGTTTGGTGCCAAGATGAACGCGAACTGTGCAAGACTGTCAGCTAAAATGGAATTTGGAGCAACCGGGGCAGTCACATGCGAATTTCTGTTCTCCTCCCCCGATTCTCCTCTAAGTTCCTGTTTCGCGGTGGTGAGTATGAAAGCTGAGTGTGTGTGTTGTGATTGTTCATTGAGGTTGATCCCTGAGAAATCAAATCTGTTTTTTGTAGAGAAAAAAAAAAACATTTCGATTATGATTCCATGCTTTTATTTGGTGTATAGAGCTCTTAGTGTTGGTTTAAGTGCCCAGCGGGCAACCCCCCTGACATCTAATTGATTTTAGATTGATTTAGAGCCAAGTCAGTATATCCAGAAGCTCTGTATGACGACTGTGATATTAGAAACCGAACATCATTATTGTCTGGGCAAATCCTCATGACACAACTTATCTTGGCAGCAAGGAGTGGAATATTATCCAAGCTCATATTACACTATGTTAAGATAAACTTTAATCGTACCACAATGAGAAAAGTTCACTGGAAAAAGGTCATCGTGCATTTTAGGTTCATCTTGAAATGGCGCAAAAAATCTGATTGTCACTGTCACTTTTTTTTTTCTACGTGTCTACCATCAGGTGGATCCTGGTCAGTTCTCCGTGGTCTGCGAGTCGAGGTCCTCCAAAGCTCCTTGCCGACTAGCTGCTGCTTTTGTTCATCTGTGCCAACACAACTACATACCCCTCGAATTACCCGGCCAGTGTGGTAAGTTCGACCCTTATATACCCAATCATGAATTCATTCTTTTATTTGTTTTTTTTTATGCTTGTTTTATGTTTTAACTCATTCACTGCCATTCCCAAATTTAATCGGTGATGTGGAGCGCCATTCCCAAATTTGTTGTTTTTTTTTTTTTTTTTTTTTTTTTGCGTGGGGTGCCGATAAAGCGCTGGTCAGACCTCTGGCAATGTTTTTCTCTTCCTCAAGGGTGCAGCATTTGCCTTTTGTCTATGTTATAATAATAATAATATTCCATTTCATTCATAAGCGCCTTTCAAAACTCCCAATGTCTCTTTACAGTCACATGATACGTTTTTCGGTGGGTGCGCAGCGGCAGCCACATGTTAGCGCTTTGTTACAGCTTCAGTTGTTGTTAAAAGCGCTATATAAATCAATATCTATGTATTGTATTGTATTTTGTACATCTGCCCCCATTTTAAGCTCAGATAACTCCAAACTCATATAACTTAGAAATTAACTCTTTTTTCCTGATCAAAGAAAGAGTCTAAGGTTTCTTACGCTGCATTGAATGTTTATGTAGTCCTAAAACTCAATATTCTGTGGGTCCTACAATTTGAATGAAAATGACAAAAACCCTGGCACTGGAGTGGACACATTTTTGCACATCGTTTGGCAGTGAATGAGTTAATATGGTGTCGATACGGTAAAGAGTTTATTTTCCTTTTGCTTTCTTATTTATTTATTTATTTTAATCTGCCGGTCTGTATTTATGTATGTGCATTTATTTAAGTGTATCAATTTTTTTCTTTATTTTGTTTATTTATATTCCCCCCAGTGCAAGTGTAATGATGGCCACGTTTCTGAGGGGCCAAAATGAGATTTTCATGCCTCTTCGCTGCTGCACCCATTCTGGACACTTGTGTGGTTTGAAACAGTCACAATGTGAATATTTAAAAAGTAGCAATCTGTTTTTTCCTTGGTCATGAGTTCTTTTTTCTTCTTCTTTTGTACAATGAATATAATCACTGAGTGGTTTAGGTATAATTCAGCCGTGGGTAATTCAACTGTCTTGTGTGGATTTATTAAATCCTGCTGCTTTTAGTGCATCTCATCCACGTCTTCACTATTTTAATTTGTACCTGAAAATGCGCTGATCTCGTTTGAGCGACCCACTCAGCGATCCAGATCATGATACAGATCTCTTGCTCTCGCCAGTATGTTCTCGTCACTGGCGGCTAGTGATAAGAGGAATTTTCGCAAACTATAATTGGCTAGTGACGAGCCAATCATAGTTTGAGAAAACTCTGACGTTGACCAGCGCCTTCAAGAAGGCCCCTTTTTGTACCCCTTTTGGGTTGCCAACTCAAAATCTGATTGGTTAAAGCAACCGTTTCATCGATATTGATTTTTATGCTCAAGGGCCTACAGAACTGATTGTGAAGGCGTCCAGGTCGATTTCTGACCCTGGTAACAAATGATAGCTGAAATGTGATTGGTTAAATGCTTACATACAAAAACACACATCTGGAAGCAGCGCAACAAGGGAAAAACATTTTTGGTTCTTATCCTGTGACTGTAAAATGTCATTGAGTTTGGAAAGGTGCTTATAAATTTAATGTATTATTATTATTATTATTATTATTATTAGAAATGAAATGTATTATTATTTTTATTATTATTATTATTATTTGCTACCTATTTGCTATCTATTAGCTATCTGGATAGCTACAGTAAATTATTCGATATATATATCGATAGTGTTATATCGATACTATTTCTATAGAAAATTACATGCGAACAGGGTCGGATATATCGATAGTCCCGGTTATATCGATATTTTTTCGGACTCCCTTGAATATCGATATAACGAGACTTTACTGTATTTGCTATCTAGCTAGCTATTTATTCACTATCGAACTGACTGGCGATCTAGCTAGCTATCTGTTAGCTATCTATTAGCTAGCTAGCTTTCTATCCGAGTTACTTCCAGGGTTGAGTAAAGGCTTGGCTAGCTATTTGTTAGCTATCTATTAGCTAGCTATCTTTCTAGCCAAGTTACTTCCAGGTTGAGTGAACGCTGGCGCGAATGGCTGCCGCTGCTCACTCGCACAAAAAAATTATGGGACTGTAAAGTGTCCTTGAAAGGCGCTTAGAAATGAAATGTATTATTATTATTATTATTATTATATATAATGAAAGGAATCTGAAAGACAATTTGGAATTATTTAATAACAATTCACACAAAAAATATTGTTCACATCAGTCGGTGATTCAGATATTTTTAGGCCGGCAGAGAAGGCTTTGCAGGCATTGATGGTCCGCCACTGACTTCTGGCCATAGGTTGTCAAAACCATTGGAATAATCCTGAAATTATTCTCAACACATGAATTAATGAGTCAATTCACTGTAGCCGCCACATCTCCAATTCAAAAGGGGTGTGCACACTTTTGCAACCAAATCATCATAGTTTATTTTTGCGGATCACATATCGAATGTCTGTTTCATTTGAGTTGTACAGCTGTTTTAGGCTCCAGCAACCCCCGCGACCCTAATGAGGAATAAGCGGTACGGAAAATGAGATGAGATGAGATGAGATGAGTTGGGAATGTTTAAATCCGCTGCGCATCACATTATCAAATTAATCCTCATCCCTACAACGTCGACGCATGATACTTTTCTCATTCTTTTTGCTGTTCGGCACATGGTAACGTGATGTTTACTCGAAGCCCATGCACAGAATTTTCCTCCTCCTCAAACATGGAGGCTTAAAGGACAACCGACACCATTTTTTTGTTTCCTAACTGACATCAGAAAAACGTTTTATAGCATCTAAAATACCCAAAACACGCCGGCTGATATTTTTAGTCAAATGAAAAACACCAATAAAAATGACTGAAAGTCTCTCAAAACTACTTCAAAATGACCCCGGAAGTGGCGAGTTTCGTGACGTCACGCCAGGACGTCTTGCCTTGCTCAAGAATCAAAACAATGGCTTCAGATTCGGAGAAGATGCTTTCTTGTTACTCATCCAGTTATGAATATGATTCAAATAGTTCTGAAGAGGAAAGCATACATGTTTGCAATCGATTAAAGAAGTCTTTCTGGGTCATTTTGAGGCGTCAGGACTGATGTGTAGCACCCAGAACATGCAGAAGATGGCGCCCAAGCTCCGTTGGAAATGGGCTGATTTGTCTGCTGGGAATTTGTGTCAGCGAATATCAAATAGTTGTCTTGGTGCAACACACAACAATTCACCATCGCGTTATGTATGTGTTTTCCTTTAAATTTCGCCATCAACACGGATCAATACGAAGTTTTCGGACCAAACAAAGTACCCAAAATGCATTGTGTGTCGCTTTTTTGGTCAGGGGCGTTCCAAACGTGACGTCACGTCAGAAATCGTCATCAACTCGAAAACAAGACTTCCTATAGCATTGGCTATTCAGCGCAAGTCTTGAAAACGTAAAATATCGCTATATCCGGTGGAATCTTTGTAAAGTACGCTCAGTAGAAGTCATTCGAAGTGATTTTACAAATGATGGACACAACTTGTCCGGAGGCGTCGGTTGTCCTTTAATCTTCCAGCAGCGGCAGATGGCGTTGAAGAATCGACAACGGCAGACGGAACAGGGGCCGCAGCATGGCTCGCTGGATGAGCAGTTCCCCCTCGGGAGGCTGCAGCGACGCACGGGTGCCGAGACCTCTGACTTGCATTTCTGAAAAATCGCCCAAAGCCTATTTTGTAAATGGCTGTTACGTTCGACAGCTTTTTTGAAACGTGACTTGATTTTAATGATTGCAAAGCCCAGAATGACAGTGTGCTGTTTTGTACGAATGACGCGTGAAACAAATTAATGATGCTTGTTCAATTGATGTGTTCTTTTCATGTTGGAAGGAATGTGAGAGAGACATTGAATACTTTCTTCACTTTCCACAACGTTTTCAACGTTATTCTTCACCAAATCCATTTAACATTTTGGATGTTGCTATGTTTCATGACTTAATATGAATTTTAATATTGGATTGGATTTGCCTTTATTAGTCTCGCAGTGGAGAAATTTATATTTCACAGCAGCAAAGCGATAAAAGAAATGAATATGTTGTTGAAAATATAGGTATGATCTCACAGAAGTTCAGCACACTTTTCACATTAATTTTAATCATTTAATGTATTTATAACGGGACGACATGGATAAATAGCTAAAATACTGAGTGAGAGAAGACAAAAAAAAAAAACATACCGCACTGCGAGCCTCTATTGCCATTGAGATCTTTTGCCTTGCAAATAGTCTTCTGGTCCGAACTGTGGGGGGAAAAAAAATACTTATATTTGAGATCATTGCTATTAGGCGTAATCATTACATTAAAAAAAAGGAAATTGACCATATTTGGGCATCGGAAGTATCCCGCACATTTTGGCTAAAGTGAAGACATCTTTTATTTGTTTCTTATACAACGGACCTTTTCTTCACGTTACAGAAAAAAAACAAAGAATAAGCATCACACTTTTTTTTTCTTTCTTTGTTTTGTTTTGTTTTCACCAGGCAACACCACGATTGTTTTAGTTTCACATATTATCACTCTTGTCGACATGTTAGAATGATAAAAGCGTTGCATCGGAGCAATAACTTTAGAAATTTGAATGAGAGTAAATTTCTTTTACTACCAGTTTTGTCACTTTGGGACAAGCTGTTTATACTTTTTGAAGGGAATGAGCACGGTGGGTGGGGAGATACTTTTTTATAATCAAGATGCATGTGGGCCCGTTTAACTTAACACTGTCGAAAACAACCAGAAGTATGAGGTTATTGTATTATTCCGACAGATAACTAGCTAGAAAGCTGGATGGATGGATGGATGGATAGAAAGAGAGAGAGAGAATAAGAGAGAGAGAAAGACAGAGAAAGAGAGAGACAGAGTGAGACAGACAGCTAGATAGATAGATAGATAGATAGATAGATAGATAGATAGATAGATAGATAGATAGATAGATAGATAGATAGATAGATAGATAGATAGATAGATAGATAGATAGATAGATAGATAGATAGATAGATAGATAGATAGATAGATAGATAGATAGATAGATAGATAGATTGTCATTCTGACCTCCATCAACGTCCCGCTGGCTCAAACTTTTCTTGGCGTCCACACAAAAGCACGGAGGGACAACGAGCAGCAATAAAAAAGGATAATTCCCTTCAAGCCGAATTTTTCTCATGATGGTGTGGTTTGATGGATCTAGTACTGTACGTCTTTACGAAATAGCCAAGATTGGTGGCTCTCTTGCTGTTGCTCACTTGATGAGGAGGTTTCGCTCCTTTGAGGAGATTCAATTTAGTCTTGACTCGATTTGGAGGCTCCACCCACCTGCTTGAGAGATTTCAGGGAACGATGCCTGCTGAAGAACAAGAGGGTTGCCCTTGTTACCGTGAACAACATGAAGAGGTAATGTGGCCAATTTTGTGCTTGCTCTGATCAAAAATATATCTAATAATCACAGGCTCTGAGCTCCGGTGTTGGTAGGGGTGGATGTCATCATATTTCATTTATAAATATGACGACAACGTGTCTTGTGTCTCTGGATTGGGAAAAAGCATCTGGAGTTACTTTGCTGGCTGCCTGACAACTATTCCATTTGAATTTGCCCGGTTTCAACAACAGATGATAAAAATCAGGTGCTTCGCACAAAACAATTGGAAAGTACAACACAAGGCAACGATTAGAAAAGTCAGCTTTATGATTTTTTTCCTCCTGCGTTTACCATTCCGAAAATCCTATCAATCTTTCGAAACGCGAAGCAAAACACGCGATCACAAGATCAAAAAAAGAAGGCGAATCAATCGTCTGAGCAATACCATGTTTTTTCATGATGTGAAACATCTGTACTGTTGTGTTTTCATCTTTTTTTATGGAGATTTTCTTGAATAGAAAGATCATAATACTACAAAAGTAAAGTTCTATTTTGGAAATTAACTTTTTCAAATGTGACAATTTTCTTTGTTAATGTTTAAATAATGAATAAAGTTTTGGTCAGTCACTTTGATATGTTTAAAATAGACGAAATTTGTATCGTGATGTGTTGTCTGTAGCATGATGGGGTTGCTCGGGAAAACAAATCTCATCCATAGGGTTCTCTGAAAACAAAAATTATGTCAGAAACATCTGCAAATCAGCGAACCTTAATTAATTACAGTGCGGCGGGGGGCTTCTGGCGCCCCTTAGCGGACATTCGTGGGAAATTCCGGTGATTGAAATCTGAAAGGTTCAGATTAGCAAAATATCCCAAATATAAGAAGCAGAGAACAACACGCTTATTTACCTAAATTAACAACACAATGCTTGAAAATAAATGTCAATAGTTTTTCTTCATCAAAAAATGGATGTGTTCAGTTCTCTCATTCAGGGTCCTCTTCAAATGTTCAACTTCTCGTTTTTTTCCCATCAATTCCCTCTGTAGGTGATGGTTCGTCTCCTCTAGAGCGGCACAGAAAGCCTGCAAAACATTAAATCATTTTAATGACGTCGTGTTTACTATACTGAGGCGATGGAACTATTTAATTTTGAAAAGAAGGTCAGAAAGATAACCGACTCTGCTTTCTTCCAGACAGTCGAATGGGCCCGGTGATTCACTCACACTGAGAAACTGCCTGACAGAAACACTGGCAACACAAAAGTCAAGGGTGAGACAATCGTGCAGTATTCATTTGAGCCATAACGGGATCAGAAAAAAATCCTGACTTTATTTCATTGAGACGATAACAAATCAGACATGTACACGTGTTCTTGGAGTTTGACTTTGATTTCCAAATCCTCTTTTTTTCATCAAACGTCAAACACAAAACTAAGACAGAACAGATATATCTTGAGTTGAATATTGAAAACATTGTAATACAATGTTTTTTTTTACATTGAAATGTTTGACGTTGTTGTTCCAAATTGACGTTTATGTCATGTGGATTCAGTGTTCGACATGAACTCATAAAATCGAATGACTCGTCAATATCAAACCCGGCATTTGAATTTATAATTGCATTTTACAGTACAATTTCTTTTAAATGCCCGATTTTAGGGCTGTGCCATTTGAAGTCTGAATTTGTAACAGATTGGTTTTTTTAATCTAAATATGGCACAATACGTTTGTTACATTTTGATTTTCATTTTTTTTCTAAATTCAAACTCCCATTGCACAGATATACACTCATCTTGTATTCTCTCATCGCATACTTTTTGATAAGTATTGAAAGGTGCTGAGAAATGAAATTTATTATTATTTGCTAGCTATTTGCTATCTATTAGCTATCTGGCTAGCTATTTGCTATCTAGCTAGCTATTTATTCACTATCAAACTGACTGGCGCTCTAGCTAGCTATCTGTTAGCTATTAGCTAGCTAGCTAGCTTTCTATCCGAGTTACTTAGCTAGCGAATTGCTGGATAGCTTTCTATCTGAGTTACTTCCGGGTTGAGTGAAGGCCTGGCTAGCTATCTGTTAGCTATCTATTAGCTAGCTAGCTTTGTAGCCGAGTTACTTCCGAGTTGAGCGAACGCTGGCGCGAATGGCTGCCGCTGCTCACCCGCACAAATAAAATATGTGACTCTAGACTGTCCGTGAGTTTTGAAAGGCGCTTAGGAATGAAATGTATTATTATTATTATTATTATTATTATTATTATTATTATTATTATTATTACCTCTAAAGATGGGGGACACTGATTTGCTTGAAGGGAAAAGTCGAAAGGAAAATATTATTATTATTATTATTATTATTATTATTATTATTATTATTATTATTATTATTATTATTATTATACCTGTTTCTGATGTCTTTGTGACAAGTCAGATTCTCCAAAAAAGTTTGCAAGCCAGTCTGCCTCTCGTCCAGAAACTCTTCGTCGTAGTTGTCTTTGAGCCAACGCTTTGGAGGCAAAACTAAGTGGACGCTCGGAAATAAAGCCTTGAGCTTCAAAAAAATCATTGTATCAAAAGAAAAATATGACATTGTCCAATTATGTGCACGCTTCACAACAAATCATTTTTTCTTCAATCATACAGCATTGGCTCAGATTTTAAAATCTTCCGACGTGAGTGAAATATGCGAACGCGCATCACCTTGTCTTGCAGTCTGCAAAAGTCTGTGTATCGTCGGAAGATAATCCAGCTGTCCCCCTGACCCCCAAGCACCAGAATCTTGTAAACCTGTGGTCCAAAGGTCATTGTGCTCTCCTGTATTTCAAGTTATTTAAAGGACAACCGACATCTCCGGTCAAGTTGTGTCCATAATTTGTAAAATGGCTTCAAATGACTTCTACTGAGCGTATTTTAAAAAGATTCCACCGCATATAGCTATATTTTACGTTTTAAGACTCGCGCTGAATATTTAGGAAGTCTTGTTTTTGAGTTGGTGACGAGTCCGTACGTGACGTCACTGAAGGAACGCCCCTGACCAAAAAAAGACACATTGTAGCAGTCCTTCCATCACGTCAATATATTTTGCTGTACTTGTTTGGTCTGAAAACCTTGTGTTGCACCCAAAACCCGCCAGAAGAGGGTGTCCAAGCTCCATATAAGGAATTTATCAGCCTATGGAAACGGAGGTGGCCACAGGAGGTCGCCGTTTTGTGCCTCTTTTCTGGTGATCGTTTCTCCCCAATGTTGCCTCAAAATGGCATGGAATAAATTCTTTAATCGATTGCAAACATGTATGCTTTCCTCTATAGAACTATTTGAATCATATTCATAACTGGATGTGTAACTAGAAAGCATATTCTCCAAATCTGAAGCCATTGTTTTGATTCTCCGGCAATGCAGGACGTCTTGGCGTGACGTTACAAAGTGGGGATGGGACTTTCTGAAAATGCCCAATTCGCAGCTCAATCTTTTGCAGATTTTGGACACTAAGTCATTTTTATTGGTGTTTTGCATTTGAATAGAAATATCATACTGTGTGTTTTGGGTATTTTAGATGCTATAAAACGTTTTTCTGATGTCAGTTAAGAAACAAAAAAGTGACATCGGTTGTCCTCTAAGCATTTCAAAATGTCACAAGACATCATCCTTTGCTTATGTTACCTTAGCAAGATACGATCATATATTTGTCAAATAATTACATTATCATTGTCAATAACATGTCATATTTAGCACAGCTCCCAAAATATTTGAAAGCTAAAAACTCAAAGTTTTATGTTACCGTGAATTTTTCCCTCCCTCTGAGGATTTGGTGATCCTGCAGTGTGACAGCGAACGGTCTCTCCACCCAACCGTCACCAAGGATCCCTCGCGTCTCCGGCCCCGCGTAAGACATTCTTCTCTCGGATTCATCGCCCATTTGTGGAGATGAGAAGCAACCGTTTTTAAAATGGAGAGTGAAAAAAATCTCTGGTGAGATGTGACGTGAGGTTTAAGGTGCTATGTGAACATTGACTTTTTGCTAGTTGGAACACCAATTACAACACAAAATGGATGTTTCAGATTTTACAATCGGCGGGCAAGGCAGCAATAAAGTGGTCAATGATTTGTCAACAGTCTGTTTTGTTAAAGTTTTACGATTGGTGTGTCGTCTCTGTTCACTTTGCAAGGAATAGATGAAACGATGTCATGTTTAAAAACAATTATTTTATTTGCGGATTGGTACCATCAAAACACAGTGAAAACCAACTGATTATAGCCACAGCGTCAGTTCCAAGATGGAGGTAAAATGCAGTGATGAATACAACTCCAGAGAGCCTTTTTTGCATGTATTGCAGGGAACCGTAATGGGTGGTCTGTGTAAATATGAAAGGTTTGCCCCAAATTTATTTTTCACAATAATGGGTTTATCTTGATCGTTCGTCCCTGGCTCATCGCTTCTACGGGTGGTGATGGCAGAGGACGTATAAATCAGCAGGAAGGCAGGTTTTGAACAGAAAGTTAATTTAATCTTGAAGACAGCGGAGTCATTGTGGGAGGTCGTCCGAGGGGGACGCAGGAAGGGAGAGAGAGAGAAAGAGACGGACTGGGAGAGCATTTATATGACAGACAGGGTGCGAAGCAATAGGATGTGACATGGTATGCGACATCATGTAAAGGAAGGCAGAATGACGTATCCGGAAGTCCAAACCAAAACCAAATGATGAGAAGAGATGTTTAAAGATGTTCGTATAGCAAATTACCTCAACACACAACAGTACAACATACATGTTAAGTCTCACGATTTGGTCTCATTTTATAAAGCAACCATTGTCACAATAGAGGTACAGACAGTTCATTTGCAAGGTGAAACAAAAGAAAATGTAAAAACAAAACACATTAATCCACTAATTGAATGTATAAATAAACAATGAAAGCATTTTAGTTTTATTGACTTCTAATTTACACTTTTGTAACGCATACCACAGAGTCGCGAGTACGAAAATCTCCCGATTTATGAATTCTGAAATTTAACATGGATGGCACAAAAATGGCTCCTACGCCATTAAAGTTACACGTTGTAATAGTACTGTTCACCACAGGACGGCAGACTACCGCGCTCTGATCGTTTTATTTCCAAGAGTGAAAACGACGCCTGAGGCTGATGGGAAAAGACTTAAAGTCGCCGAGTGGCCAAAACAAACATGCCAATCAAACCTGAAGATGGAGGACACTGATTTGCTGTGGCGACCCGTTGAAGGGAAAAGCCGAAAGAAAAAGAAGACGGTGGTAAAAAGGCTGTGGGGAAAATCCAACAAGTACGCTGAAAGGACATATCACGCCATTACCCGTAGGACAAAGTCATTTTCTTCTTTGTCATCAGTGGTCGGACAACTTTGGCGTGTTAATAAGACTAATGAGGCCGAACTGCACAAACTGCATTCTGTGAGGTCAACTTGTTTCATAACTTGATCCGAGATCGTCTACAGCGGTACTGTCGTAGAGCAAAGATTAAACTATGGCACAATTTTGCCTTATTCGTAACATTTAGTGGTCATATTAGTGTGACGGGTGTCACAACAGTGACTGTCTTCATCCCCACGATGCTGCCGTATTAATGAAGACGAGACGCGTGGATGTGTCTTTTTATTTCTTTTATTTCTGCAACACTGCAACACAGTATGGCAGAAGGGATGGGTGAAGTCGCATGGGTTTCGTCTTGTGATTAACCTGAATCTCCTCGAGATTGTTCTCAAATGCAAAACATTGTAGATAACAAAACAGAATTAACAACATGTGATCGTATAGTGGTTATTTACAGAAAAAGAGAATACAACACAAGTTCACTGTTATTTACAAGATGTCCCTGAACGCATCATGGGCGGAGACTCGGCAGAACACGCGGTGCGCTTGTAATGGCGCCACCCGCCACGGACACTCACGGGCAAATGAAACACGACACAAGAAACTAAATATTGTTCAATAAAAACGAAATGAAACAATTATTACCTGCAACACAGTATGGCAGAAGGGATGGGTGAAGTCGCATGGGTTTCGTCTTGTGATTAACTGCACAATAGAAAAGCACTATGAAGCTAAGTTCCACTCGACAAAACGTGAAGTAAATAATGACACAAAAAGTAATCTGGACTCGAATGAATAAGGGAACTAATTAGATAACACTAGACAGTAAAAAAGGGGAAACAAAATAAGATATTGTCATGAAAATGCGCGTTAATCAAGACCAACAGAAAATTGCGACTCACCCTGAATCTCCTCGAGATTGTTCTGGAAACTATGGGCGGGACATAGTGCCACACTGTGCGCCGTTGCGTCACTTCCTTCATAATTTAATAACCTAAGTGTACAACTCCGTTACATACACCCCCCTTAAATTATGCAGAAGTGAGGCAACATACACACGGAAGACAACAGAAAGACCAACAGGCAAAATAGACAAGGTTATCGGGCAAGGATGTACAAGGAAGCTGTCTAATTATGTCACTCATCTGACCAACTACGTCAGGTGACTGGAGTGAGGGATCTGTCGCCGGTGTGTCAGGGTCTGTGTGCTCGTCGGAGATGCACTGTACTGGGTCTGGGAAGGAACTCTGTCCCCACTAACATAAGTGGCCTCAGCTCGCACCTGCCCATTCCCCTCTGTACAAACTACATCACCCTGCATGGCACTACATAACTGTGACAGACTGGAGAAAGGGATCTGTTGCTGGTGTATCAGTTGTCTGTGCGCTCGTCGTAGATGCACTGCACTGGGTCTGGGAAGGAACTCTGTCCCCACTAACATAAGTGGCCTCAGCTTGAACCTGCCCATTCCCCTCTGTACAACCTACACCACTCTGGATTGCACTATACAACTGTTACACAGTTGGGAAGCCTCTACCTCTAGCAACACACTCATTCAAAGGTGTGCTACTGGTTAAATGTAAGGAGCTCATTCTTAGACTTAACACACGAAAACACGTACATGAAAAAAAACACACTAATTGCAAAACAGCAGGTCAGACAATTAACACACTACATGTATTTCCAAAACGGGGGTCGACACACCGTCCACCGAGTGATGGGACTGCACAGCGTCTTCATTGTGCAGCATCGCGGTCCCGGTCCGAAGTGGAGAGTCACTTGTGATCCGGGTCACGGCACCAATGTGACGGGTGTCACAACAGTGACTGTCTTCATCCCCACGATGCTGCCGTATTAATGAAGACGAGACGCGTGGATGTGTCTTTTTATTTCTTTTATTTCTGCAACACTGCAACACAGTATGGCAGAAGGGATGGGTGAAGTCGCATGGGTTTCGTCTTGTGATTAACCTGAATCTCCTCGAGATTGTTCTCAAATGCAAAACATTGTAGATAACAAAACAGAATTAACAACATGTGATCGTATAGTGGTTATTTACAGAAAAAGAGAATACAACACAAGTTCACTGTTATTTACAAGATGTCCCTGAACGCATCATGGGCGGAGACTCGGCAGAACACGCGGTGCGCTTGTAATGGCGCCACCCGCCACGGACACTCACGGGCAAATGAAACACGACACAAGAAACTAAATATTGTTCAATAAAAACGAAATGAAACAATTATTACCTGCAACACAGTATGGCAGAAGGGATGGGTGAAGTCGCATGGGTTTCGTCTTGTGATTAACTGCACAATAGAAAAGCACTATGAAGCTAAGTTCCACTCGACAAAACGTGAAGTAAATAATGACACAAAAAGTAATCTGGACTCGAATGAATAAGGGAACTAATTAGATAACACTAGACAGTAAAAAAAGGGAAACAAAATAAGATATTGTCATGAAAATGCGCGTTAATCAAGACCAACAGAAAATTGCGACTCACCCTGAATCTCCTCGAGATTGTTCTGGAAACTATGGGCGGGACATAGTGCCACACTGTGCGCCGTTGCGTCACTTCCTTCATAATTTAATAACCTAAGTGTACAACTCCGTTACATTAGGATGATACGAATAATAGTTGGACCTTAAAATGGATGTCAAAGCATGATGATAACGCCCTTGCCGAAATATAAATATGTCCACTAGAGTGCGCCATTCTTCACCGTGTGAGTAACAGGTGACGAATTTCAAGAGGGAGTTCCCACAATTACGCCCAAAAAGACGATAAGGAGTGTGCATGGGAGGATTTCACTTGGCTCCTCATGCAGTATGTTGGGAGCCTTAACTTTCAAGGCTACATTTTGTCAAACAGAAAAGGACGTGACCATTCAGTGAATGAGCATTCTCGGATGGCTCGGAGGCCATATTCTTCTCCACCAGGTAATATGCTCGAGTCGGATGTTCAACTGTTTAAGTTTCAATGGCGCATAAGTGTGTGTGTGTGTGTGTGTGTGTGTGTGTGTGTGTGTGTGTGTGTGTGTGTGTGTGTGTGTGTGTGTGTGTGTGTGTGTGTGTGTGTGTGTGTGTGTGTGCGTGCGTGCGTGTGCGTGTGTGTGCGCGTTTTCTCTCTCATGTTTAAATGTGTTTTTACATTGCCACAAAAGCCAGAATGTAAGTCAGAGGTGGAGTTGTGCAATGTTTGTTTTGCAGAGTAGATATACACTTACTTTCCATTACCAAATGTGTCTGAATTTGAATAAGGATAGAGGCCTTGCCACAAATAGTGAAAACTGCGAGTACTTAAAGCGCGCCTGAAAAGGTTTATACTTTATTGTAATTCCTAATGTTGCTACAAAATGGCAGTAAACTACTTGGGTCTCAATGAATTCCTCAACTCACGTCAACACTTCCCACTAAAAAAATAAAATAGCGGGACTGTTAGATATGTTTTTCTTTACCCTGAGTGAAAAAGCAAAAAAAAAAAAAAAAAACAGGAGACTTGCCTTTCAATCAAAGCTTATTTTGCATGTTAAATATTTTCTGTTCAGGGAATCCTGAGTTTAGGTCAACCCCAAAAAGTGAAAAGGGGGCCTTATCACTAACCTAATTGTAAGGCAACAAAGTAGAAGAGTCAGCATTTGCATGAGTAAAATGTGAAATTATCCAAACAATGTAAAACAATGTAACTACGCTTGCCATCTTGCGTGTAGCGACTTCAGTAACGCGTCTTAAAATAAGCACCACCTGCACCTTTTTACGACATGTCTGCAACCCACTCATAATGGTTTCCATCTCTCTTGTTGAGAATTGTGGCTTGAAAAGGTTTACATCCTGGTGATGACGAAAGGTTCAATATTTGTCTAGGTCAACTCCCTTTTCATGCACATTGACGAAACGATCACTTTTCAAGTGGCAGTTTTTGTATTTATATAGAAGTTTTCGAATCAACAACATTGTAACACAAGCAATATCCGAAGAGAAAAGTCACTACATTCGCGTTGTATCATATATTGCGCAACACTGCCAATCAGAAATTAGCACATATTTGAAACTTGAGCAAAAATAACCTAACTACATAAATAAATACACAAATAAATGAATAAATGAATAAATGAATGTACAAACGAACGAATGAATGAATGAATAGATAATAGAAGTCCAAGATGGCGCCCGAGTAGGCAGCCTCAGCAAGTGCTCTCACGAGCCTTGCTTTTTTTGGTTGTTTTTGTCTTGTTTTGTGTTGTCTTTTGTAACTTTGTGTTGTTGTGAATCGTGTGGAACGGATACAGATTGTTGCTCAGCATTTGTGACCACGACATTCATCAAGGAGGGTGACCTCCTACAAGTACCTGGGTGTTACTCTCCACAATAAACTGGACTGGACAACAAACACGGATGCCCTAATCAAAAAGGGACAGAGTCGCCTCTTCCTACTCAGGAAACTGAGGTCTTTTGGAGTTCAGGGGTCACTCCTAAAGACTTTCTATGACTCTGTGGTGGCATCAGCCATCCACTATGGCATTGTCTGCTGGTCAGGCAGCATCACCACCCGGGACTGAAAAAGACTGGAGCGCCTTGTCAAGCGGGCCAGTTCTGTCGTGGGCTGCTCGCTGGACTCTCTGGAGGAGGTGGGCAACAGACGGACGCTAGCTAAACTAAAAGCTATGACGGACAGCCCCTCCCACCCCCTCCTGCCCATCCTGACAGCTCTGGGTAGCTCCTTTAGCCAGAGACTATTACACCCGCGCTGCAAGAAGGAGAGGTACCGCCGCTCGTTCCTACCGACTGCTGTCAGGCTTCACAATTCTCAATGATCACATGTGAAAAAAAAAAACAAAAAAAAAACCTGGACACTTGTAAATATGGGTTGTAGCAATATATCAAAATGCATTTCTTGATTCTGCACTATGTACAGTTTTCTTTCTTATGGAACGGTTTTGCACATTTACATTTGCACAGTATACAGTTGACATTTTTATTTTGTTATGCTTAGAATATCTTGTTTTCTATCCTTTCACCGCCACCCCAACCCCATCCCTTTTCAATTGCTGCTGTGGACTGCAAATTTCCCCATTGTGGGACGAATAAAGGTATTCTGATTCTGAGACTGTGCTGAGCGGTTGCGCCTCTTCGGCAGCATTAATATGCCAGTACTGTTTTTGAATGGGAGGAATGTCGGAGCCATTCGACTGCCATCGCTGGACACCACAGGGGCCATGTGCTTTTTTGCGCCTGTAATGGGCAGCATCTTCACAGCCCCGCTTTGTTCAGTGGAAGGTCAGTGCTGTTGGCAGTCTGCGGCTGGATGGATGCATGGCTTGAGGAACCCGCGATAAGAAGAAAGGAGCGTCTCCGCAGAGCGCCGATGCGTATGTGGAACTGTTGCGGCTTGGAATTGAAGCAGATTTATGTGGAACAGGGGATGTGAGATAATCTCTTTTCGTCAATGGATGCTACAGCTGCGTGTTTGCTTTCAACATTTAGCTTGCAGTCGACGTGCACATTCCACCATGATTGTCACATCTCGTCGCCGCCCGGGGCGCGCCCCGCCCCTCCTGTCACCTCCTCCGCTGCTCCATGGAGACGGCCCCTCCCATCATCACGCACCTGGGTTCCCACAGCTGATTGTCATTCCCTTGATTGTGCCTTCTGACTATATCTACCGATCGCGCTACACAGTCGCCGTTGGAGTATTCTGGAAGCCACCCTGCTAATTCCGTGCCGTCAGGTCTGTCGTCACCGATCTCTCACTTACCTCTCCCTGCTGTTATTTTTGCATGCGTGCCTCAGTAAAGACTTTTTGTTCACGAGTATCTGTCTCGCCGTGTATTTTGGATCCAACCTCCCCGCTTTCCTTTCGTCACTCGAGCCCTGCCCTCAAGCCTCGAGTGCCGTGACATAGATGTCCCTGATCCACTGGTGGAAAGACGCTTTGATCCTCTCCTCTTTCATCTAGAACTGCTTCATGTCATCACAAAGAGGGTACAGCAAGTCCTGAAGAATGAATGTCTCTCTGTGTCTTTGTTTTGTCATATTGTCTCTATGCTGTCATATTATTTGTTATTTAGTTTTTTTTGTTATTTTGACTTCAAGAC
The DNA here is from genome assembly GCF_051943395.1 of Hippocampus bargibanti. Classification (NCBI taxonomy): domain Eukaryota; kingdom Metazoa; phylum Chordata; class Actinopteri; order Syngnathiformes; family Syngnathidae; genus Hippocampus; species Hippocampus bargibanti. Next base: position 10,402,229 of record NC_142744.1, on the reverse strand, counting down.
GGCGCCGCGAGAGTGGCTGCCTTTCCAGCAGCTCATGTATTTTGTTTTTCTACTTTCATTCCTTTCATCACTTTGCTGCTGTGAAATGTAAATTTCTCCACTGTGAGACTAATAAAGGCATATCCAATATCCAACAAATAAATAAATTAATTAATTAAATGCAGCGAACTCAATTCACTTCACAACAAGCAACGATTTCACAGATGGTTTTAATCAATGAACATTTGAACACCAATGGTGCCGCAACTCACATTGACCGACAACCTAGCAATTCTCACCGGTATTTGATGATATTATTATTGATATATCATCACTCCCAATAGCCAGATAGTTTTAATCAATGAATATTTGAACCCCAATGGTGCAGCAACTCACATTGACAGACAACATAGCAATTCTCACCAGCATATGTTAATTCTTCTTTTCCTTTCGGCTTTTCCCTTGACGGGGTCGCCACAGCGAATCAGTAACCTCCATCTTCAGAGGTATGATACGCATGTTTGTTTTGGCCCAGCTTTTACGTCGGATGCCCTTCCTGACACAACCCTCTGTATTTATCCGGGCTTGGGACCGGCACAAAAACACTTATGTCCCTTTGTGGCTACAGAACAAGCAACACACTCAGTAAAAGGATCCCAAACACAAAATGGTCATGATCACAGCAACAATCAAAAAAGCAAAACTATACTCACCATATGATTGTGGTTGACATCCAAAAATATGACATTTTGGATGTCAACCACAAGCATATGTTAATTACTATTGATATATTGTCACTTAAAGGACAACCGACGTCACTTTTTTGTTTCCTAACTGACATCATAAAAATGTTTTATAGCATCTAAAATACCCAAAACACGCAGTATGATATTTTTAGTCAAATGCAAAACACCAATAAAAATGACTCAAAGGGTCTAAAAAGTACTTCAATATGAAACCGGAAGAGGCCAGTTTCAGAAGGTCCCGCCCCCATGTTCGTGGTGTCATGGCAAGACGTCTTGCCTTTCTCGAGAATCAAAACAATGGCTTCAGATTCGGAGAATATGCTTTCTTGTTACTCATCCAGTTATGAATATGATTCAAATAGTTCTGAAGAAGAAAGCATAGCAATGTTTGTAATCGATTAAAGAATCTATTCCGTGTCATTTTGAGGCATCAGGGGTGGGAAATGTCGCTAAAAAAGGCAGAAAATGGCAACAAAGCCGTGTAAGGAATTAATCAGCCCGTTTCCACAGGCTGATTAATTCCTTACATGGAGCTTTGTCGCCCTCTTCTGCCTCTTTTTGATCCTATACGACATTTTCAGACCCAAGTACCGCAAAATGCATTGACGTGATGGAAGGACTGCTACAATGTGTCCTTTTTTCGGTCAGGGGCGTTCCTTCAGTGACGTAGGGTGAGGACTCGTCACCAACTTGTCACATCTCGTTGCCATCCGGGGCGCGCCCCGCCCCTCCTGTCACCTCCTCCGCCAATCTTGGGAGACGGCCCCTCCAATCATCATTCACCTGGGTTCCCACAGCTGATTGTCATTCACTGATTGTGCCTTCTGACTATATCTGTCTGTCGCTCACTACCGTCTCCGTCGGAGTATTTTTGGTCATTGCCGTTTCCACTTCCGTGTTGCCAGGTCTGCTGTCATTTAGTTATCTTCCTCCACTCTTCCCTGTTTGTTATTATTTGATGCATGTTCCAGTAAAGACTCTTGATCCATCCAAGCCTGTCACGCCGTGTATTTCGGGTCCTTCCCTATCGCCAAGATTCCGTCGCTCGAGTTCTGCCTCCTTGCACTCGAGCGCCGTCACACAATACTCCGACCACCCATGGACCCCGCCGGCGATGACAGGTATTTTGCCGCCCTTGTGCAAGAGGCGGAGCGTTCGAGCCAGCTGGCCCAGGCGATTGAGGAAATGCGCTACGCCACTTCCTCGCTGGCTCAACGCCTCAAGGAGATGGAAACATGCATCGCCACCCTCACTGTTCCTTCCCCCCCACCCGTGGGCAGGCGCACTCCCCCGCTACCCCAACCCTCACGCTACGCAGGTGAAACCGAGCGCTGCGCTCAATTCCTCATGCAGTGTGCGCTCGTGTTTGAACAACATCCTGACGCCTACGTTAGCGATGAGGCTAAGGTAGCCTTCATCACCAGCCTGCTCGCGGGTGAAGCCGAAACATGGGTGCTGGCGGTACGAGAGTCCCGACCGGAGCTGTGCGCCTCGTATCCGGACTTCGTAGCCGAGATACGCCGGGTGTTTCACCATCCAGTGACGGAGGTCGAGGCGGAAGGGAGAATCCTCGACTGCGTCCAAGGGGCCCGTTCGGCCGCAGAATACTCCGTCGCTTTCCGGATCCAGGCCGCTGGCAGCGGCTACGGCGACCGAGCGTTGAGGGGGGTGTTTCGTCGCGGCTTGAATTCCGACCTAAAGGACGAGTTGGCTACCCGCGACGCCGGCACCACCTTCGACGACCTCGTCGAGATTGTCATCGGCTTGGATCATCGTCTCCGAGAGCGGCGAAAGGAGCTGAGCGACCGACGGCCCGAGGTACCCCGAAGCCGACCTCGGTCGACCACACCCGGCAGCGACCGCGCGCAGCCCCAGGAGGGACTCCTTGAACCTATGGTGATAGGGGGGGGAGACGACCGCGCCAACCCGAGGGCTCGTCGCACCCGAGGCCCCCAGCCTAGGACCCACGGCCAACTTAAGTCCCCGCCGAAACGGCATCCGTTGGGGGCTAAGTCCACAACACGAGTCACACGGTTGGAGCTGGAAAGTGAACTATTTGGCCCCTCCAGCTCCCAAAGAGTGCGGGCACTAGTGGACTCGGGGGTCGACGGGTGCATCATCGACCCCCACTTGGCCGACCTGTTGGGCTGCCAACTTATAGATCTCCTTCCCCCTAAGGAGATCGTCGACCTGGATGGCCGATTATTAGCCCGGGTCACCCACCTCACGGCCCCACTTAAGCTCCGAGTGGCAGGCAACCACGTGGAGCACCGCCAATTTTTTGTTATGCCCTCCCGGAACGCGCCATTGGTCTTGGGTCTCCCCTGGCTCAAGGCCCATGACCCATCCATTTCTTGGGAGGGCCCCACCATTCAGGGCTGGAGCCCCTACTGCTACGCAAACTGCCTGCGGTCGGCTACGGCAGGGCGTAACCCCTCCCGCGGTGGCCCGCCCGAGGCCATCTGCCTCAAAGGCGTGCCACATTGCTACCACGACCTGCGGGAGGTGTTCAGCAAAGACAACGCCCAATCCCTGCCGCCCCACCGACCGTATGACTGTGCTATTGACTTGCAGCCAGGGGCTCCATTACTGGACTCGAGACTTTACCACATTTCACAACCGGAACGGGAAGCCCTGAGCACTTACATAGACTCCTCTCTAGCGGCGGGACTCATTCGCCCGTCGCGTTCCCCGCTGGGCGCAGGGTTTTTCTTTATCGACAAAAAGGACGGATCCCTGCGCCCATGCGTTGACTACCGGGGCCTGAACGACATCACCATCCGCAACAAGTACCCTCTCCCCCTCATGGATTCGGCCTTCGCGCCCCTTCAGTCCGCCACCATTTTTTCAAAATTAGACCTTCGCAGCGCCTACCATTTGGTCCGAATCCGTGAGGGGGATGAATGGAAAACAGCCTTCAAGACACCTTTAGGGCACTTTGAATACCTGGTGATGCCGTTCGGGCTCACGAACACGCCTGCCGTATTCCAGAATTTGATAAATGATGTGCTCAGGGACTTCCTCAATGTTTTTGTTTTTGTTTACCTTGATGACATTCTTATTTTTTCTCGCTCTGCAGAAGAACACCGGCAACACGTCCGACGGGTCCTGGCGCGGCTCCTGCAAAACCGGCTCTATGTGAAGGCAGAGAAGTGTGACTTCCATGTCCGCTCTCTGTCGTTCCTGGGGTTTGTTGTGGAGCAGGGGCAGCTCAGGGCCGACCCCGCCAAAACCAAAGCGGTGGTAGAATGGCCGATCCCAAAGACGCGCAAGCAGCTTCAGCGGTTTTTGGGGTTTGCCAACTTCTACCGCCGCTTCATTCGCGGGTATAGTCAGAAGGCACTCCCCCTCACTAACCTCACGTCCACCAAGCTCCCTTTCAGGTGGACTCCCGATGCTGAGGGGGCTTTCAACCGCCTCAGTCGTGCCTTCACCAACCCCCCTGTTCTGCGTCATCCCGACCCGGAGCTCCCGTTCACGGTCGAGGTTGACGCATCCGAGTCCGGAGTAGGGGCCGTCCTTTCCCAGCGCTCTCCCACCGACCAGAAGCTACGCCCATGCGCCTTCTTCTCCCGCCGGCTCAGCCCCTCCGAAGCCAATTATGACGTCGGCAATCGGGAACTGCTGGCGGTCGTCCTGGCCCTGCAGGAATGGAGACACTGGCTAGAGGGAGCTAAACACCCCTTCACCGTCTACACGGATCACAAAAACCTGGCGGCCATCCGGTCGGCCAAGAGACTTAACTCACGGCAGGCCCGATGGTCACTCTTCCTCACCCGTTTTGACTTTTCTCTCACCTACTGCCCAGGGTCACAGAACACCAAGCCCGACGCCCTATCCCGTATCCATGAGCCGGCAGAAAGGGAGGAGACCACCGCCAACATCCTGCCGGCCCAGCGCATCCTGGGCGCCCTGAGGTGGGAGGTTGAGAGAAAAGTCCAGCAAGCCCAGGGAACTACCACCATCCCCAGGGGCTGTCCCAAGGATCGCCTGTTCGTCCCCCCCCCCCTCTACGCACTGAGGTGCTTATCTGGGGGCACACATCTAAGATAGCCTGCCACCCGGGGGTCAACAGGACGATCCAACTCATCGCCCAACGGTTCTGGTGGCCGGGGTTTAGGAGGGACATCACCCTCTTCGTGAAGGCCTGCCCGACCTGCGCCCGTGGAAAGGCCTCCCACCAGCCCCCGGCCGGACTCCTCCAGCCCCTACCGGTTCCGTCCAGACCCTGGTCCCACATCTCCGTCGACTTCGTGACAGGCCCTCCCCCCTCCCGTGGCAAGACGGTCGTCCTCACCGTAGTGGACCGATTCTCCAAGTCGGCCCACTTCGTTCCGTTAACCAGGTTGCCGTCCGCCACCGAGACGGCTCAACTCCTGGTTAACCATGTCGTCCGTCTCCACGGGATTCCGACGAACATCGTGTCGGACCGGGGACCGCAGTTCGTGTCCAAGGTATGGAAGCGTTTCTGTCGGTCCCTAGGGGCATCGGCGAGCCTGTCGTCTGGTTACCACCCCCAGACCAACGGACAAACGGAGAGGAAGAACCAGGACCTGGAGGCGGCCCTCCGGTGCGTGTGCCTCCACAACCCGGCGTCGTGGGCCCTGCACCTACCCTGGGTGGAGTACGCCCACAACTCCCTGGTCTCCGCAGCCACAGGTCGGTCCCCATTCATGTCCGCCTGTGGCTATCAGCCGCCCTTGTTTCCCACACAGGAAGGCCAGGTGGAGGTCCCGTCTATCGATCATCACCTCAGACGGGCCCACAGAGTCTGGAAGGAGACCAGGGACGCCCTGTCACGCACCGCATCCCGGAACCGGCGGGTGGCAGACCGCCATCGGCGGCAAGCACCCAGCTACCAGGTCGGGCAGGAGGTCTGGCTATCCACGAAGGACCTTCGGCTGGCAGGGTCCTCGGCCAAGCTGGGCCCACGCTTCACGGGTCCCTTCCCCATCGAGGCCATCCTCAGCCCGGTCTCGGTGAGGCTCCGGCTCCCACCCACCATGCGGATCCACCCCGTGTTTCATGTTTCCCTCCTCAAGCCAGTGGAGACCAGCCCCTTAGCCCCCACGCCCGCCCCCCCACCTCCCCCCGGATATTGGACGACGGACCAGTCTACACAGTGCGGGAGATACTGGACTCCAGGCGCAGGGGCAGAGGAGTGCAGTACCTGGTCGACTGGGAGGGCTATGGACCTGAGGAACGTCAATGGGTCCCACGTTCCTGGATCCTCGACCCATCCCTCACCCGGGCGTTCCATGCGGCTCACCCATCCAAACCTGGTGGGCCGCCGAGAGGCGTCCCTTGAGGGGGGGGCACTGTCACATCTCGTTGCCATCCGGGGCGCGCCCCGCCCCTCCTGTCACCTCCTCCGCCAATCTTGGGAGACGGCCCCTCCAATCATCATTCACCTGGGTTCCCACAGCTGATTGTCATTCACTGATTGTGCCTTCTGACTATATCTGTCTGTCGCTCACTACCGTCTCCGTCGGAGTATTTTTGGTCATTGCCGTTTCCACTTCCGTGTTGCCAGGTCTGCTGTCATTTAGTTATCTTCCTCCACTCTTCCCTGTTTGTTATTATTTGATGCATGTTCCAGTAAAGACTCTTGATCCATCCAAGCCTGTCACGCCGTGTATTTCGGGTCCTTCCCTATCGCCAAGATTCCGTCGCTCGAGTTCTGCCTCCTTGCACTCGAGCGCCGTCACACAACTCAAAAACAAGACTTCCGGAATATTCAGCGCAAGTCTTAAAACGTAAAATATAGCTATATGCGGTGGAATCTTTGTAAAATACGCTCAGTAGAAGTCATTTGAAGCCATTTTACAAATTATGGATACTACTTGTCCAGAGACGTCGGTTGTCCTTTAAAACAGTCATCAGAATCAGAATCAGAATACCATTATTCGTCCCGCAATGGGGAAATTTGCAGTCCACAGCAGCAATTGAAGAGGGATGGGGTTGGGGTGGGAGTGAAAGGATAGAAAACAAGATATTCTAAGCATAACAAAATAAAAATGTCAACTGTAAATGAATGGCCTCTTTGTTTGTCATTGTGAGTATTTTATACCCCAATTGGTGAAATCTCACAAGAAGGAACTAATGAATTAATCATAAAGCAAAATGTGTTAAATTCTTTACATTCGATTGGATTATGTTAAGTAAAGTGTTATTTACCCTGATTTGAAAAAATATGTAAATAAATATGTATATAGAAAATGTATTTGGGGGTGGGGTAGTAGGGAGGCTGAAACTGATGACTTGAATTTCAATTGTAGTCACTTTGGAAAGATTTAAATTGTGTTCTGATAGTACAGCGCAGTCGCAGAACCGTGTTCTTCTTCATAACGTTTTAACATGATCACGAAAATGAAACTCCTTTCCGGATATTTTCTGCAATTTGAAGCGCTATTTACATTTGTCACTGGTTAATGTGCGACGAGCTCACTGGAAAGTGTAAATATTCACCGAAGTCTACCCCCCATCTACATGTGAGCATATGCACAAGGAAACCGTGCGCGCTGCTTCACAGACACAGTTTGCGTTTTTTTTTTGTTTTTTTTTTGAAAGTATGGAAAGAGACGCAGTGAGGGGAGCGTTTGTTTGGAGGTGTTCTACATAAACATAAACAGACGGTACACTCGGGGGATTGTGCGCCACTCGACAGATCTGCTCCACAAAGAGGTCAGTGTGTATGAGAGCCACACCTCTTATTTTGTCAAAATGCTACTTTGTAAACTCTTACCGGCATGGAAGCTATCCAAAAGTTAAAGCTTTCAACATTTAGCTTGTAGCAGATGTGCACGTTCCACCATGATGTCTATGATCCACTGGTGAAAAGGCTTGTATCCTCTCCTCTTTCATCTAGAACTGCTTTGTATAACAAAGAGGGTACAGAAAGTGCTTAGGAATGAATGACTGAAGGAATAAATTTTTATTGGTGTCCTGAGCTGACCCATATGGTTATTCAATTTGTTTGCCACTTTCTGTATTTCTCTCACCCTGATCATGAACACCTGGTACCACTTGTTTTATCGCTTGTTCCACACTTATCTATATTTTGTATTTTCTTGCATGAACTGCTCATTTTCTCATACATTCATGTCATGTTTTTGTTCTTTTGATCTCAAGATGGCGTGGCGAGAGTGTGACGGAGGAATTCAAGGTGGATGTGGGACTCCATCAGGTCCGTCAGCTCTAAGCCCTTTCTTATTTGCTATTGTGATGTGACAGGCTGACAGACGATGTTAGACAAGAATCTCCTTGGACCATGATGTTTGCAGATGACATTGTGATCTGTAGCGAGAACAGGGAACAGGTGGTGGAGAAACTAGAGATGTGGAGATATGCCCTGGAAAGGAGAGAATGAAGATCAGTCGCAGCAAGACGGAATATATGTGTGTGAATGAGAGAGATCCAAGTGCAAGAGTGATGCTACAGGGAGAAGAAATAAAGAAGGTGGAAGATTTTAAGTACAGTAAAGTCTCGTTATATCGATATTCAAGGGAGTCCGAAAAAATATCGATATAACCGAGACTATCGATATATCCGACCCTGTTTGCATGTAATTTTCTCCGTGCGTGCACAGAAATAGTATCGATATAACCGGGACTATTGATATATCCGATATCGATATAACGAGACTTTACTGTACTTGGGGTCAACTGTCCAGAGCAATGGAGAGTGTGGAAAAGAGGTGAAGAAGCGTGTCCAGGCAGGCTGGAGCGGCTGGAGAAAAATGTCAGGTGTGATGTGTGATAGAAGGGTTTCAGCTAGGATAAAAGGAAAAGTGTATAAAACCGTGGTCAGACCAGCCATGATGTTTGGACTGGAGACAGTGCCACTGAAGAAAAGACAGGAAGCAGAGCTGGAGGTAGCGGAGCTGAAGATGTTGAGGTTTTCTTTGGGACTGACCAGGTTGGATAGGATCAGGAATTAATACATAAGAGGGACAATTCACGTTAGAGGCTTTGGAGAGAAAGTCAGAGAGGCCAGACTGAGACGGTTTGGACATGTCCAGAGGAGAGAGAGTGACTATATCGGAAGAAGGATGTTGAGCCTTGAACTGCCAGGCAGGAGACCGAGAGGAAGACCGAAGAGGAGGTTTATGGATGTAGTCAAAGAGGACATGAAGGTCGCTGGTGTGAGAGAAGAGGATGCACAAAACCGGGATAGATGGAGGACATTGATTCGCTGTGGCGACCCCTGAAGGGAAAAGCCCAAAGGAAACGATGGCGCCGCGAGAGTGGCTGCCTTTCCAGCAGTTCTTGTATTTTGTTTCTCTACTCCTTTCATTCCTTTCATCTTTCATAACTTTGCTGCTGTGAAATGTCAATTTCTCCACGACGAGACTATTAAAGGTTTAGGTTCATAAGAAAAAAGACAGGAAAATCCACCCGGTTCTTTCAACCATTCCCACAAATCAAGTTCCACCTGTTTGACAGCACGGAGCTAATCAACTCACGGTTGAGGATAACCTGGTGCAAGCGACAAACAATGTATATTTTATGTAAGCAACGTTTTGAGTATTTTGTTGAATTCTATTTCTCAACCTGTCATGAGTGACTGTTTCCCCCAGCTTTTAAAAACGAAATCACTCTGACACCTCAATTTTAGCAAAGCTGGCGTTGAAGGTATAAATGGGGATTTCGCACAGTCAATCACAGTATTTTTATTTATTTATTTATGTTTAATTTGTTTGTTTATTTATTTATTGTTTTTTATTCATTCGCTGTCATTCCCAAATGTATCCCGGAATTGAAAATTGTGACGTTGAGCGCCATTCCCAAATTTGTTTGTGTTTTGGTTTTTCTTGCAGGGGGGTGCCGATAAAGCGCTAATTTGTTGTTTTTCCATTCCGTGTGAGGGCAGCATTTGTTTTTGTCCATGTTAGCGCATTGTTCCAGCTTCAGCTGTTGTTAAAGCGCTATATAAACTAATACATATATAATGTATGTATTGTATTGTATTTTGGACAGCCACCCTCATTTCAAACTCAGATAACTCCAGACACATATAATTTAGGAATTAACTATTTTCTTCTCAAGAAAGAAGAGAGTCTCAGGTGTCTTACGCTGCATTGAATGTTTATGTAGTCCTAAAACTCAATCTTCCGTGGGTCCTGCAGTTTGAGTGAAAATGACAAAAAACCCTGGTACTGGGTTGCAAGATGCAGCGTTTGCGCCCACAACGGGGCAAGCTACCCGTTTGTAGCCCACATCGTTTGCACGGTTAAATCTGGGCGGGGCGCAAATATTGAGCCCTTCGACATCCACAGCCTCAGGTCCTGTGGGAATAGAGTGTGATTGTTGACTCAACCTGAATTTGAACTCATTCACTGCCATACGATGTGCAAAAATGTGTCCACTTAAGTGCCAGGGTTGATATTTTTTTTCCTAACCTTTCCCCAAATATTCTTCAGAATCTCCCAAAGAAGAGTCCCTCATCATGGTGGCCTCCATGCATTCTATGAGGATGAAGTATCTGTCTCTGGGGGTTCTCGTATTGCAGACCACCTCGCTGGTACTCACCATGCGCTACTCCCGCACTGTGAAGGCAGACGGTACCCGCTACCTCGCCTCGTCCGCAGTCGTATCCACTGAGGTCATCAAGATCATCATTTGCACCTTTCTGGTCTTGATGGAGAAGAGTGAGTATATTTGTCTCTCGTCACGTTGCGATTCTTTTTTGTATATAATTTTAGATTTTCCATGGTGGAACCTTGTGCGGATCCTTTTTTTTCCCAAAGGGACTACCATTGGCTCACGAATCAAGCATTTGGAACCATTTTTCTCTGGGAAAAAAAAACAACAAAAAACCGCTGTCGAATGTGAAAATGGTGACCCCAAGTGGACAGGCCCAATACCTGCACCTCACATGGATATTTTGTATTGGTATTTTGCATAAAGCTTTAAGTCCCCCCCAAAAAATCGAATACTTTATACTTGACTTTATACTATGGCTGCTAATTTGTGAATTTTGATCAATAACAGGGGGTGGAGAAACTGAACATAAATGTCATAAACTTTTCCGAATTTCCTGTCACAAGTCTGGAAGGTTCTGGAAAGAAATGGTCCAGAAATAGTCCCAGTAATTGTCATGTCAGACAGGTGTGCAACAAGAAAACCAGGACACTAATTTATGATGAAAAAATCAACCAATCAATCAATCAATGAATACATAAATAAATAAAGGAAACCCAAACTCATGATTTAATAAATAAATGCATAGATACACAAATCTTCTTTTCCTTTCGGCTTTTCCCTTCAAGGGGACGCCACAGCGAATCAGTAACCTCCATCTTCAGAGGAATGGTACGCATGTTTGTTTTGGCCAAGCTTTTACGTCGGATGCCCTTCCTGACACAACCCTCTGTATTTATCCTGGCTTGGGACCGGCACAAGAAGACATATGTCCCTTTGTGGCTACAGAACAAGCAACTCGCTCAGTAAGAAGCTCCCAAACACAAAATGGTCAACAGCACAGCAACAATCAAAAATAAATAAACAAATAAATAAATAAATAAATAAATAAATAAATAACCAAACGAATGAAAGAATAATCAACAAATATAGGTAAATACATAAATAACTAAATAACTGACTAAATACATAAAAAAATACACACATGAATAAATAACAACTGCTGACATGTAAATAAAAAGACAGACAGACAGATAAATAAACAAATAATTACAAACAGATAAATAGACAAATACATAAATACATAAATGAATACACAAATAAATAAATATCAAATGCTGACACACAAATAAACAGACAGACAGATGAGTAAACAAATAAATAAATAATTAGAAAACAAATACATAAATAAATAAATAACATATACATTATGTGAATCAAACCTCTGAGGATGGAGGACACTGATTCGCTGCGAAGACCCCCTGAAGGGTAAAGCCAAAAGGAAAAGAAGAAGTACCTGACTGTGTCTTCACTGACAAGACTGTCTTCTGTATCGGCTAGATTTCAGTGTGCGGGCCATGTACCAGCTGTTGACGGAGGAGATTTTGAGCAAGCCTCTGGAGACCATGAAGTTGGCCATTCCGGCAGCAATTTACACACTACAGAACAATCTCCTCTATGTTGCTTTATCCAACCTGGACGCAGCCACATATCAGGTGACGCATGTGCCACTTGACTGCAAGAGTGAATGCTTTTTTTTAGCCGCATATATGTGAAAATGTGCGTACCGTTATGTCTGCGCACTAAATGACGATTGAGTGGTGTGTGAATGAAGTACAATTAATGAATGAAGCCTTGGCTAACGAACTTTTCGGCTTCCGAACGTTAAATTCATGAGAATTTAATCTTGGCATACAAACTATTTTTCGGGATACACACGGAGCACCAAAATGAGTGATGTGTCGTTCGCGAGCGAGCCCGTTCTCCTAACAAGGAAATGGCAGACAACTTTTTTTGTCCTCTATTCCCCACCCCCAGTCTTCGGTTCAAGCTGCACGTGATTCAAGAACGCAGCAGTGAGGGGGCGGGGGGCGGATGTCCTTTAAAGAGTTGTCCTTTAAAAAAAAAACACACAATATATATATATATATATATATATATATATATATATATATATATATATATATATATATATATATATATATATATATATATATATATATATATATACAGCTACAAGTACCTCGGTATACCACAGGCCAATGGCAACCTCGAATTAGCAACAAGGAAAGCGGCTACGACCAAATACCTCCAGCGGGTGAGGCAAGTCCTCAGAAGCCAGCTCAATGGCAAGAACAAGACCCGGGCAATAAACAGCTATGCCCTGCCAGTGATCAGATACCCTGCAGGAATAATAAGGTGGCCAAAGGAAGAGATTCAGACCACGGATGTTAAGACCCGAAAACTCCTCACCATGCACGGAGGGTTCCATCCCAAGTCCAGCACCCTGAGACTGTACACAAGCCGTAAGGAAGGAGGCCGGGGACTAGTGAGTGTGAGAGCCACTGTCCAGGATGAAACATCCAAGCTCCATGAATACATCAAAGAGAAGGCTCCACCGGATGATGTAGTCAGAGAATGTCTCAGTCAATGGGGAACAGAGGATGAGGTGCTGGAAGAGGGACAATCATGGGAGGAAAAGCCCCTACACAGGATGTACCACCGAACCATAGCAGAAGTGGCTGATCTCAAGAAGTCCTATCAGTGGCTAGAGAGGGCTGGCCTAAAGGACAGCACAGAGGCACTCATCCTGGCTGCCCAAGAGCAGGCCCTGAACACCAGAGCCATAGAGGCAGGGATATACCACACCAGACAAGACCCAAGGTGTAGGTTGTGCAAAGAGGCACCTGAGACAATCCAACACGTAACTGCAGGATGTAAGATGCTGGCAGGGAAAGCCTACATGGAGCGCCATAACCAGGTGGCTGGCATAGTCTACCGAAACATCTGTGCGGAGTATGGACTGGAAACCCCAAGGTCAAAATGGGAAACACCTCCCAAGGTGGTGGAGAATGACCGAGCAAAAATCCTGTGGGACTTCCAGATACAGACTGACAAGATGGTAATGGCCAACCAACCAGATATCGTGGTCATAGATAAAGGGGAAAGGAAAGCCGTTGTCGTGGATGTAGCGGTCCCGAGTGATGGGAACATCAGAAAGAAGGAACATGAGAAAATCGAGAAATACCAAGGGCTCAGAGAGGAGCTGGAGAGAGCCTGGAAGGTAAAGGTGACAGTCGTGCCTGTGGTGGTCGGAGCACTTGGGGCAGTGACCCCCAAACTCGACGAGTGGTTGCAACAGATCCCGGGAACAACATCGGATATCTCGGTCCAGAAAAGCGCAGTGCTGGGAACAGCACGGATACTGCGCAGAACCCTCAAGCTTCCTGGCCTCTGGTAGAGGACCCGAGCTGAAATGGGGACAGACACCACCCATGGTGGGTGAGACGAGGATTTTTTTTATTTTTTATATATATTATATGGGAATGAGTTAATAACAATGAAACAATTTTTTTGGTTTCCTAATTGAGACGGGTGGGTGTCAGCGCACGGGTCGAGGGTCCCCCGACGCGGGCCAGGACGAAAGCCCAGGCGGATCGACCGTCGGCGCTCGGGCGCGCGAGATCGGCGCGACGCGAACGCCGCGTCGGGCCCACGCCGCCACCACCTCTTTGAGACTTTTTTTTCCGTCGGCGTCCGCCTAAGTCCGAGCGTGTGTGTTGGGCGACCTCTTCTGGCTTCTCTGTTAGCAGCGAGAGCTATTTTTCAACAGCGCGCATGCGTGGGAAGCCGTACGTATTTGAGTCAGCAGACCGACACAGTAATAAAAATCGATAATATGAAATATAAAATGATAAAATTGACACAAAAAGTTATAAGATTTATCATTGAACTGCAAGCAGTTTGGTATATAATAGTATTCAATTTAAAATGTTCTTTAAAAACAACGGATTGACATGGTATCCTATACTGTCATATCAACCTCGCGTCAGCCATTTTGAATGCATTTCGACTTAGGACCGTTTGACTTACGACCGTTTTGTCGGAACGGAACCCGGTCATAAATTGGATGTTACCTGTATTTAGTTTTATCGTCAAGCCAGATGCAATCATCAAAAGACCCATAGGTTCCCGACCCCTGACCTAAACGATATCTAGAGTTGAGTTGTATTTTAATTTTTTTTGGTAGGTCACATACCAGTTGAAGATTTTGACCACAGCGCTGTTCTCCGTCTCCATGTTGGGAAAGAGGCTTGTTTCCTTTCAATGGTTGTCCCTTCTCCTCCTCATGGCTGGTGTGACTTTAGTGCAAGTAGGGAAAAATAGGTGGAAAAGTTAACTATTCTCTCCTCACAGTTGTCACAAATTCTCACCCAAATATGTTTTTTTTTCTTGACTGAAACTTCCCGCAGTGGCCCACAGTATCTGTCGGAGATTCCGAGGTGAAAGTTCTCTCTGCCAGCATCCAGTTTGTGGGTCTTATGGCTGTGCTGACGGCATGCATTTCCAGTGGCTTTGCCGGAGTTTACTTTGAGAAAATTCTCAAGGAGACAAAACAGAGTTTGTGGGTTCGTAACATAGAAATGGGTGAGCATGCGGTTCCTTCGTCGGCGGCTTTTTAATGATGAACAATGGGCGGATTTGCATGTATTGTTTTTAGGGATGTGAAGTGGAAATCTTTTTTTTCTTGAGCGCGCGACTGGTCTCTCGAGGGTTCCAACCAGTATTGGCTATAAAATATCTGAAAGTGTTTCATTGTTATTAACTCATTCACTGCCATTCATAAATGTATTCGGGAATTGAAAATATGACATAGAGTGACATTCCTGAATTTGTTCGTTTTTTTTTCATGCTTGACTGCCCTTTTCCACAAGGGGGTAGCATTTCCTTTTTTTCCAGGTTAGCGCTTTGTTTAAGCTTCAGCTGTTGTTAAAGTCTATATAAACCAATGTGTATGTATTGCGTTGTATTTTGTACATCCGCCCTCATTTCAAGCTTATATAACTCCAGACCCATGTAATTTAGGAATTAACACTTTTTTGATGAAAGAGGAGAGTCTAAGGTTTCTAAGGCCGTATTGAATGTTTATGTACATAGTCCTAAAACTCAATATTTTGCGAGTCCTGGAATTCAAGTGTCAATGACAAACACCCTGGCACTGGAGTGGACACATTTTTGCACATCTGTCAGTGAATGAGTTAAACTGAAGTAATCTCACATAATCAAAATGGGATAGAAACACATGATCAAATGTTTCCGACAGGTTTGTTCGGGTTTGTGTTTGGTACACTTGGAATGATGGTGTATGACGGCGAGCGAGTTACACAGGCTGGAATGTTTCAAGGGTTCAACAAGATCACTTGCATTGTGGTTGCCTTGCAGGTAAGACACTTCACTTTTGTACTTTCCTTCTTTCTGCATACAAGTCTCACGATTTGGTCGAGAGACTCCCGATTTTGACCACAATACTCACGGCTCACGATTAGTGAGCCAAATCTCCCAGTTTACAAAAAAAATCCATTTTTTGTCGCTCTCATTTTTCACTATTTTGTAACAATATCATTTGCCTCGATTTAAAAAGTGACCGAACTACGAATAGTCTCAATCGCTGTCATTTTCTGTAATTTGCTAATTATAAATAATTACAGCCAGTGCATTTGTAAGGTGAAACAAAAGAAAATATAAAAAACAAAATACATTTTTATACTATTTGAATGTATAAATAAACAATGAAAGCATTTTTGTGTTTTATTTACTTCTAATTTACACTTTTGTATTGCTCACATTATTTTAACAAGTACCACAGAGTCACCTATATGAAAATCTCCCTATTTATTGAAGGAAATAAATACATGTAGTGAGTTGGTTAGTATCAATGGTGTTTTGTTTTCAGTGGATGGATGAGGGAGCAGATGTGGAATGTGTCGGAGTTGTATTTTTGCAGGCACTAGGGCAGGGGTCGGGAACTTTTTTGACTAAGAGAGCCATAAAAGTAAAATATTTTGAAACGTTTTCAGTGAGAACAACACGCGCGCGCGGGCGTGTGTGCGCGCGCCCATACAAACGCGCGTATGTCAGCGCGCACATAGACACACGCGCGCGCGGCCACTTTTCAACTAAATATCTGAATGTATTATTCAAAATAACTTTGTGATAGTACTCACCGCTAACATGAATGTTTTTCCGTTCCTCATGATTGGTAAAAATCCAGCCAAACGATCGGAATGAAATTCAACTTGCCGGTCCAGAGGTGAAGTTACTGCTAGCTAGCCTGCACACGGCTCATAAGCTTCCATACTTGCTATCTGCAATCTACTTCTCACAGAAGTATGTTAATGCTAACATTAACATGGGGCTTGTTAAAATGTCACTGACATTCGACTGTTTCATCGATGGTATTGTTTCATTGCAAATTAGAATCAGAACATTTTCTCTCCTCTAATTCTCCGGTGCATTCACGCTGAAGTGCACTCGTTGGACTCATTTAAAGGGGCATTTACCTGTTTCAACATGACGGCCAGTATCATCCAATCAAAATGATGCTTTCGGCCAACCTAGGTCAGTGTCATCCAATCAAAATTGCAACAACAGTTGGTCACGGAGAGAGCGATACACCCGTACGCCGCTCAGCACCCCACCCTCGCGTACGCACTCACACGTTGTCTTGCCGAAGCAAGAGTATCTCGAATATTTTGTTCGAACTCCGATTTGTTCGAACTGTGAGGCGTTCGAGAACCGAGGTACCACTGTAACTGTTAACAATAATATTAACATGTAATATTTTAACCTAACATTATGATTTATGAAATTTAACATGCATGTTTCTGCTTTGGGTCTTTGATTTAGTAAAGTATGCCCTGTTTTACAAAGTAGTTTTTGAATAACAATGAACCTCTCACTCATGCTGTCTGTCTGTCTGTCTGACTAGCTAGCAAGCAAGCTAGCAAGCCAGCAAACCAAGAAACCAGCAAAGCAGCAAGCTAGCAAGCCAGAGAGCTACCAAGCCAGCAAGCCAGCAAGCTACCAAGCCAGGAAGCAAGGAAACTAGGAAGCCAGCAACAAAGCAATGCAGCAAGCCTGCAAGCCAACAAGATAGCAAGCCAGTAAGCTAGCAAGTCAGCAAGCTAACAAGCGGGTAAGCCAGTAAGCCAAGAAGCCAGGAAGCTAGGAAGTCAACAAGCTAGGGAGCTAGCAAGCCAACAAAAGCCACTAAGCTAGCAAAACCAGCTAGCTAGCAAGCCAGCAAAACCCTCAATAAGGGTCCCTTGAATCGAACGTGGTACATCACTGCTCATTTGCATAGTTTGCAGTACAAAATTGTGTGTGTTTTTCCCTCACAAGTTGCTTGAAAACAATGTTTTGTGTGCCGGCAGGCTTTGGGAGGCTTGGTCATTGCTTTGGTGATTAAATATGCCGACAACATTCTGAAGGGGTTCACCACCTCTCTGTCCATCATCGTGTCCACGCTGATCTCATATTTTCTGTTGCAAGACTTCAACCCGACCGGGTAAATCCGTGCATGCTAATGACACGAGCCTTTGAGGGATTTGAATTGCAAATGACCGTTGACGACGTTGTCGTCTTTACACCTGCTTCCACTTCCGACTGCATACGTGTGTTTGTAACACGTCTTTCTCTTCCCTCTGCTATCTCTCGCTGCTCTTCAGGGTGTTTTTCTCAGGGGCACTGTTGGTTATCGTGGCCACATTTTTGTACGGTTATGAGTACAAACCTGTCAGCGGCAGCACTGCAAAAGTATAAAGGAGAGAAGACCCACTGCCTGCAAAACACAAACGGAGCAGGACTCTGTGGATTGCTGTGAATTGAAAAAGAAGACTGTTACAGACAATCTGTAATGACGCTGAATAAACATGCCCCCGCATCACTGCGACTTTGCCAAAGAATGACAAAAAAAGTAGTTGCACATTGCATTAAGTACTGTAGTAGTCGTGAGAGACAACTGGACTTGAATGGATATTTCAATGTTATTAAAATGGCGGCTCATGATACAGAAAAGTGTGTGAGTAAAAAAAATATTTATGGTGATGAGCATGTGAACGTCAGGGAGGAAACTGATGAAAAGGTTTCTTCAGCCGTCATCTGTACTTCTTTGAAGGTGCCGGATGTTTCGCTCCTCATCCGAAGAGCTTCGTCAGTGAACTAAAGTTGCGATGGTAGTCAATGCAAATTAAAGCTTAAACCACCATATTTGGATCGTGCTTACAACATACTTCTTAGGTGGTTACCATGTGGGCTTAGTAATGCTGATGTGGTGATACCCGAGCGAATGGGGCAATCAGAGCCAGTTATACAACATAATCAGACAGACAAAAGAAGTCATCAGATTAGCGTCGGGGCAGTAGTCCTCTGCTCCCCTCCAACCTTAGAGCAGGGACCTATCAAAGCAGAGGTCTCGCACCGCCACCTCTAGACATTTTGGATATATATATCGGGCCAGAGCTACCAGCACTATTTTATTTTGCTGATGAAGCTCTTCGACGAGCAAAACGTTCGGCACTTTCTAAGAAGCACAAATGACGGCAGAAGAAACCTTTCATCGATGGACCACTCCTGTACGACTGAGAGCCTACACAGACCTCAGGGAGGGGGGGGGGAAATCACAACTAAGCTTCCGTCTCATGGAAGAATGTCAATCAAGTGAGAGAGAAAGTGAGAGAGATTTGAGACAAAATATGGCAGTGTTACTAATTTCATAATGAATGTTATTGTGTTGGAATAAATGAATTCAAGAACTTCTAAATTGAAATCAGGTATTTATTTCTCGCCTGTAGAAGCATTTTCTATTTTTCATTTGTATTGATGTATGTATTTATTGGATTGGATTGGATTGGATTTGCCTTTATTTGTCTCGCAGTGGAGACAAATTTATTATTATTTATTATTTATTTATTTATTATTAATTTGTATGTTTAGGGCGGCTCGGTAGTCGAGCGGTAAGCACCCCGGCTTCACAGTGCAGAGGTCGCCGGTTCGCGTCCCGTCCCGGCCTCCCTGTGTGGAGTTTGCATGTTCTCCCCGGGCCCGTGTGGGTTTTCTCCGGGTCCTCCGGTTTCCTCCCACATTCCAAAAACATGCAGATTGAACACCCCAAAATGTCCCTCGGTGTGAGTGTGAGAGTGACTGTTGTTTGTCTTTGTTTGCCCTGCGATTGGCTGGCAACCAACTCAGGGTGTCCCCCGTCTCGTGCCCGAAGACAGCTGAGATAGGCTCCAGCACCCCCCGCGACCCTACTGAGGAATAAGCGGTACGGAAAATGGATGGATGGATGAATTTGTATGTTTACTTATTTATCCATCGATCAATTTTCCGTACCACTTAGTCCTCATTAGGGTCGCGGGGGGTGCTGGAGCCTATCTATCCCAGCTGTCTTTGGGCACAAGGCGGGGGACACCCTGAAATGGTTGCCAGTCAATCGCAGGGCAAACAAAGACAAACAACAGTCACTCTCACACTCACACCGAGGGACATTTTGGAGTGTTCAATCCGCCTGCCATGCATGTTTTTGGAATGTGGGAGGAAACCGAAGGACCCGGAGAAAACCCACACGGGCCCGGGGAGAACATGCAAACTCCTATTTATTTATTTATTTATTTATTTATATACACATTTATGTATTTATTATGTTTCTCTATTTTTTATTTTATAAATATTTTTACATGGATATTCATCCATCCGTTTTCTGAAAAAAGGCCTCTTACTTGGATGCAAAAATATGTCCACTCCAGTGCCAGGGTTTTTGTTATCGTCACTCGAATTCCAGGACTCGCAGGAGATTGAGTTTTAGGACTACATAAACATTCAATGCAGCGTCAGAAACCTTACACTCTCTTCTTTCATCAAAAAAACTAAGTTAATTCCTAAATTATTTGGGCCTGGAGTTATATGAGCTTGAAATGAGGGTGGTTGTCCAAAATACAATACATCAGCTGAAGCTGGAACAAAGCGCTAACATGAAAAAAAAGGTGAACGCTGCCCCCTTGTGCAAAGAAAAAAAAACATTGCCAAAGGCCATGGCCAGCGCTTTATCGTCATCCTAACATGAAAAATAAAACCAGAACACATTCGGGAATGGCGCTCTACGTCATATTTTCAATTCCTGAATAAATTCGCGAATGGCAGTGACTGAATTGAATTTAAAACCGTGTGTTTACATTGTTGTCAACTGTTGAGGGATAAAATGTAGCAGATTTCCGGGCAATCGTAACGGTATCCCTCATTTGGATTAAAATCAGATGTCCCCGCTTGTCATCAAGGTGTGCAAAGTGTGTTAATACAGGTAAACTGCAGGATTTCTCCCTTGCGCATGATGATGATGTCGTCAGTCATTAATGTGGCGTGCCAAGTTGACACTGCCTTTCATCCATAACTGTGAGTCCATGTGTTCTGGGTTATATCCCTGTCATAAGAAAATGCTAGATGGACGTGCATATTTAATTTGAGAGCTGAGACTATCGCGTCATCTTTGTATGATTCTGAAGGCTCGTTCCATTGACCTGCCTTTTTCAAAAATTGATTGAAATTTAACAGGCTTGCTTTATTTTCAATTCATACACACATCGCCGAATATTTTGAGAATTGTTCTGTACTTCGTGTGCACCCTCAAAAACCCAAAGCGGTTTCCATGGCAACAGACACATCCTGCAGTCAGTGCAGCAACACGATCCACGATGAATCAATCAAGGCTGCCGGAGCATTTTTTTGAAATTTACATGATTGTAATGGCCATTTTATTCAGCAAACAACCGAAGATGATAACAGAAGTGAAACTGATCTTTTTTTTCAGATTTGTTTTGTTGTTGTATTTTTATACACTCAGACATTTGCATAGTTGTGGCCTTCAGAGCAAATGAGCAGGTTGGAATGGAGGTAGTGCGTGTTTGCGTGTGCTGAGGTGAGCAGACGAGCGCGTAAGAAGGATGAACCTGGGAGATAGAAGCACGGATGGACGAATCAGTCATGTGGCTAGTTTGTAGAACATCGAGCAGAACCCTGGACGGAGCCCAGCAGGAACCGGACCGGAAAGAGGCTCCCGTTGGCGATCATCCACACAAAAACCACTGCTACAGTCACTGTGCCGTAGGTCATCAATGATTTTATCATTGCTAGAATCTGTCCTGCTTTTCAGGAATTGGGCTCTGAAATAAGGTTCCCTGATTGTCTGGAAATACATTAGATGTACCTCGCGTGGAACGCTGCAAGATGAGGCGGTCTGACGAGACCCACATTCCCTTCGTAAGTCTCATTTCATTTCATATGTTACAAATATGACCTGTGATGACACTTGTTTCAAATTTGTCATCCGACACCATTCGGTGACGCTCCCGTTCGAAGCCGGTTACAATTGCACATTATAGTTTTTTTTCCCCCCGATGAAGTCATTGTGCTATTAACTCCAGCAGATGTCTCTTTGTTTTTGTCCGTTTCACACAAACTTGTCGCAATAATAGTTATGATCTTAACTAAAAAAAAAGAATAATACATGGGCGTCGTCCTAAATCATCTGAATACATTCTTAAACTCTGGTGATGAGTACACTGATGAAGGCCTTCAATGGCAATAAAGAGGTATCATCAGCCTTCTGTTTGTTTGTGTTTTTTTGGCCGATGTGACGTCTCGATCACGGAGGCTTTCGGCAATACAAAACAAAACGCGTTTCGCTCTCTCATCGCATGCAAGAAAGCTCGACATGAGGATGCAGGATGTAGTTCTCGTTAGGGCGGGGAGGGGGTTTAAAATCATCTGACGGCGTATTTAAAAAGACTGCTTGTAAAAACGCTAGCCAAGCTTTGTAATTGCAGCTCTTGGCCAAACAACACTTGACGCAATACCAGATCGTCGTGGTGACTCCGGCGCTTAACGCAAATAGTTCTTTTGTTGGCTTGATCACTGTCATCTTTTGTTTTGGCATGAAGAAATATATAGATTTTTTTTTTTGAAGGGGGGGGTTCTGTCATTTTGGCGGTATGACAACAAGTGGCGCTCCTCGCCGTGGTCTCCACATTAGCACTTGGGCATCATTGGCGTTGGGCCTTCCCAGGGCGTTGGGAGGGATGGGCTCCTGATAGTTGAGGATATGCGGCTGCTCCTGATAAGGCCGACCTACTAGGGTGGCCCGTGAACCCAGCGGCATGTCGGGGTCCACAGCAATGTCCACCCGCATGCGCCACCGGACCGTCTGCAGTACAATCCGCTCCTGAAATAAAAAGAGGGAAACAAGATGTATCATGCAGGAGAGCACCGTTAACTTTGTGTAAGCCTGCCGCTAACACCCGAGTCGGCGTATTGACGTTCAGGCTTCTGCTATAAAGCAAAAAAAAAAAAACAATAAAAGCCCACCAGAACATGTGGAACTTATTTGGGGTAAATTAAGAGGCACTAGATGCTGGCAGATGTATCCTGACAAAGATTTTCTCATGACTGTGAATGTGATTGGTTGATTCTAAATAAGAACACATGCCAGTTCTGATGAGGGTGTGCACACTTATGCAACATGATGTCAGTTATTTATTGTACAACACCTCAATGTTTTTTCTCTATACATACTATATATACGTGTTCATGTATATATGTGTATATATAGCTAGCTTTCTATCTATTTGAGTTACTTCCGGGTTGAGTGATTATTACCTAACTCTTAGCCAGCTAGCTTTCTATCTATTTGAGTTACTTCCAGGTTGAGTGATTATTAGCTAACTCTTAGCCAGCTAGCTTTCTATCGATTTGAGTTACTAACAGGTTGAGTGATTATTAGCTAACTCTTAGCTAGCTAGCTAGCTTTCCATCTATTAAAGTTACTTACGGTTTGAGGTTTTGAGTACGGTTTTGAGTAACTATTAGTATTAGTATTAGTAACTACCTCTGAGCTAGCTAGCTAGCTTTCTATCTATTTGAGTTACTTCCGGGTTGAGTGAACGCTGGCGCGTGTGGCTGCCGCTGCTCACCCACAGAAAAACATCCTACTGTAAAAAAGCCCTTTAGGTTTGAAAGGCGCTTATAAATGAAATGAAATGTCTGCCTTTTGGTTTGTCGCACCTTGGTGACGGAGTTCATGGCCACCAGCCATGTGATGAAACTCTGATCCCTGGTGATGTGGGTGAGCATGGGCGTGTTACTGTTGCTGATGGGAACGGCCCAAGTCACGCTCGGGTAGAAGTTGTCGTTCATGCTGACCATCAGGCGGGACGGTTTGGAGGTGGGACCGGTGAGGGTGACCGTCTCGGTGGTGTTGCCGTACCAAGGGTAGCTGACTCCATCTGAGTCGCTTATAGCCTTCACCCTACCCTCTCGTAGCTCTGGTAGTTCCCAGCTGGACCTGATGGCGGGAAATGATCAGAATTTAAAAAATGACTTGCAGATAATCAGATTTGTTATTTAAAAAAAATGGAATGGAAGTGCGCAAGTACATGCATAGGAATCTTTTATGACAAAAGCTAGCAAAAAATACTTCCCGACATACACAACTTGCATTTACAGTGTTAACACGACATATGTGTTGAATTTGTTCGATGACAAATCTTTCTTTCATCTACTTGTATCCCAAATCAATCATCCTCATTGAAATCAATTGTAATGTCATTAATTCGTTCCAGGCTCTTTTAAATTACAACAAAATTGTCTTTTTAATGAGAAAAATAGCACTCCATAATATAATGTATTTAAAAAAATAGCCGCTGTTGTGATATTGTGATTTAGATGTATGGTTTGTCTCGTAAAAAAAGATGGTTTGGCCAACTTTTCCTTCAGTTATGTTCCCCATCCTGCCACCCAGCGACAGTTCAACTCCGACGCACTGTACTGTGGAAATTGTGAATGGCGAGTAGTGATATCCAGATACTCACATGCCAATGTCACCATAAGTATTGTAAAACTCCATCTGAGTACAAGCTTGGATCCAGCCCACCACCCAAGTTTCATTCCGGGGTACCGGTGGCATCACAACGCCCGCCGAGGCCCTGAAGTACGGCGTCTTGTAACGAAGTACGATGGGCGAATTCTCCTCGATGATGGTGGGACATTGATCGATGGAGGCTGACACCTCATACACCACAATATTTTCCCGTCTGATGCGGGGCTTGCACGCGATGCTTTGAATACATCCCATCGTGCAGGTGACCAGCAGAGCGAGCGATAAACAAAACCTGACCAGCATGCGCATCAGCCCCATGCGGGTTACACCCTTGTCTGTAGAACCAGTCACCATTCATTAAATGGAAAAGCAGCACGCACGGGGGGGGGGGGGGGGCGCTGATGTGGAGGTGACAGTGCAGTCGGGACTGGGGAGGAAGTATCACAGATTTCTGCAGCCTCCTCCCCCCCTGTGAGCCTCCTGACTGCCGCACTGCCCTTGGCGCTCGTCCCCACCAACTGTAATCCGGCCTCCCCGAGGTTGTTGATGATGATGCTGATGCAGATTCGCCGCCGTGCGTCCGGAGACTCCTTTCTTGGGAGGCTCCTCGATCCCGCTGCTGCTGCTGCTCGGCTCCCGGCTTCGCGCTGCTCTCATGTCAACCGGACTGACAGGTGCGCCAAAAGGAAACACGGTTCGAGGAGGGGGGGCGGGGGGGTCGTACTCCTTTTGTTTGCCTACATTTACACGGTGCCCGAAAAATATAAAACCCCGCTCCGTAAAACTACACGAGAAGAAAGCAGCGTCAAAAGAAGGCCGGCGAATCGGGCTGGGAACGATAGGCTGCCGCTATTTTAAAGCCCCGTTATCTGTGCCATGCTTCCGTTCTTACAAAAGCCGACGAGGGCATCATGTAGGGAGGAACGATACATGTAAAAAAACAAACGCCGTCTCTCGATGCTAATTCGGAAGAGCATCCTTTTCTTTCTCGTTGCGGATTTTTTTTGCTTTTGGAGGTGCTGATGCTGAAGAGCGAGAGGAGTGGCGTCATCCGATCTCTTTCTTATTACGTCACAGACACCCGAATTTCTCATTGGACGTTGAGCCAGCATGCGGAAGTGGTGACCTCGGGTTCCTTTCTTTTCCGATTGTATGACACACGCTTCACCGAGAGCTATCCGGGCTTCAACTCTTCCTCCCTTCCCCGAGACGCCCCGTTCGACACTTTAGGAGCCAGTTTGGCTGGTTTATGATCGGCCGTTTGGCGAATAACGTCGCACAGAGGGTGGCAAGCCTGGTTCACCGGGTATATGCAATGAAGAAGCCGCAGGTTGTGTTCGTGCTGGGCGGGCCTGGCGCCGGCAAAGGGACCCAGTGCGCCAAAATCGTCGAGGTAAGCTACAAGAGGTGGCGAGATTGATTCAAACCCCTTTATATGACGTCTTATCATGGACAGAAAAAAATACACAGAATGAATACAGTAGTTATTATCGCCGCTTCATTGACTTCCGGTCGTCCTCTAAAATGAATCTGTGTTAGCTAGCTAGTTAGCTAATTATTCGAGGTGGCAAAAATACCCAGACCTTGTATTTCGCTAGTGAGATACTTGTCGTTACACAGAGAATTTGAAGATAACCATACATTTATGACTAGCTGAGCCTTAAAGCTGCACTCAAACTTGTTAAAATCACACACGTTGACTTTTTATCAAAATAGTATTTGGTAAAATACTAAAATTGGAGGTAGGTCCCATATTTGTAACCTTATCAGTCTCTTCTGATAGCAGATGTCGTGTTAGGGTCAGTTTGTTTGTCTAGACTGCACATGTCCGTTTAACCTTTTAAACCAAACCACATAGAGATGACATTCATATTTATGTCAATCATTTGTCCTCACTTGCTTTTAGTTGGAATCTATCACATCAAAATTTGGGCCAGAAACTGTCTCCATTAGAGGAGCCTATCAAGTAAATCTTGAGCTACAAGTAGCTTTCAAAAGAACTGGTAGCGTAGCTTTTATTGTATCTACTCAATCTTTACCAGCTCTTCCGGTTTTATGATGTTGACGTGGTTGGTTGTCAACCCACTGGAAAAAAAAAACAAAAAACATCACTGCAAATGCAGTATGTATGGATTCATATCAAATGGGTAGTAGTGTCACTTTATTTGGATGACCAGTTTATATTTGAATTAGTGGTGTGATGACTGCATTACTTCCGGGTTGAGTGAACTCTGGCGCGTCTGGCTGCCGGTGCTCACCCGCAGAGAAATTCTTATCCTGTGACTGGAGAGTGTCCTTGAGAGTTTTAAAGGCGCTTATAAATACAATGTAAATACAAAAAAATAGTTATACAAGGTGTATGTATTTTTATTTTTATTTTATTTTTTTAAATACAGTTATGCAAGGTACGGTGAAACCTCGGTTTACGAACCCCTTGACTCACAAACTTTTCGGTTCACGAACTTTACATTTATGGAAATTTTACCTTGGCAGACAAACTATTTTTCGGGATACACACGGAGCTGTCACAATGAGTGTCGTTCGCGAACGAGCCCGTTCTCCTAACAAGAAAATGGTGGCCACTGTTTTTGTCCTCTATTCCCTGCCCCCAGTCTTCGGTTCAATTCGTCAAGAACCCAGCAGTGGGGGGGGGGGGGGGGGGGGCAGGCAGACAGAGAGTGCGAAAACACACACACGAAAGGGAGATGACAGAGCTTGAAACAAAAAAACAAAAGTGTGAGAGTGTGAGAATAGTGAGAAAATTGATAGAAAACAGTTAAAATATCCCATCAATCAGGCTCCACAAATAACTCACACAAGTCATCTATACACTTGATACAAAAAGCTATCAACCCAGCTAAACAGATCACAATTGATGAAGAACTCGATAAAATTATCACAGAGAAAGCACCTAAAAGGGATCATTCCTCAAGATGGTGAAAGAAGCCTATGTTCCTCATCAAGTGTTTAATGCTGAGGAAACTGGACACTCCATCAAGCCATTAACGACCATCACAAAGGTAAATAAAATGACTATTGTACAGTACAGCTTATTTCTTTAATCATAATACTGTAGCACATTTATTATACATAAAATACGGTGTATTTTGTGAAGTTTCAAGGCTTAGAAAATTAGAAAGTAGAAAATTATGTTTTATGGGGACCTGGGAACGGATTATTCTCATTTTAATGGTTACCTATGGGAAATTAATTTTTGGGATACACACTTTTCGCCTTACACACACTGGCTGTGAATCAATTAAGTTCGTAAGCCAAGGTCCCACTGTATTTGTAAAAAATTGTGTGTATTATTTGCAAAAAAATAGTTATGGAAGGTATTTGCATTTTTTTGTATTTACATTGTATTTATAAGCACATTTCAAAACTTTAAAGGACACTACAGTCACAGGATAAGAATTACACACACACACACACACACACATATATACATATATACACATACATATATACATCCGATTTACGACCGCCGCGAGTTACAACCGCCCGTACTTGCGACCACGACCGCCAGACCTTTTTTTTTAATTCTACGGCTGCCACCGCCACTATGGTTGAACTCAACAGCGTGTTTGCGATGCATTTGGTAGAATAAAAGACTCGAGATAGTCCTTCTTGTTTAGATCTGCCGCGTTCCGAACAAGGCAGAAAGCAGCCGAATCGTCGGAGCGAAATTGAATGTCTGGATCCCCAAGTAAGCGACAGAGACAGTGGTCCGTGCAGGATGATTTATTAAGAGACAGCAAAAAAGCGCTGGCCCAAAAAGAGAACCAGGGGAATAATGAAAAATAAAGAATACCAAACAGGACGAGTGGGGGCTGGGGTGTGTGGGGGGGGGGGGGGGGGGTCTATGGGAAACCCGACCCGTAAAGCACACGCACACGGTGGTGCAGAAAAGGTACAATCCCGAAAGCATTAGGGGATGTTTCAGCGATTTTTGGACAGCTCACCCGCGTGGGAAACCATGCGTATTTGGGCCAGCAGAAAGCGTGTGCGCCGACACAGTAATGAAGATCGATAATATGAAATATAAAATGATTAAAATTACACTAAAAGTTATAAGATTTATAAATGAGCTGTCAACATTTTGGTATATAATAGTATTCAATAGAAAACGTTGCTTAAAAACAACCGAATGATATCGTATACTATCCTGTCGTATAAACCTCGCGTCCGCCATTTTGAATGCGTTTCGATTTACGACCGTTTTGTCGGAATGGGATCCGGTCGTAACTCGGATGTTACCTGTATAGTATGTAAATCTAACTGTATTTGAAATAAGTACAACAGATTGATCGTTTTGAAAGGCGCTTACAAATGAAATGTACTTGGTCATTGTAGTATTATAACTCACTGAATGCACCTGCCCAGTGGAGCAAAGAGGCTCTCAAACACCACCTTTATTCCTCGGCCATTTTCTCTTCTAAAATTGCTTCGGGCGATTCATGTTGCGTCTCAAAACATTTCCGGCGAATACAATTTTCTGATTGGCGTGTCTTGCCCGTGTCTGTGCAAGGGTCACTTGCTCGATAGACAAACAGAGACAACCATTCAAGTCACATTAAGCCGGTCTTCCAACATGCACGTTTATTACGTGGGAGGAATCTCGTGAAAAGCCACGCAGGTACAAGGAGAGCATGCAAGCTCTTCACAGGAAGGTGATTGTGTGAGCCACTCAGTCACCGTGCTGCCTAAAACACTCTTTAGTATTTACATTTCTGAATACTTCTATTTTATAGTGGTTCAGCATGTGTTTGTGTGCGTGTGTGTATTGCTGGGTGTGGGTGTTTGTCTTCACGTAGGGGTTTCAGACCTGTATGACAGCTCTACACAGAGGCTCCATTCATTCAGTCCATCCGGATTGGGTGGAATATGTCTTAAAATCCCTTGTATCGCTTTGTGCCTCAGAGCTACAACTACACCCATCTGTCAGCTGGCGACCTGCTGAGGGCAGAACGGGCCAGAGAGGGATCTGAGTTTGGAGTTCTCATCGCTAACTTCATCAAGGAAGGCAAAATTGTCCCTGTGGAGATCACCATCAACTTGCTTAGAATGGTGAGCGACGGATTCGCCCTTTGAAAGTCATTTCCTGAAGATCTTGAACAATGCTGTTAGCTGAAATGTTGACAATTTTCTCACAACTTTCTTCATGACAATAAAAAAAGTTAATTAACTCATTCACTGCCAGGCGTGCAAAATTGTGTCCACTCCAGTGCCAGAGTTTTTGTCATTGTCACTCGAATTCCAGGACCAACAGAGTATTGAGTTTTAGGACGACATAAATGTCAATGCAGTGTAAGAAACCTTAGACTCTCTTCTTTTATTAGAAGAAGAGAGTTCATTCCTAAAGGATATAAGTCTCGAGTTATATGAGCTTGAAATTAAGGCGGCTGTCCAAAATACAATGCAATGCATACATGTGGGTTTATATAGCACTTTAACAACTGGAGCAATGCACTAACATGGAAAAGGGGGAAATGCTGCCTCCTTGTGGAAAAGGCCAACAAAGCATGAAAAAAAGGGGGAAAATCAGGAATAGTGCTCTTTCGTATGTGTAAGCTCTCAGTCATACAGGAGTGGTCCATCGATGAGAAGGTTTCTTCAGCCGTCATCTGTACAAAAGTGAAGGTTTCGGACGTTTCGCCTCCTATCCAAGAGGCTTCGTCAGCGAACTAAAGTCTGACTGGTCGTATCGGCCCCATTTATATATCCCTAATGTCCAGACATGGTGGCGCAGGACACAGCTATGATAGGTCCCTACTCTCAGGTTGGGGGGGGGGTGCGGGACCCCTCCCTGTGGCCCCACTGATTGTTCCTACATTCCTGACTAACGACTGGCCTATTACCCCCATTCCCCCTGAGTTGTATATATCCGCTGCTCACACACAGAAAAAATATCCTGTTCCTGTAATGTGTCCTTGAGAATTTTGAAAGGTGCCTATAAATGAAATATATTATTATTATTATTATTATTATTATTTATTTTATTAGCAGCTCATGTATTTCGTTTTTCTACTTTCATTCCTTTCATCACTTTGCTGCTGTGAAATGTAAATTTCTCCACAGACTAATAAAGGCATATCCAATCCACTCCAATTATTATTATTATTATTATTATTATTATTATTATTATTATTATTATTATTATTATTATTATTATTTAAAGGTGGGTACAGCAAACATGCATTGATGCCCCCTAGATGGCAGCAATGTCAAAGGTACTGTTGAATAAATGTTTCAAAGTCTCCAGTACACAGCTCTGTTCAAATGGCAAGATTTTGCGGGCAAAGGCGGGGGAGGGGTGATTGAATCAAAAATCCCCCCCCCCCCTACGCACTACCCATTGATGTGACGTCAATTTTCGGCCAAATGTTCTTGTTATGAAGTTGTACTGTATTGCTGTATTGTTCTGCAAGGAGCCTTTATGTCCACAAGGGGGCAGTAGAGTCTTAACAAATATTTTGTACTTTGGCAGGGGAGGCGGATGTCTGCTCAAAGCCTAACCGCCATTGCAATTCCGTTTTAGGTCACTGAAAAGAAAACAAATGCATTTTGTGTCAAGCAATGAACAAAATATTTTGTTTCCTGTTTTTGTCGTGATTTTCCATCAACAACAATGTCCTTTTTTTTCTCCATCCCTCCCCTAAAGGCAATGGAAGAGACCATGAAAAAAGATGAACAAAAGTTTCGCTTCCTCATCGATGGCTTCCCCCGTAATGAGGACAACCTTCAGGGTTGGAACAAAGTCATGGATGGAAAAGCAGATGTCAAATTTGTCTTGTTTTTTGACTGCAGCAATGAGGTATGCCGGGGATCTCCGTGCCGCGAGGAAGTGAATCCATTTTTTTCTCGTCCTGACACCGACTACACTCTTTTCTCTCTTTTGACCCGCTCGCAGGTCTGCATCAAAAGATGTTTAGAACGAGGGAAGAGCAGCGGCCGTACAGATGACAACAGAGAAAGCTTGGAGAAACGGTGCGCTAATAAACCCGTGAACAAAATTTCAGATGCACCAATGCCACCACATGATACAAGTCCAAATATTCGCTATTTCGAACTACCAACACTTAATCATGCCAATATTTTGTTTGATTTGATTAAAATATATTTGGCAAAACCCAACATGATCTGTAATACGCTCACATAGTATTTTGCTGATACATTGTACTGCAATTTTGCAGTTTCTTTGGACAAAATGACATAAAAGCTTTCCATGTGAATTCGACAAGTCCTTCATTTGAAGTTCCTATTTCAAATAGTACGCTGGAACTTCAAACGTAAGCCAAATCAATAAATATATTTATGAGCCCTTTTAACTCATTCACTGCCATTCCTGAATTTAGTCGGGATTCGAAAATATGACGTTGAGCGCTATTCCCGAATTTGTTCTGGTTTCGGTTTTTCTTACGGAGGAGTGCCGATAAAGCGCTGGTCAGACCTCTGGCAATGTTTTTTCCCCTTCCATGAGAGGGCAGCATTTGCCTTTTTTTTCCATTTTAGCGTTTTGTTCCAGCTTCAGCTGTTGTTCAAGCGCTATATAAACCAATATGTATTTATTGCATTATATTTTGTACAGCCGCCCACATTTCAAGCTCAAATAACTCCAGACCCATATAACTTAGTAATAAACTTTTTTTCTGATGAAAGAAGAGAGTCTAATGTTTCTTAAGTTGCATTAAATGTGTATATAGTCCTAAAACTCAATATTGTGTGGGTCCTGCAATTTGAGTAAAAGTGACAAAATCCCTGGCACTGCAGTGGACACATTTTTTTGCAAATGTCTGGCAGTGAATGATTTAAATATATTTATATTTTATTATGTACTGTCACACCTTGGCGGGTGTTTTTGGAACTGACTTAAAAG
Organism: Hippocampus bargibanti; assembly: GCF_051943395.1. NCBI lineage: Eukaryota > Metazoa > Chordata > Actinopteri > Syngnathiformes > Syngnathidae > Hippocampus > Hippocampus bargibanti. Next base: position 10,370,276 of record NC_142744.1, on the reverse strand, counting down.
CACTTCTCATCCCTTGTGTGATCTGGTCCCCCATATAGAATCCAAACATACCTGCAGTCGACACGACCGATTGTCGATCTGTACGAGAAGCAAGGCAAAGTACGCTGTGTGGATGCCTCGCACTCTGTGGCTGAGGTGAGTTCACTCGGGAAACGCGTCCGTAGCTCAACCCCGGGTTGAAATAGAAACAAGAACTTCTCCGTTTCTAAATAGCAATCATGTGTGAAGGGACTCACCCCTTTATCCTCTCCCGATAACGCCAATTCTCTGTATATCAAATAGCTGGCCGACAAATGACCGGGGACTCGTCTCGGGTGTGGGCTGCTTTTTTAAAACAAAAGTGAGCTAGAATTGAAATGCAATGTTACTTCCTTTTTTTAAGACTTTACAGATCTTTTTATTTTATAATTTTTTATTTTATCATCACTGCAGCATGCTCATTTTCCTCACCGCAGGCCTCAAAAAGAATATATTTTTGTTGTTGTTTTTTTGGGGGGGACTGTGGTTCCTTGCAGTCAGTTGTTGACTCCTCATGAATTTCGGCAGCTTGACTGCATCAAAAAAGCTTGTCCGGGGTTTTACATAAAAAAAAATACAGTTTTCAAAAAAAAACATCTAAGACCAAAAACAAAAAAGCCAAGCTTCAGTGATTACTGGGCCCTGCCTTCTAACAGGTTTGTTTTTGTGCTTATGTCCAAAGGTTGCACGTATATTTGAAACAAGGTTTAAATTTGTTCATTCTCAAAAGACAACAAAAAAAGATAAATTAAGGCTGTAAAAGTTGGTGATTAAAAAAAAAAAATCATAGCAGCTCTATAGGGTTTGAGTTTATGCTTCCTATTTGGAAGTCAAAGCAAAAAAAAAAAAGAAAGAAATACAGACACTCCCCAACTTACAAACGAGATACATTCCGAATGGTCATTCGTAAGGTGAATTTGTTTGTAGGTTGCTTTAGTTCTATATTTTGTATGGAATGTGTGTTTAAGGCTTATTATAAGTATGTTTAAAGGACAACCGACGTCACTTTTTTGTTTCCTAACTGACATCAGAAAAACGTTTTATAGAATCTTAAATACCCAAAACACGCAGTATGATATTTTTAGTCAAATGCAAAACACCAATAAAAATGACTTAAAGTGTCCAAAATCTGCAAAACAATTGAGCTGCAAATTGGGCATTTTCAGAAAGTCCTGCCCCCAGTTTGTGATGTCACGCCAAGACGTCTCGCATTGCTGGAGAATCAAAACAATGGCTTCGGATGAGGAGAATATGCTTTCTTGTTACTCATCCAGTTATGAATACGATTAAAATAGTTCTGAAGAGGAAAGCATCCATGTTTGCAATCGATTAAAGAATTTATTCCGTGCCATTTTGAGGCAACATTGGGGGCGAAATGTATCACCAAAAAAGAGGCATAAAATGCCCACCAAGCTCTGTGTGAGGTATTAATCAGCCCGTTTCCACAGTCTGATAAATTCCTTACATGGAGCTTTGTCGCCCTCTTCTGCCTCTTTTTGGTGCAACACAACATTTTCAGACCAAACAAGTACACCATAATGCATTGACGTGATGGAAGGACTGCTACAATGTGTGTTTTTTTTAGGTCAGGGGCGTTCCTTCAGTGACGTAGGGTGAGTACTCGTCACAAACTCAAAAACAAGACTTCCGGAATATTCAGCGCGAGTCTTAAAACGTAAAATATAGCTATATGCGGTGGAATCTTTGTAAAATACGCTCAGTAGAAGTCATTTGAAGCCATTTTACAAATTATGGACACCACTTGTCCGGAGACGTCGGTTGTCCTTTAAGGCTTGTATAAGTAACTTGTATTGGTACTCAAAAATAAACATTTAAGAAAAGATGTGCTCTATAAAGATATGTACATGTGCAAGTGGAGAGAATACTACATATTTTAGGAAGAGAAAAAGCTCTCACAGCGCCTAACGTCTGTATTAGCGGTGGAAAGAGGCACAACACGGAAAAAGTCACGCAATACAAAATCTAACTTACAGCATCTCTGTCCAAACATTTTTCGTCATATCCACAAAAATGTTTGGATGTACTGTTGTTCGTAACTCGAGTGTTCGTAAGTAGGGGAGCGTCTGTAAACAATAACTGGCCAAACAGTAGCTGCCACCTTGAAAACCCCCCGAAGTGGGATCACGCGGACCTCAAGGCATCACACTCGTCATGTGTTTGTCTCTTCCAGGTTTTTGCTGACGTGAAACTCGTCTTTGACAAAGAGGGTTGACTTACACCCCCGCTGTCACCGGCACTACTTTTTTTGTTTACTCTTTTTACTTTTTATCACCTGCCATTTTGTGATGAAAAGCGGCATATTTATCTCTGCATCCATTGGCTCTTTTGCTTTAACTGTTTAACTATTTCTTTCTCTTGTAAAATCTGCACTATTGTTTGTTTTACTTTCCTTTGGTTTGTAGTGTACAATGTTAAGGGTAGGAATTAGCACACAGGGGGTCCATTTGTGTGATCTTCCATCATAGTTCGTTGCTCTACCCTTAGGGACAAAATGTACTGTTACCAAGGAGATGTGCTTTGCTTCACAAACGTATTCCTGATCACGTTACATTTTGGGTCGTACTTTTCCAACCAAATCATCGAACGTACTGACTCGAGAAATCAAAAGGGAGTTGAAATAGTTCCTAAAATGCATCATGATGCCATTACGCCGAGACCACGGCCAGACGCACCTGACCAAGTTGCGCTTTCCGCGCATCGAACTGTATTTAGAAAATTCTGTGTATGAGCCATGCGCTTAATCCCGCCCACCCCTTCTGAGATGTCTCTCTGTAGAAGATAAAAGCGGTTCTGAAAATGTTCCTTGTATTTATTTGCATCTGTGCATCTTGAGCAATAAGGACTCAAAGTTGTTAAAAGTGACATCCACTCAAACCCACCATAAATGTACCTATATTTTTGGTAATTTGTGTTTTTAACTCATTCACTGCCAGACGTTGTGCAAATATGTGTCCATTACAGTGCCGGGGTTTTTGTCATTTACACTCAAATTGCATATCCCACAGAATATTGAGTTTTAGGACTACATGAACATTCAATGCAGCGTAAGAAACCTTAGAACCGCTTCTTTCATCAGGAAAAAAAAGTTAATTTCTAAGTTATAAGGGTCTGGAGTTATCTGAGCTTGAAATGGGGGCGGCTATACAAAAAGCAGATGCTGCCCCTTCGTGAGAGGGAAAAATGTACCCAGAAGTCTGACCGGAGCTCGATCCGTAACCCACAGCAAGAAAAACCAAAACCCGAACAAATTTGGGAATTGCGCTCCACATCATATTTTTAATTCCTGAATAAATTCAGGAATAGCAGTGAATGAGTTAAAACTGACTGCTATCGCCACCTTTTACATTTTGAACATTTTTCATTCAGGAATATTTTTTTAATACAGTAAAGTCTCGTTATATCGATATTCTCGGGAGTTGGAAAAAATGACGATATATCCGATCCTGCGCTGAACTGCATTAACAAAAGCCGCCAAAAGAGGGCAGCCAAGCGCCATATAAGAAACGGAGCTGGCCATGATCTCCATTTTGTGCCTCTTTTTTTTGGGTGAGAGATGTTCCCCCAATGTTGCCTCAAAATGGCACATATAATTCTTTATTTAATTTCTTTGTATTGCTTTTTAAATTACTTGTACAACCTTAACCAAAAATGGATTTGATATCCCCAAAATGGTGCTCGTACGGTGTTAAAAAGAAGTGTCACATGACAAAATGCTGCTGCGGTATGCGCATTTATTTCTGTTTCATAAATATAAATATATATTATGTATTCTGCAGTTACAAAGATGCAATTAAAGATTGGCAATATTCCTGAGCATGTTTTAGCATGTCTGCGTTTTACGAGCGGCATACAGTGAACAACTAACCAAAAAAAAACAAATAAGCATGACTGTACATAGCATTTACATTCAAAACCGACAGTTGCCAAGAAAACGTTCCAATGTGAAGGCACTGTAATACGTAGTTCGGTCAAAGGTGTACTGTTTTGTTCAGGAAATTTTGCAGCACCAAAAAAATTAATTGGGACAATATGGCAAGGTATGTTTAAATGCAAAATAATTCATCGGGGGGTGAGGGGTCATGTTTTCAAGAGGATTTCAACGTGTTAGTAACAGTAAAAAAAAAAGCCAATGTGAAACATCTTTGAAGGCTTCTGAATAACGGCATTATGTGTGCAAAATACGAACAATGGCTTATGAAAAGATTGTACTGTACACACAAAAAGGCAAATACAAAATGGATGTGAAACTATACACAAAAATACGTACCAAAAGCGACCACAAGACGAAGTGTCTTTGTGTCACTTGTCCTTCAGTAAAGCTCAGTGGGCATGGAAAAAAAGTCCACGCTCTGCCAGCAGACAGCAATCTTATTTACAACAAAAGTGATGATGTTGGCAAACTTGGATCAATACTGGAGCGAACTGTAACAAGTCATGTTGTGTTAGAAAGAAAAAAAATAATAAAAATGATGACCTGGGGGGAAAAAAAACGTTCAAATTCACAGTCCCAATGTACATTCAGTTGAGGTTTTCAATAAACGCTGAAATACTTTGAAAAAATAGTCAAACATTGACAAAATGGTTCTTTGGATGACAAAAATCAGCTTTTGTTTGTTTACAATACATTAGCTGATGGAAGATCGGGGGGTCGGGGGTGTGGACTCAACAGGGCACATTGCTGGATGCGGGTCGGTACTGCGCCTTGGTGTTGGTGATGGCGCCGTGCTTCTGTCGGAGATGAAGTCTCAGCTGACTCTTGTGTCTGAAGTGGAGGTCACACTTTTCACACTGAGGAACAAAGGACGCAATTTAAACTCAAGTTGTTGCGGAGGCTTGCGAAATTCCCAACATTTTTTTTGGGGGGGGGGGGGGGTCCAAGTTGCTGACTTTAAAGTCAAAAAGTCAAAGTCAGCTTTATTGTCAAATATGCTAATATGCATTAAAGACGATCCTCACGTCTGGAACGCCCCTGACCGAGAAAGCGACACACAAACCATTTTGGGTACTTTGTTTGGTCTGAAAACTTCACGTTGATCCGTTTTGATGGTGAAATTAGAAGGAAAAAAAAACATAAATAACGCGATGGTGAATCGTGTGTTGCACCAAGACTACTATTTGGTACTGGTTGACACAAATTCCCAGCAGACAAATCAGCCCATTTCCAACTGAGCTTGGGTGCCATCTTGTGCATTTTCCGGGAGATACATTGGAGTCTAGATGCCTCAAAATGATACGGAAGGACTTCTTTAATCGATTGCAAACATTTATGCTTTCCTCTTCAGAACTATTTGAATCATATTGATAACTGGATGAGTAACAAGAAAACATCTCCGAATCTGAAGCCATTGTTTTGATTCTAGAGCAAGGCAAGATGTCCTGGCGTGACGTCACAAACAAGGAGGCGGGACCTTCTGAAACTGCGTCGCCTGGGTCATTTTGAAGTAGTTTTGGGACACTTTAAGTCATTTTTATTGGTGTTTTGCATTTGACTAAAAATATCAGCCTGCGTGTTTTGGGTATTTTAGATGCTATAAGACGTTTTTCTGATGTCAGTTAGGAAACAAAAAAATGGTGTCGGTTGTCCTTTAAGTTGCGTGCCTGTTTGGATGGTTTCCATTACCCCGTTTGGACGAGCGCTTGGCGGATAGGCGCTTACGTCTTGTTTGGCCCCGGAAACACTTACATGATAAGGTTTCTCTCCGGTATGAATGCGCATGTGACTCTTAAGCGTCTGTAGGTGGCGAAAGTGAGTCCCGCAGGTTTCGCAAGGGTATGGCTTTTCTCCTGTGTGAATTAACACGTGGGCGCGAAGGTGGGCAACCTGCCAAAACAACAACATGATGATGATTCAAACAATGTGGGAATGTCCAAAACACTTAATGGGGTGCAAATAATTCTTTCTTCCCTTAACTGGTCCAGAAACGTATTTTGAAGAGGCTAAAATTTGAATAGGAGCATTCGAATGGAAGATTTTACTCACCTGGACAAATCTGGAGCCACACGTGTCGCACTTGTAGGGCTTCTCCCCAGAATGGATGCGGGTGTGGGTCTTTAGATTCGCTGGCCGATTGAACTGAGCCCCGCATATGTTGCAGCAGTACGGCTTTGCACCTTCAAGAGTCATGACAAATTCAGTCTCTGTATCAAATATGTTATTTTTATCCAAGTAGGCTAAGTGGCGGACAAAATATAAGCTGTTTCCTCATTTGGACACGGCAGGGGGAAAAAAAGTTGACACACCCTTGTTTGAATGGCCATTTTTTTTGTGAGTTAAATAAATAAAACCACAAAATTGAACGGCGTCGACAAAATGTTTTCCATAAGCGAAGCAAAAACAAACGACAGCAATAATGCGGTCGGTTGCACAACTGGTGCGTGAGTGTTTTTTCCGAGTCAGCCATCATTTTCAAACTCGTGTTAAGTGACTGTCAGCACACACCTGCCACCGTTTAAAGCGCCCTTGATGAACCGCAAATACATTTCAGATGTTGCAGAAGGCTTTCCCCCAGTTTTTTTGGGGGGCTTGAAGGTTTTGTGCTCACACTGACGGTCATTTCGTAGCGCTCATAATTCCTTCCATCTTGTCCGAGGCGCCAGTTGCAGCTGAAGAAAACAGCCTCAAAGTGTAATTCTGTCACCACCGTGCGCTCATAACACAGATGATTGGTGGATTTTTTAAAGGGGGGGCGGGGGGTAGCGTCTGTGCTAAACATACCTTTTGTAATGATAGACAAAAAGTTCAATATGGACTGTCACAAAATCTCCCAAACACGCATGCGAAAATGTGCTAGAATTACACGGCTTGCTTTTTTTTCATAGCAATCAATGTTAGCACAAAGCCTTCATGTTTTTCCCATGATGCAAACATTTCAGCAAAAGCCTACTGGAACATCTGAAAAGTATTTTTGGTCAATCTGAGGCACTTTCAATGGCAACCGGTTTGTAGGCGACCTGTTTGAATTGATTGATGCGCTGGATAGGTTATAGGTCACGGTAACTCGTTCACGAATTTATTCGGAAATTGAAAATATGACGTAGAGCACCTTTCCTGAATTTGTTCGAGTTTTGTTTTTTTCTTGCTGAGGTGCCAATAAAGCGCTGGCCGTGGCCTCTGGCAATTTTTTTCTTTTCCACAAGGGGCAGCATTTCCCCTTTTTCCATATTAGCACTTTGTTCCAGCTTCAGCTGTTGTTAAAGTGCTATGTAAACCAATATGTATGTATTGCATTGTATTTTGGCCAGCTGCCCTAATTTCAAGCTCATATAACTTCAGACCCATATCATTTAGGAATTAACTTTTTTTTCTGAAGAGAGAAGTGAGTCTAAGGTTTCTTACGCTGCATTGCATTTTTATGTAGTCCTAAAACTCAATATTCTTTGGTTACTTTAATTCAAGTGACAATGACAAAAACCCTGGCACTGGAGTGGACATTTTTGCACATTGTCATTTGCACTCAATTAATCTGGCAGTGAATGTCTTGAAAGTGGCAAATGGCTCAGAAAACATAATTAGTGATACCGCAAAAATGATGTGAACAGGGGCGTGTCCATTTTTCGGATTTTCTTTTCATTGTTTTACAATGACAATTGGCAGTAAAGAAAATATATACAAGTGGGTGACGATGAGTTTAGTGGTCATCTCACCTGTGTGAACAGTTTTGTGGCTGGCCAGGTTGCCTTTGTAGCGGAAGGCAGCCTGGCAACAGTCACACTTGTACGGCTTCTTTCTGTGGGCCTGCGTCGTGTGGTCTTTGGGGCCATCGTCTTCGGGGAAGCCATCTGTAAGTCAAAGATGCATCGTCAGTGCGGTTTCGTGTAAATACCCTCGAGTGGTCGCAGGTTTCATTACCGCAGCTCGACGGAGAGAACTTTGATTCTCTGCAGTAGGAGTTGGGAAAGAGGTGAGTGGCCTCCGTCTGTCGAGGGCTGTTGCAACCGCACGAGGAGCATTTGTGGTGGCTGCAAGGGAAGGACAGACAATGATGAATTCAATGGACTCTTATTTGTATCCCCCCACCCCCACGTTTCACCGTGTTTAACTCGTGTTTATATTTTGCTGTTTTATTGTCGTGTTTATGCATCGCCATTTTTTTCTATACATTGACTTGAGTTCAAAGTTAAATACAACTAAACTGCACGAGATTCTTTCCATTTTTTTCAAAGCTGAGCAATTTTGGAACCATTTATCCAAGCTCGAACTGATGTACTGTAGTATAGTATGCATAAAAATGGCAACATTTTGTGCAAAGTACGAGATTTTCAAGTGCGCTTGGTGGCCCTCCCACTAGAAAAATGTGCAAGAACTGCCAAAGTTGAGTTCAGTGCATTTAATCTTGTACAATTTTATCTGTAAATTATTTGTACGTTTTTTGCTTTTTGACCAAATAAACCCGCTTTTCACACCAAGCGATTGAAACGTGTCCGTGAATATAACTCACCCATCAACAGCCGCTGCATTTTCTTCCCGATGTTCTTCCGTTTGGGATTCCCTTTGGTCTCCGCCATTCCCGCAGGGACTCGGCGAAGGAGATCCGCTTTCGGGGCTGCTTCTCTGAGCATCCGTTTCTTTGCTCTCGGGGTTTTGGTTCATCACGATGAATTTGTATTTTTTCCAGTTTCGGACTTTGGCTTCTTTGTGGCAATCAGGAGGTTGTTTAAGGCTGAGGGTCGCGTTTCGACTGCTGCTCGACTCGGTCGGCGAGTTGGGTTGGCAGTCGGATCTAAGGGGGCTCCGCGGGCTGCAAATCACACCTTTGCCAAGACTCAGAGACGATCGACGGCAATCGGCGAGCGGGTGCTGAACGCCGTCTTCCTCCACGTTGCCGGCGGCTCGAATCATGGCGGAATGGAAACCCATAATGGCCAAGGACTCCTTGTGAAGCGCGTCGGCGCTGGGAATTTGCGCTAGTGCTTTGTGGGATGAGGAGAATGCTCTGCTTGGGGAGCCCTTCGGTTGGGAGTCGAGAGACTTGCCAACGGGGATGTGGCGATCGCCGTATACGTGATAGCAGCCGGAGGTGTTGATACCCCGAAAAACGCTGTAACCCCTGCTCTCCTGAAGGGGGGGCGATGTAGCCGTGTACCTGTTTTGTACATCTAACTCTGTCACGTGCATCGGCCTCAGTGTGGGTAGTTGGTCGGCCAGCGGTAACATGCTGGTCTGCGCCTCTTCGACGTACGTGTTTAAAGATGGCCTGCAGAAACAAAATCCAGCCATGTTATGGATGTCCATTCGCGGAGACACCGCCAGAAAATATTTTAAATTGCTTTTATTGGCATTTTTTAACCAAAATAGATCGCTACAAAAATGAATATATATATACATAGACATATATTTTTTTTAACTTTCAACTTAACTTTATTTTAACTCATTCACTGCCAGACGATGTGCAAAATGTGTACCACTCCAGTGCCAGGGTTTTTGTCATTTTCATTCAAATTGCAAGACCCAAGGAAGATTAAGTTTTAGGACTACATAAACATTCAATACAGCGTAAGAAACCTTAGACTCTCTTCTTACATCAGAAAAAAAGAGTTAATTCCAAAGTTATATGAGTCTGGAGTTGTCTGACCCGAAGCTGGTCACTGTCACGATGTATCACTTCAATATACAGTAAAGTCTCGTTATATCAATATTCTCGGGAGTCGGAAAAAATATCGATATAACCGGACTATCGATATGTCCAATCCTGTGGCATGTAAATTCTCTCCTTGAGTTCATAGAAATAGTATCGTAATAAGCAGTACTATCGATATAACCGATATCGATATAACGAGACTTTACTGTACTTATTTGACAGTAATTTCTATTTCGGCGGCATCCTGGGACATTTTAACTCATTTACTGCCAGACGATGTGCAAAAATGTATCCACTCCAGTGCCAGGGTTTTTGTCATTTTCACTCAAATTGCAGAACTCCCAGAATATTGAATTTTAGGACTACATAAATATTCAATACAGAGTTAGAAACCTTCAAATCTCTTCTTTCGTCAGAACAAAATAGTTAATTCCCAAGTTATATGGGTCTGGAGTTATTTGAGCTTGAAATGGGGTCGGCTGTACAAAAGATCAACACTTTATCAGATAGGACAAATTCGGGAATGCCATTTTATGAGTTAAGTTGAATATCGCAAGGGTTTAATGCATACTTTGTGTACTGCGATGGTTACCTGGACTTGATGAACCTGTGACAGGTGTCAGCCAAGTGCTCCATCTGCAGGTAGAGCGCCGTGTTCATGGTGCCCACCAGCATGCTGTCCGTCAAGTTCAGGCAAGACGTGTACATGAAGTCCAGGAGGTTTGAGAAACTCTTGGCATCTATTTTAGGATCCAAATTGATGACGCTGAGGTTTGTGTTCTCGGGGTTCATGAAAACCGAATAAAAGAAGCCGCTGAAAGAACAGGACAGGAATCAAGATCGTTGTCCCCCATTGCTCCCTGTGGTTCGGGTCGCATTTCTGCATTACCTGCAGGCCACCAAGATGGCCTTGTGGGCGTAAAAAAGCTGACCGTCCACTTGAATGGTGACATCGGTCAGGATATTTCTGCTACGGAGGCGGTTAAAGTTGAGCAGGACGTCACCTGCATGGCGCGTAAATTGAACACACCCATTTGCAGTCATCGCCGTGCTGTGAAAACTAAGCAAATGGAAAAAAATGTCTCCAAAATGAACTGATGTTTTATTCGTTGATCCCGAAGTTGAAGGTCCCACATACAATTTCGTGTTTTCCATTCAAAACTGTCAATGGGTCTGCAACAACTAATCAAACGTTGAGAAGAATTCGACGTTGTGACTCACATTTAACCGGTTAACGACCAGCCGTATCTGAGCTCACAACATCAGAATCAGAAAGCCTTTAATCGTCCCACAATGGGGAAATTTGCAATACAACTCTACTTTTGTTTGTTGGCGCCCACATCACTTACCAGACTAGGCATCACCTTTTAAAGCAGACATGGGAAAACTACGGCCCGCGGTCCACATATTTTTTAATGCGGCCCGCAGAACTTGTCCAAATTAGAGTAAAAACCTCATTTCCTTCCCCCTTTCCCTGCAATGCCCACGTTTCCCCAATAGATGGCACACTAAAAACACATTCATGTTCATTGTTGGAGTGGCACGTATTTCTCTTTTTTTTCACTTCCCTTTCTTTCACGTCACCATTAAGCCCTTCTGTGAAAATGAGCAGACCAAAGAGATGGAAAGTGGACAGCGAATGCCAAGTGTTTAACAACAAAATACTTCTTCACTGCAGTCCGATCAACGGCTGTATGTCTGGTATGCCAAGAAGCTGTTGCGGTTTTCAAAGAGTACAATGTCAGCCGTCACTTTGCCACGAAGCATGCAAACTATGCTCGCAAGCAGTCAACACAAGAACGGGCGGCTACTGCTTATTATGTTCCTGGAAGCAACTAATGCGGATCACCAGGACCTACTTTACCACTCTCGCGTCCGCTGGTTAAGTTTGTGGAAAGTGTTTCAACGAGTCTGGCAGCTCAAAGACGAGATTTGCTCTTTTTCTTCATTTAATGGGAAAATCCGAAGAATTCCCTGACTTTGCGTTTGCCGTGGACATACGTATTTTCACACATGAATGAGCTGAACGTGAAGCTACAGGGGAAAGATCCGTTTGTGCATGACATGTACACAAATGCCTTCAAATCCAAGCTGGTGTTATTCTTCGGGCAAATGTCAAACAAATCTTTCGCACATTTCCCCACACTAGCCGTGCAGAAAGAGGTCGCCCAAAATGCAAAGAAATACAGTGAGACCTCAACTTACGAACTTAATTGGTTACCAGACAGAGTGTGTGAGTGTAAAGTGTGTATCTCAAAAAAATAATTCCCATAGGAAACCATTAAAATGGGAATAATCCGTTCCCGGGTTTCCATAAAATATACTTTTCAACTAAATAAGCCTTAAAAGTACACACAACATACCTTATTCTACATATAATAAATGTGCTATCGTATTGTAATGAAAGAAATACACTGCATTGTATCATAAAGTCACTTTATTTATATTTGTGATGGTCATTTATGGCTTGATGGAATGGCGTTGGAGGTCGAAGGTTAAAGGGAATTGCTGTTTGGAAAGAGAGGCGCATTACATGACGACTGTAATTAAAGAAATAAACTGTGCTGTAAAATAACGTTTTATTTACCTTTTTGATGGTCGTTGGAAGGAGATTCACCTTTCATAAGGACTGTTGGTAACTTAACCTCTGGTGCTGTTCGGTCAGGAGCTTCCGCCGAAGATCACTCCGCCAGCCGTGGTGGGTGTGTATTATGAAAATAGTGATTATTATAAGGTTTAATTTTCATAAATTTGACGTTTGTAAGACAAAAATTTTGTACGTTGACGTCTCACTGTACTGCAAATCACCGGATGATCTGCACAGAAAATTTTGCCGTCCTGTGATTTTGAAAAAATTGACAAGTCACTTCAACTAGTATCCTGTTCCCTGTCACAAGACCCCGAATCAGCACCGCGGGAGCTGCAATTGGAACTGATCGATCTTCAGTCTGACTCTGTCTCAAATGAGAAGAATGACTTTTACGCTTCACTTAACAAGACCGCGCTTGCAAACCTCTGGAGGACGGTGCAGAAGATGCTGGTGTTGTTTGGCCCGACCTATGTGTGTGAGCAGATGTTTAGCGTCATGAAAGTCAGCAAAACCCATTACTGATCCATGTTAAGTGACCAACACCTCAGATCTGTCCTGAGAATTGCCACAACTAAACTAACTCCAGACTTTGATGCACTGGCAAAAAAAGGACACGAACAACACTGAAATGGTGAGTTTTTCTGCTGTGTTATGAAAAAATGCATGTGGAAAGTTTGGCACTTCCAAACTTTCCATATGCATTTTTTTTTAGTAAAAGCAATGCACATTTACGCACGGCAGCGGTACAGTAGCTTAATTAACACGTCGCACATCGCTCTTAATTTAAATTTTAAGCTGCAGGTAGGATATTTAATACAGCCAATATCTGTGTGCTTGGCAACGATACACGTGTACTGTTTGCGCGTGAAGGCGAGGGCGTGCGTCCGTGGCGAGTTTGTAAGAGTGCGCGGTCAGGACAATCCATCCATGATTTTGCGTTTGAGTTTAACACAAGGAGATATTAGTGAGTTTAAGAATATATTTTGAATGTTGAAAGTGATTCCATTTTTCAATAAATGTTGATTTCTTTAACTTTGCACCTTCAATTGAAACTTATTAAAAATAGACGCAATCTTGATAAATCACAGTGCGTATATTATTTTAATCTATTTACATTTCCTCCTCCCAGTATCTGCGAAATAGTATGTAAAATGCAATATCTTGCATATTCCTTGAGACAAATTTATTAACTGATAAGGGCTATGTTTCACATTTGAAAGATGGTTAATAAATTGGGTTGTCGTGTTCTTGAGGTTTGCACACACTACATTTAATGCTTTATATATCCAGCCCAAACACTCTCTCCAAATGCTCCTGGCCCGGCTCCTCTGTCAAATTTAGAACCCATTGTGGCCCGCGAGTAAAAAAGTTTGCCCACCCCTGTTTTAAAGCCACCCGCACTCCAGTTGTTGTCAGGTGGACAGCGAGTATAGCGACCTCAAGCGGACAACAACCACAAATGCACCTCAAATAGCATATGTAGACGATTAGGGGAATGCTGCAGCCACTATACATAAATATTTTTTAAATGTCTAGATTGTAATTCTTATTAATTAGTTTAATCATTTTTAAAAACTGCTTTTCTTTCAAACACAAGGACATTTCTTAACAACCCTAAACTTTAGAACGGCAGCGTGCTTATATTGTTTTATTTTATTTTGTACTTAATACCTGATTTTAGTGCATTGCTCGATGGAAAATGATAATAAATACTAATGCTATTATTCCATCCATCCATTTTTTTCATCGCTCATCTTCAATGGGGGCATGGCCAGCAGAATTTGGGCAACAAGACGACACCCTGGACTGGTCACCTGCCAGCTGTAGTACATATATTCCATCGACAATATTAAAATAATAAACTACACAGTAACATATAATGACAAACTTAATTGTGCCTTTTGGTTTTCAAAACCAGTTGTTTTTCTTGTTTGAATACCGTTTTGTCCTTCCCTGGCCTCAGGACGGTTTTAAAATGTTTACCCGCCTGAAAAGTACAACCTGAACTCATGCCAATCATCTTTAGTATGACACACAGCTATTATGTTGCATAATTTGCATGGATAGTATCTATCTGTCGATTGCTATTTTACGTTGCGTTCGTTTTCTTTTCTTTTTTTTTTTGTGTAGCTCGTGGCAAAAAATAAGTTAGTGAACTGACACTTGGCAATTTCTCAGCAGGGGGGCGGTGGAATTATGTAGAGTAAAAAAAACGACTATAACCTCCATGCCTTGATCTGACTTAACACGGCCTCTTAATTACAGGGCGATTGCTCTACTTATAAAAAGCGATTACATACACTCGGTGACTCAGCCGTCTCCGTTTGATGGATTTGAACTTCAAAAACAATCATACTCAAGTACAACACAGCATAAATAAAAATTGACGTGACAGTGGATGAAACGGATCATCTTCGATCTCAAACATCGAAGTCTTCAAAGTCAACAAATAACCATGTTGCATTCAAAGACACTTCGCTCTACCCGCGCTGGGTTGCTTGGCCACGCCAAAAAAAGTCAGGCCCGGAACACAACAAGGCTGCGTTCAAGTTCAGACTGCGCCATTGTTGGGCTGTCTAGAATTTGTAGAGGAAAACGCATCACCGTAACCAGCTTCTGTAAGGTTACCTGTCAGTAAAAACGACACTTAAAAACCAGACAGACCGGTCAGATTGCGCCACGTTTAAGTGACAGCGGGGTCGTAAAAAGTTTACCAAGTATGACTGCTTACATAAAAGAAAAAGGCAAGCCAATGTGGCGACAATTCAAAATCAACAACCCAACTTTCTCAGCCGCGCATAAACCTATTCAAAAATGTCAACAAAGAAATTCATCATCCACATATTACACTTTTTAATAGTCACCATTTGTTATAAGGGTCTAAAGGTGTAAAAAGCGACGTTGTTCATGTCTAATAAAGGAAATAGGAAACAGCCCGAGGAGGGAAGCCTAAAGTTGTGCTGCTGTGTAGGGAAAAGTGAGGGCGAGGGAGGCCGGAGAGTTAAAAAAAAACTAACCTTGTAAAAAGTTTCCTCGAAAATCCGAGCCACTGCACTTCTGCGAATCCAGTTCTAAGAAACGGAGCTACTCAATTCTCGGAATTTCAACATCGGCGCGTACCATTTTCTAAGCGACGGGAAGGTAGCGGGGGAAAAAAAACACCGGCCTCTTTCTAACTGCCAATTAATAAAGAGTAGACAGCGTAACAAAATATACTATTCTATGCGTTAATCAACTAATATTTTTTATTTGTACCGCGTTCTCCATGGCAATGTCATGTTCGAATGCTTCACCGACGTCCCCGAGAAGTGGAACATTCCGAGTGAACGGTCAGCTGACCAAGTTATAAATACCGAGAGGAAAATGAGAACATGTTGAACTTATGTGGCAGAACACTCGCACACAATCGGAACACGCAGGACTCATTTTTGATTTTTTCATCATGTAATAGACGTATTACATCCTCCCTGCGTCATAATAATTGCCCATAGACCGATTTTTTTGGGAATTGATGCATAAATTATGAAATTATTTTACTTTGGAAACGTGACAATGTTTGGCATTATGAGCTCACGCATTGCACAATATGCAGCAACTCAGATTGTTTTAGGACAGAGACAGACATTAGGAATTCACTATGTATTAAAAATAATAATATAACCTACCTACAAATGAAAACAAACCCAAAGAGATGCATTAAGGAGGACTACAAATACATGTATGCTGAAATCCAATCGAAAAGGGAAATAAAAAAATAGAAGATTAAGACGTTGCATGTAAGTACTGACTGTTCAATGAAGCTACAGTAACATTTGTACAGTTGTTGCAAAATCCAATGCAGTATAGGTGATATTGACATATACATACAATGCTATAATGACAATTTTTAATACACCCATTACATACATAGACTGTATGGAAGGAAGTTGCTATGCTTGATATTAAGTTTATGCATAACGGTTCTGTTGCGATTTCATAGAAATTCTCAATATTTAATGTGACCGATTGTCAGTTTGATGTCATGTTCGCACAAGTGCAAAAGAAGGGGCCTAAATATGAATTATAGCTGAAATGTGCAAAGTACAGAGATTAATAGGCATAATAGTCATAATACATGTGTCATATGCATAATATTATTGCACAGTTTGCAGACTTATTTGTTGTGGAGGGAGATGCATTTTTTTGCATGTACAGTACTTAAACGACTACTGTATATTTTTGGATTGGATTGGATTGGATATGCCTTTATTAGTCTCACAGTGGAGAAATTTACATTCCACCCCTCGCATGTCACGGACTTCTTGAAAATGTGTTCTCAAGTTCTCAACTTTCCACCTGCGCTTATCGGTTCCCACCACTTCCTGTCTCAACACCATGCAGCTGCATATCTAAGTCCTACAAGGTGCAAGTCCCACCGTTTCGCAATACACGTGTTAGACAACGCTCGGACCGAATGACCTCGGAAGGCCAATCCACTTGTCAAAGACGTTCAATTCAATCATGATCGCATAATGATAGGATATGGAATTGGCAGTTCAAAAACAAGTGCATTGGGGAAATGCCACTTCCTCTGTTCGTCCCAAAGAACTGGTTGTGATGCACTGCAATTTTCCATGTGTGATTGACACAGTCAGAGAGGCTAGTGGGTCAATCTCACGACTGTATAAAGTGCAGATGGTGTCCTCGTCAGAATCATTCAGTCATCGTGAATGTGTAGTAACACAATGAAACTGCGTTGCATAATAATATGATGTTTGAAAGGTGGCTGAAAGTGTCACAAAGGAAATATTGACAGTTCATTTGAGTACATTACATCGTATGATGTGTGTACAAGGGTGCCGTGAGATGCAAGTGATCCTGAGTCATTCAACGTATGTGTTGTCATTTGGTTGAATTCTTTATTTAAATATGCTTTGACTTGAAAGTGCAAATTTTGCACTATGGTGGCAGTGAACTCAGCTAATTTCATGATAAACAGCAGGTTTGTCAGACAGTGAATGATAATTTTAAAAAAAGTTTACCATTAATTCATTCAGTGCCAGATGTGCAAAAATGTGTCCATTCTAGTGCCGGGGTTTTTGTCTTTGTCACTCAAATTCCAGGAACCGCAGAATATTGAGTTTTAGAACTACATTAACATTCAATGCAGCGTAAGAAACCTTAGACTCTGTGAATTCCTAAGATATATGGGTCTGGAGTTATCTGAGCTTGAAATGAGGGTGGCTGTCCAAAATACAATGCAATACATACACATTGGTTTATATAGCGCTTTAACAACAGCTAAAGCTGGAACAAAGCGGTAACATGGAAAAAATGGAAATGCTACCCCCTTGTGGATGGGAAAAACATTGCCAGATGTCTGGCCAGGGCTTTATCGGCACTGAAGCAAGAAAAAAAAACTAATTCGGGAATGGCGCTCTTCGTCATACTTTCAATTCCCGAATAAATTCCTGAATGGCAGTGAATAAATTAAGTTAGCTAGCCCAATGCTAACATATAATCTAGAATGCTAATGACACGCTAACCAATAGCATCTTCAGTATGCAGTGGTGTTGTAATGCTGTCATTAATGATGAATGGTTGGTTATTCGAACACAAATGATGCATCAACATATTTAGACAGACCATACTCCAATACTCACGGTCATATAATGAAATCTCTAGTTACAAACAACTGTTTTTATGTATAATTTGCACTAAATTTTCACAGAAAAAAATAGCGACCGATGTGATTTTTTTAAATATAAGAACAGTCCCGTTGTGGGCAAGTGGACTGATCTATTTTGTGCGAACACAGTGGACGATTGCTAAAGCGGGTCCCAGAGTACACAGACACGTCGAAATTTTGCCAAACCTTTAGAAAAAGCGCTAACCAGTCAAAATGGCTCCTAAGCAAAGCTAAACCGCTAAAGAATGTCTCATTGGAAGCAGCACTTGTCATTCTGCGCTATTCCCTTTCGTCATCAGGTTCCGTATCTGTTGATGTTTTGACTTTGATTCGTCAGACCCAGTGACGTGCGATGAGGTTCATGGCTGGTGAGGCACTGACGTCATCACAGTCAGATTTACAAACATGAACTCCACAAAGTAGCTTATTCACCATTTGATTGACAACAGTTAACGTATTTTGCTTAAAATGTCATGTCAGCATTCTTTATATACTGTATATAAACTGTAGCATAGAAAAAACGAATTAAAAAAACGTTATTATCGTGTTACCTTTAGTCTCTGTCTCAATGGCGACCATTGTCAGTGAAGAAAGTCGTCCTTGATCAGTCCTGTCACGACTGTATGTTTTCAGTCTTTTGTGCCGAGAATGACCGCTCCACTGATGCTGTAGTAGCTGGAACAGTGAGCACGAGCTGGAGCAACTATTCGCCTCAGGAAGAGTTTCAATGAGATCCTTCTGGGCCAAAAAGCTGAGAAGCTGTCCAGGAGATTTACATTCATCCCTCACCGTTTGTGAGCTATACACTCCGGTGTTGGTCTTCCTTTAATTATTATCTCCTGCTTCAATTCAATTTAGATATGTAATCCACCATTCTGAAAATAAAGCCAAGCAACACGAAAATGGCGACGTTAAATGGAAAGAACGTTAAAGTACAAATCACTAAATAAGTATAACTTTAATGTATTTTGTCATTTGATATTTCCATGATGACAGGTGAGGCACGGCCTCACCTGCCTCCCCTGACTGCACGTCCCTGGTCAGACCAATGAAAAAGCACGCGCTGATAATCGCGTGAGCGAGACAATCATCCATCCACCCGCCCTTCCGTTGTCCGATCCGTCCACCACTACCACCTTCCCCCAAGGGGGGTTGTAATGAATTTAAAATTGATCAAAAGCAAATGTGTAGCAAATTCATCTTTTCATTGACAATGTGACATCCGACTTCATGATTTTTTTTAACAGGAAAAGGCAAGTTTCCCCTGAATTGATATGCCAAAATCAATCAATGAATTAGAAAAGCAACAGACATAATAGGAAACACATGAATCAGATTTTCTCCAAGTTTTTTTTTTAATTTTATGAAACAGTCTTTTTTTCAATGGAGGAGCTGTAGTCCACCCCTTCCTCCTCTGCTAGAGTTTTTTTATTATTATTTGTATTTGTAATGTTTGCTACTGCCGGGGGTAAAAAGCGAAATTGTCAAAGTTCACGCAGTTTATTTGAAAAAAAAAAATACGGTTCACCTTTACGAGTGTTGACGTACAGGCACAGGCGACACTCTGATACGTTTGAATGAGATAAGTAAATATGGCTTTGTAAACATGGAGTAGAAACAAGATAAGGCTCTCTGCATTATAAATGCACCCCATTTACCTTTACCGTTTTGAACTCTTCATTTGTTGGACTTTGACGTGTTTTTCGTCAAAAGTAAACATCGTCACCTAAAATGAATTTGTCCAAAATGTGGATATTCAGTGCAAGTATGAGCTCCAGTTTTTACGGTGTATATATATTTTTAAAAAGAAGGAGATACTCTGGTATTCTACTACCTGTATGAATTAATGGCATTCCCATGAATTTCATTTCGTGTTTTGAGTGTGTGATCACAGAAGAAATTTAACCGTTGTTGGTTGTTGCCAGGTTTCACATATCCGCACGATTGCCGTGAGATATTATTTTACAAATCCATTTTTCAGAAAATCCAAATACTTGGTCAGAAAATACGTCTGTGTAAGCTCTCAGTCGTACAGGAGTGGTCCATCGATGAAAAGGTTTCTTCAGCCATCATCTGTACTTCTTTGAAGGTGTCGGACGTTTCACGTCTTATCCAAGAAACTTCGTCAGCAAACAGTTTGCTGATGAAGTTTCTTGGATAAGAAGCAACCAATTATGACGCAAACAAACCCATTCCAATCTCCGACACAACATGCTCAGAGCGGATCAACAAATTTAAACTACTTAAACTACCGTTCATGTCACCGTGGCAACGGAAAAGTCTCGCTTGATGACGTTTTAACTTTTTACGTTTTTTTTTTACCCTGCAGTTACCTTCAGAAACACAAATGTATTTCCCCCCCACCCCGTGCCCTCCCTTCATCTTATATCTGTTGGAAATGTAAAGGGAACAACTTGAGACCTTTGAAGAACAGCAATTATCTCAACTGCTGTTCCCTTTATGAAATGCATGCACTCAAGGCTGACAATGAGGCGCTCGAAAGTATTGTTTTCGATTGATTCGCTAAATGCATGTCACTGATATATAGACTGATATATATATATATATATATATACATACATACAGTAAAGTCTCGTTATATCGATATTCAAGGGAGTCCGAAAAAATATCGATATAACCGGGACTATCGATATATCCGATCCTGCGCCGAACTGCATTAAACAAAAGCCGCCAAAAGAGGGCAGCCAAGCGCCATATAAGAAACGGAGCTGGCCATTAGCTCCCTTTTTTTTGGGTGAGAGATGTTCCCCCAATGTTGCCTCAAAATGGCACATATAATTCTTTAATGATTGTAAACATGTATGCTTTAATCTTCAGAACTACAGTGTATTTGAAACATATTCATAACTGGATGTGTAACAAGAAAGCATATTATCCGAATCTGAAGCCATTGTTTGGATTCACAAGCAATGCAAGACGTCTTTGCATGGAGTCATTTTTATTTGCATTTGAATAAAAAGTGACATCGGCTGTCCTTTAATACACAGTATGGAATGTTAATAATTTTCAAAATCATCGCGCTTCAGCAGACAAAACAAGAAACATTGTTGCAAAAAACGATTGCATTCATATACAGTACAGTGGGCATGTACATAACACAACAGGGAAACTGCAACGCTTACATCTTACTGTATTATGTATACAATTTAAAAAAGTCATCAATCTTCTTCTTCTTCCCATTTTTACCTTTTAACACAAACACTTCAATCTCGTCTGCTACACACGAGATAGCGTCTGAAAATGAAAATGGCTCTGCTACACGGGTGCTGGGCACATAACCAAGTCACCTGACCAAATCGACCAATGGCGCGACCGATGGCGTGTCACGTGACAAAGTCACACGGCCACGTCGACCAATGGCGCGACCGATGGCGGCTCATGTGACGAAGTCGACCAATGGCGCGACCGATGGCGGTTCACGTAACAAGACACGTGACCAAGTTGACCAATGGCGCGACGGATATATCGATATAAACAACAAAAATGGCCGGCGGGGGATGAAAAGGAGCACCGTAATAACCGGATTATCATAATAACCGGGTATCGTACTAAACGGTACTAATTATACATAAAAAGACTAGAAATGTGCAAGGGAAATGAAAATAGTATCGTAACTAGCGGTACTATCGATATAACCGATATCGATATAACGAGACTTTACTGTATATATATATATATATATATATATATATATATATATATATATATATATATATATATATATATATATATATATATATATCAATCATTCGCATCAGTGACATGCATTTAGCGAATCAATCGAAAACAATACTTTCGAGCGCCTCATCGATATAATCGATATCGCTATAACGAGACTTTACTGTATATGTATATGTATATATATATATGTGTAAAAAAGTAGAGTGATTATTTTGTGCTAACTGGTACACCCAACCCCCTCGAATGAACTCGACTGACCCAGGGTCTTAGACGCGGACGCTTATCAACGTGCCTGTCCCAAAACATGACCCAGGCACATGGTTGCCTGACAGGGATCAAAGGTCACATCAGTAAAATATGACTCTGAAACTAGTTTGGCTTCACACACACATATAGCCTAGGGGGGTATGTGGGGAGGGGCCAGGTATTTATTCCTCTTCGAGGCAACCTTGTACTTGAGACCTAAATTACAGCAATGAGGTCCCTGGAAAAAAAGAAAAAAACAAACGCAGCCACATGACTTTTTATCTGTCTGTAAGATTTTTTTTTGAAGACTTAAAAGTCTAGGGGTTGGGAGAGGACAAAAGCAATGCGATGTGATTTGAATCAACAAGGCCGCCAAATACTTGCCTTTCTTATTTATAGCTGAGTGGCCCAGTGTCTTTTTTCGCAGCTGTTGCCAAGGTGCATGTAGTTCACCGGGTTGGAACACTTGAGCGAGTATGGAAAGTCCATGCTAGCGTGGACGTTTTGAACTTTGAGCCGCTTTAATTACGTATATCTGAGGCTTACAGGGAGTTGACTAGCAGGTGGTATGCAGCCTTTGCGTCCTTATTCACATGACCCTCATGCATTGACCGAGTACTACCGTTGCCTTCAAACAGACTTTCGAAATGCTATTCACATTGGAGGATTATTTTTTAATTAAAAAAATAAAAAAAAATAAAAAATAAATTTAAAATTAAATAAAAATTAAAAAAAATAAAAATGAAAGAGATTGGGATTTTTTTCCCCCCTAAATTTCTATCTGTTGTGTTTTTTATCTTTCATATTGAAAACACACTGTTTGGAACAGCTACAGTGAAATACACACCATGTGAGGCAAATTTCACCGTGAGAGATTTCTAATTGTAAAATACACTATTGATGATCATGAGTCAATTCCAATCAAGAAACATCAATGGAAAAATGTCATTACTGATTACATAATTACTTTCATCACTTTGCTGCTGTGTAAATTTCTCCACTGCGAGACTAATAAAGGCAAATCCAATCCAATCCAATACAAACCTGATTTGAAATTACCGTATTTTCCAGTATATAAAGCGCACCGGAGTCTAAGGGAATGAATGGTGTATTTTCAAACTTTTTCCATATACTGTATAAGGCACACTTGAACTATAAGGCGCACTGCACCTTCAATGAATGAAAAAAGTTTCCCAAATATAATATAGAAATAGATAAAGAGTTTTCAAGTATAAGGCACACCACATTATAAGGTGCTGCAGTAGAGGCTTGGGTTACGCACGACTTCTACTAAGGAAAAGTGGCAGTCGGTGGCTGCTGACAGTTGTTGTGAGACCTGTTGTGGCTCAATATTACTTCACATATAAGACGCACCTGCGTATACAGGTCATTTTTTTGAAGAAAATCAAGGCTTTTGGGTGCACCTTATACACTAAAAATACTGTAAACCAAGCATGAATGACAAATGAAACACAAATGAGTTACAATTGAATAAGAAAAATGTATTATTTTAAGTTACACTTGAATGGTGACTGTAAAAGTTAAACATTAAATCATCCAAATCATAAAAATAAAATAAAATAAAATAAAATAAAATAAAATAAAATAAAATAAAATAATAATAATAATCACATCCTCTCCCGACAAAACTACTGAAGGAGTATACACGTTTTATGTCTCTTCATTATTTTTAATGTTTTTTTCATTAGCCATGTCCCAAGTATTAACATCCGCGGGGTTGCTCAGAAGAATGGTGGCCTTGTTGTACCCCAGTCAAGAATGCATGCTCAATCGTCGCCGGCTAAATGGATTAAGTTTAGAGTGGAAAAGTTTAGTCAGAAGATCCGCACAACGATTGAATGATACAAAATTGTAGAGAGAAGAGACAAAAGTTAGACTTTGTCCTTATTTTTTTGTGTCCTTAGATACTTTTTGTTAATCTTTTTTTTTTTTTTTTGCCAGCATCATGAGTAAATATCTGGCTCCCAAACAGATCAGCTGTCAAGCAGCTGCAGCCACCCCGGGCTTGATCAGACATTTTCAGTGAGAGGAATTGATCATAGTGTACCTTGCCTACATGGAATGTTACCAAAAAACACATTACAACAACCCCAGATACGCCCCCTTACACCTCTCGCTGTGGAAAAGTACAAGGGTACACCATGTCGACATGGCAGATTCCCTCTGTTGTTTTACAGCAAACTCCCGATGATTGGTCGGAGTTGATGAGGCTGCCCGTGGATTCAACGGGGCGGGCGAATGCATGCATTTCAGTGTGGGTGTGCACGTGTGTGTATGTGTTCACACATGTAAAAGGCAGAGGATGTTTTCCTGGGCATCTCTCCAGTCGCTGAGGTTTGGACAAGTAGTGTCGTAACAGAGGAGCCGAGAACATTTCTCTGGGGGAACATCAAGAATTCAGGCAAAGTATTTTTGCCTCGACAAGTTTGTTCGGTGACACGGACGACGTCCCCAGTACAAATAATTTGGGATTCGCCCGTAGAATCAGAAATGAAGTTGGGACTCAAAGAAGTCATTAATATCCCAAAAGTGCTGCACCAGGAAAATCTTTTTAGGGAGATTTGGTCACTTCCGAAATCTCAAGAGAGCAAATATATGGAAATACGTTTTCCTAGTGCATCATGTACATTTAAAAAATGTGTCATTTAGCATTGAAAAAAAAAACAAAATAAGTATCGCAACAGCCATAGTAACATAATTTCTTACTTTTTATCTTTGTAGTTTGAAGGACAATCGACGCCTCCGGACAAGTTTTGTCCATAATTTGTAAAAATCACTTCAAATGACTTCTACTGAGCGCATTTTACAAAGATTCCACGGCATATAGCTATATTTTACGTTTTCAAGACTTGCGCTGAATATTCAGGAAGTCTTGTTTTCGAGTTGATGACGATGCCTGACATGATGTCACGTCTGGAACGCCGCTGACCGAGAAAGTGACACACAATGCATTTTGGGTCTTTTGTTTAGTCTGAAAACTTCGTGTTGATGGCGAAATTAGAAGGAAAACAGATAAATAACGCGATGGTGAATCGTTGTGTGTTGCACCAAGACTACTATTTCATACTAGCTGACACAAATTCCCAGCAGACAAATCCAACCATTTCCAACGGAGCTTGGGCGCCATCTTGTGCATTTTCTGGGACGCAACATTGGAGTCGAGACACCTCAAAATGATGCGGAAGGACTTCTTGAATCAATTGCAAACATGTATGCTTTGCTCGTCAGAACTATTTGAATCATATTCATAACTGGATGAGTAACAAGAAAGCATCTTCTCCGAATCTGAAGCCATTGTTTTGATTCTAGGGCAAGGCAAGATGTTTTGGTGTGATGTCTCGAACAAGGGGGCGGGACCTTCTGAAAAAAAAACCTTTCCAAGGTCATTTTGAAGTTTTGGGACTAAGTCATTTTTATTGGTGTTTTGCATTTGACTAAAAATATCAGCCTGCGTGTTTTAGATGCTATAAAACGTTTTTCTGATGTTGGTTAGGAAACAAAAAAATGGTGTCGGTTGTCTTTTATGTACATTTTAGTGTCTGGAATTTTTTTTTTTTTAACCAAAATACAAAAGTAGTTAATTTTTTTATGGACATGTGCCAAATATTTAACAAATACATTTAAATAAAATATATAAATAGTTTTATTTTTTATTTATTAATCGATGTATGTATTTATGTATTTGTTCGTTTTTTTGTGTGTATTTTAAATGTAAATGTAATTTTAAATTTTAATTTTAATTTTAATTTTAATTTTATAAAAAATTATCACACCACAGTTAGTAAAGGAATGAATGGGACATGCAAAAATAAAAATCACGTACATCCAATGGGAAAAAAATCTGAATAATATGAAGGAAACACGGATGACTTCTCATTGAACTTATTTAATGCGTGCCAACGTTTGAACCATTTATAATGACCCCCAAAAGTTTCCCTTTTCTGTTCTGTTGTCACGATAACTGAGTGATTGTGATGCGAATCCCAAAGACGCTCCATCACGCTACTGACCCACCTGCATCATTTTTGCCGTGGCCTCCAGAGTCATTTCCACGGACTGAAGCCGCTCGTTTCTGCCCCCTCCGTTCCCAGACGCTCTGTAGAAACCCCACACAAAGTGAGCTTGTCTGTTGTTTAATGTCACTGAAATGTAAACAGTGGCTGTGGAAGGTGCTGGGAGGTAGCCGGCTGTCGTGTTGGCCTCGTGTTTACGCAACGATGCAAGAGAAAGGCCAAACGGGACTGTGGATACGCAGGGGAGTTGGGGGGGACACTTCCAAATAGGTGTCCCTTGATTTCAGTTTGAGGGAAAAGGAGCATCTCGGTTTATGTCGTTTTATCGATCACCTGTTAAAAGTGTTTGTGAGCTGTGCTTAGAATTTTTCTTTTACTGTTCCGCATCTTCTCACGTCTTACACGGAGAAATACAGACGTGAGAAGATGCGGAACAGTAAAAGAAAAATTGTAAGTAGGTCTGATTCCACAGCCAGCATGTGGTCACAGCCTTCTTAGGGCATGGTCGCTTAGGAGCGCCTCATTGTCGCCGCACGGAAAAAAAGCCACCCGCTGGGATATATTCCAGCCACTGGATTTGGATATATTCTCACAGTTGTTTTTGTTTTTGTTTGTGGGGGGGAGAGAGAGAGAGAGAGATTGTGGTAAGTCCATCAAAGAGCAGAAGAGGCTGGTGGATCTGAGAAGGGAAATCTGCGCTGTTGTGGCAGTGGTCACAGGCAACTTAAATAATAGCCTATCTCAGCGACTCCTCTCAGGCCCGACAAACCTGACACGCTAATTACACGCTAAAATAAAGTCTCGACATGGCGAAAGTACATGAAGTGGGGCCTCCTTTTCCTGTGATGGATCATTCAACAAATATAATACAGTGAGTCATAGGGTCTGTTTCCTGCTGTTCCTATATTTATGAACAAAATACGTCATGTTCGGCCACCTGTCTGTCCTGTGTCATTATTAGACAAGGCACGACTCCAAGATATTTTTTTCACAACTGAGCATTGAAAGGGGGCTGGGGAAGGTGGGGGGGGGGGTTGACAAATATGTAGGCAGAGGTGAGAAAAATAATTGATCAAAATATTTTAGAATTCAGCTGAGCCATCCCTGAACAGGCAATAGATGTAGGGAATAGGTCACAGTGCAGAGGTGCAGGGTATGAACTCGAGCTTCTATTGGCTGCGTGGCTTTTCTCACATATTCCAAAAACATGCATGGCAAGTTGATAGTGCACTCCAAATTGTCCCAATGTGTGAGCGCGAGTGATTGTTTGTGTCTGTGGTTGGCTGGCGACCGGTTCATAATAATAATAATAATAATAATAATAAACATAAATTTCATTTCTAAGCGCCTTTCAAAACTCTCAGGGTGTCCCCAGGCTACTGCTCAAAGATAGGTGGGATATGCTGCAGCATGCCTTTGTGAGAAAAAAAGTGGGTTAGAAAATGTATGGCTGAATGGATGTATAAAAATGAATGGATGCATTCAAATAAAATAAAATACAATATAATAAATACAATAAAATAAAACACAATAAAATATAATAAAATAAAATAATGAGTTAATAACTGTCACGGTCTGGTTGGTGACCAACAGGTGGCGCTGTCGGCCCCACCTGCACCTGCACAGGTGTTGGTCGTTCCAATCAGTGGCAGTTAAAAGGACTCCCGGCACGACCATTCCGTGTCGGGTCATTGTATGTGTTTGCTGCACCCTGTCAGGTTTGTTTCGTCTTGGCAGATTTCTACTCATTGTTTTCTTTGATACTTTTACTTTTCTGTTCGGATGACTTTGATGTTTCAGATTTTGTTCCTGCTGACTTTATTTTAATACCATTTGTCAAATACAACCTGCTGCTCCTTCCTGCCTGCTTATTTGGGATCCACAGCCATCACCACCTCGCAAACCGTGACAATGACAATAAAATATAATCATAAATTAATAAAAACATAAAACAAAATCAAAAAATAATAAAAAGCAAAACAAAAGGAAAAGAAGATTAAAAACATCGAATAAAATCCTAATTTAATTTTTTAAAAATTATGCATCTTCCACTTCGTTTGAAAGTGGTGCACGAAACCAAACATTTTGTTGTTTGTCCATTCAAATCTGCGCCCTCCGCTTTCCAAACTGGCTGCATTCTGTTTGTTGTCTCGAGGTATTACGATGACGTCATTCTTAATTTAATGCTTTCCGGCTATTTATTTGTGGTGAGGGGTGGGGCTTGGTGGAGGGGTTCAATGATCTTGAATGAGTTAAAAGGACTCACTAAATCGACTTACTCATTTTGAAATATTGTTAGGTTCCGCTCCCTTCTGTGGAGCATTCCTTGCACGTTCCTGCCTCGGATTCACCCTTGACCTTGAGTAAGGGGTTACAACATAGGCAGGCCGGCGCGAGATAAATATCACAGTGTACTACCAGGGTGCGAGCTGCCTCATCGTTCTGCCAAATATTATATATCACTATGCAACCCAAGCTCCTTATTTAAATAGAGTGGTCAACAACAGGGCACAGTCCCTCTGCCAATTCACGCTGTAGTTGTACCCTATTTTCTGGTGTATAAGGCGAACCCAACTATAAGGCGCAACCCCACTGAATGCCGTATTTTCCAACGTTTTCCATATATAAGGCGCACCGGACTATAAGGTGCACCTTCAGCGAATGAAAAAACGTTTCCAAATATAATATACAGTAAAGTCTCGTTATATCGATATTCAAGGGAGTCCGAAAAAATATCGATATAACCGGGACTATCGATATATCCGATCCTGCGCCGAACTGCATTAAACAAAAGCCGCCAAAAGAGGGCAGCCAAGCGCCATATAAGAAACGGAGCTGGCCATTAGCTCCCTTTTTTTTGGATGAGAGATGTTCCCCCAATGTTGCCTCAAAATGGCACATATAATTCTTTAATGATTGTAAACATGTATGCTTTAATCTTCAGAACTACAGTGTATTTGAAACATTCATAACTGGATGTGTAACAAGAAAGCATATTATCCGAATCTGAAGCCATTGTTTGGATTCACAAGCAATGCAAGACGTCTTGGCGTGAAGTCATTTTTATTTGCATTTGAATAAAAAGTGACATCGGCTGTCCTTTAATACACAGTATGGAATGTTAATAATTTTCAAAATCATCGCGCTTCAGCAGACAAAACAAGAAACATTGTTGCAAAAAACGATTGCATTCATATACAGTACAGTGGGCATGTACATAACACAACAGGGAAACTGCAACGCTTACATCTTACTGTATTATGTATACAATTTAAAAAAAGTCATCAATCTTCTTCCATTTTTACCTTTTAACACAAACACTTCAATCTCGTCTGCTACACACGAGCTAGCGTCTGAAAATGAAAATGGCTCTGCTACACGGGTGCTGGGCACGTAACCAAGTCACCTGACCAAGTCGACCAATGGCGCGACTGATGGCGTGACACGTAACCAAGACACATGACCAAGTTGACCAATGGCGCGACCGATGGCGTGTCACGTGACAAAGTCACACGGCCAAGTCGACCAATCGCGCGACCGATGGCGGCTCATGTGACCAAGTCGACCAATGGCGCGACCGATGGCGGCTCACGTAACAAGACACGTGACCAAGTTGACCAATGGCGCGATGGATATATCGATATAAACAACAAAAATGGCCGGCGGGGGATGAAAAGGAGCACCGTAATAACCGGATTATCGTAATAACCGGGTATCGTACTAAACGGTACTAATTATACATAAAAAGACTGGAAATGTGCAAGGGAAATGAAAATAGCATCGTAATAAGCGGTACTATCGATATAACCGATATCGATATAACGAGACTTTACTGTATAAATAGTGTATTTTCCAGTGTATAAGGCGCACCGCCACTAAATTATGTATTTTCAAACCTTTTCCATATATAAGGTGCACCGGACTATAAGGCGCACCTTCAATGAATGAAAAAAGTTTTCCAAATGATACAGTATTAATACTGTATTTTCCGGTGTATAAGGCACACTGGAGTATAAGGCGCACCCACACTGAATGGTGTATTTTCAAACTTTTTCCATAATGAATGAAGAAAGGTTTTCCAATATAAGGCTGACCACATTATAAGGCGCAACAGTAGAGGCTGAGGTTACACACTACTTCTACTACGGGGAAACGGAGTCGTGGCTGTGCACTGACAGTAGTTGCGAGACCTGTTGAGCCTCAATATGACGTCACATATAAGGCACACCTGCGTATATAGGCTCATCTTTTGAAGAAAATCAAGGCTTTTGGGTGCAACTCATACGCAGGAAAGTACGGTACTTCCCTCCTTATAAATGTTCCAAGTTGGTAAACATCTTTTATCGTTAAAAAAAGGCCCCAAAGCAAATTATTTCTCTTTAAAAAGCATGTTACTGACGCGAGGAGGGCGGAAGATCAGAAAAATGGACATTGCTCAGCAAATATGGCGTCCTCCAGCTCTGGATGGGTGCCACAGTCGACGAGATGGTGCGGATGATTCACGTTGCTTGCCTGACAGCTAAAATATATGCACTGCGAGTCTCAGGAATTCTGGCGCAACGTGAAAAATGGAAAAGTGGGGAGTGTAACTGCCATGCGCACGGCTTTGGCTTTAATCCTCGATGTAACAACAAAGTTCAACTTTGACTTCAGGTTGTTGAGCATCATAATCCTCCGCTTGAAAGCCTTTGAACGAGTTCCGTGCTCTCGCGCCCGGCGGTAGTCGCGGGACCTTGCGCCCTGCGGTTTATCAAGCGCAGCTCCCGTTTTAAGAAACTCGCCATCAATCAAGTGAATTGTAGCTGAAGTGGTGGAAGAGTCTAAAATTGAATTGCAGTCAGGGACAGAAAAAAAACATTTTGCAGGCCATCATTTGGGAACTTGATTCCAATTTCACTGGAATAATGTCCTGAACATTGAGATTTAGTTCGCACATACACCTCACGCCAAACCGAATGCAGGTTCGAATCCCAATTTGTAACCGCACACTATGTCAGCACATAACAA
Organism: Hippocampus bargibanti; assembly: GCF_051943395.1. Lineage (NCBI taxonomy): Eukaryota > Metazoa > Chordata > Actinopteri > Syngnathiformes > Syngnathidae > Hippocampus > Hippocampus bargibanti. The sequence continues at coordinate 10,339,412 of NC_142744.1, read as the reverse complement.
TAAAAGATCTATAACCCAGTTTATTGCAATACACTAATACCTTCTATTTACGTAAATATCTTCATACGAAATTTTTAAATGATCAAAAGCCTCAACAGAAAATTACTGCCTCTTTGTCTTTACACCCCCTCTGTCTATATATATATATATATATATATACAGTAAAGTCTCGTTATATCCATATCGGATATATCGATAGTGCCGGTTATATCAATACTATTTCTATGCACGCACGGAGAAAATTACATGCAAACAGGGTCGGATATATCGATAGTCCCGATTATATCGATATTTTTCGGACTCCCTTGAATATATATATATATATATATATATATATATATATATATATGTATGTATGTATGTATATATATATATATATACAGTAAAGTCTCGTTATATCGATATTCTAGGGAGTCGGAAAAAATATCGATATAACCGGACTATCGATATATCCGATCCTGCGGCATGTAAATTTTCTCCTTGCGTTCATAGAAATAGTATTGTAATAAGCAGTACTATCAATATAACGAGACTTTACTATATATATATATATATATATATATATATAATAACAAATAAAAATATCTATATTAAAACATATAATTTATATTTTTATATATAATAATATAGCTAATTAGATTTATACCATAAAAAAGAAAAAAAAAAATTTTTTTAACACACATGATTTTTTTTTGTTGCTCTATCTCTGATAGAAGGCCATCGATTGCATTGGTCCACATGAGTCTTGTGAATAGGTTTTGTAAACTCTTCCTGTGACCACCCCACCACCACCCATACCCCCTTCCACCATCCAATTTGGATGGATCGTCATTTCCTCGTGACGCTTGAGGCACGAACACGCTGTATTTTTCCATTTTGGCCAAAATGCAGTTGTTTTTCGGTCACTTTGGGTTGAACGCGTGTCAAAATTTTGCTCTGGGTTTGAATAAATATGACATTTTCTTTGATGATTGTTTTTTTTTTACCCAAATTGTTTTCCTTTGAGGGCACGTCAGAATTTGGTCTAGATTTTGAAAAATAATGTCGGCATCCATTTTTTCGCTTATTGTGGTCACGTGTGAGCTGTGGCGAACAAACAATCACACTTAGTTTTGAAAATCCTTGGCCCCACACAAGAACAGCAAGACATTGTGAAATATTTAAATGAAAACATCCACGGGCTACGTATTTATTTCGAGATGTGGAAAGAAGACACGTGTCGTTTCTGGTGGCGTACAAGTCAATGTATTGACTGACGTTAAAAGTTATGCTCGCGCAGAAGCTCATCTTCACTGCAGGTCGATCGGGGTAAGGTGGGGCGCAACATTCCAATGCCCAAAGATGGTCGTCAATCATGGGGATGTTTCTCATGACGTCGGGCCCCGTGGCGGGAGGCTTGTTGGGTGTACACAGCTCTCATGTGATCATTTTCGTCAACAAACGTCACCAAAAAAAATTGAACACCCCACTTTGATATCAAGGATTAAGGTAATGTGCCTTCTGCAATGTGGAAGAAGACATTATTTGCATCTTCTTCTTTTCGTTTCGGCTTTTCCCTTGACGGGGTCGCCACAGCAAATCAGTGTCCTCCATCTTTAGAGGTTTGATCCGCATGTTTGTTTTGGCCAAGCTTTTACGTCGGATGCCCTTCCTGACACAACCCTCTGTATTTATCCGGGCTTGGGACCGGCACAAGAAGACATATGTCCCTTTGTGGCTGCAGAACAAGCAACTCACTCAGTAAAAGGCTCCCAAACACAAAATGGTCATTGGCTCAGCAACATTAAAATAACCCAAATAATGAGGTTTCATGGCGTCCTGGTTTGGAATCCATGCTCTAACCGTTGTCACGTAAAATCAGCGATGGCATGTTACGAAACCAGATTTGACCGCAGGATTTTTGTTTTCATGCTACCCGCGTCAGATGACGGCGTGGCAGTGAAATGGAATTTGGCCCCAAAGATATCCCGTTGTACGCCCCCACCACTTACGAGTTCGCATTTCGCCCAACAAACCCCCGTTGGAAGAGAATTTTAAAAAGAGTTACCAGACGGCGTTGCCAAAGGAGTACCATTTCATGTTTGGGTCACGGGATAGAATTCCAGCTGCTTCCTTTGGTTACACAATACCTGTCGGGGCGCACACGTGAAACCCGAGCATGTTGTAAATACGTTTCTCGCACAGAAGCGGTCGGGTGGTGAGATCATCAGTTCTTTGGTCACCACTGCGTCGGCTTCGTGTTTGACACCCGCAGGTGATAGACTTCCAGGGGTAGGTAGCAAGTGTCGGATCCGTTTTTCCCCCAAAGGGTCAAAACGCAGACGGACGACAGACTTTCCTCTTTGTAAAGTCGGAGGTTTTTGTCCTCACTTGTCCTGAATGGATCGGAAAAAAAAGAAAAGATAAAATCGAGTACAGGTGCTCCCCAACTTACAAACGAGATACGTTCCGAACAGTCGTTCGTAAGGTGAATTCATTTGTAAGTTGCTTCGGTGCTACATTTTGTATGGAATACAATGATACCTCGGTTTACAAACCCCTTGGCTTACGAACTTTTCAGTTTACAAACGTTACATTTATGAAAATTTTACCTTGGCATACGGACTTTACCTTGGCATACAAACTTTTTTCGTACACGGAGCTGCCTCAATGTGTCGCTTGCGAACAAGCCCATTCTTCTAACAACAAAATGTCAGCCGACTGTTTTTGTCCTCTATTCCCCGCCCCCTGTCTTCGGTTAAAGCCATTGGTCAAGAACGCAGCAGTGAGGGTGGGGTGGTTTATCCATTAAGGAGACAGGCAGACTAAAGTGAGAAAGTTTCAACTTTGATGACTTCAAAGGCAGAGTGTAGACTGCAAGGTTAAAATATCCCATCAATCAGGCTCCACAAACAACCCGTACAAGCTATCTGTACACTTGATGCAAAAAGCTATCAACCCAGCTAAACAGAACACAAGTGATGAGGAACTAGATTGATAAATTATCACAGAGAAAGCACTTACAAGGGATAATTCCTCAAGATGGTGAAAGAAGGTTACGTTCCTCATCAAGTGTTTAATGCAGAGGAAACCGGCCACTTCACTCCATCAAGCCATCAACGACCATCACAAAGGTAAATAAAATGACTGTATTAAACAGTATAGTTTATTTCTTTAATTATAATACCATAGCACATTTATTATACATAAAATAAGGTATATTTTGTGTAATTTTAAGACTTAGAAAATTAGAAAGTAGAAAATTATGTTTTATGGGGACCTGGGAACGGATTATTATCATTTTAATGGTTTCCTATGGGAAATATTTTTTTGGGATACACACTTTTCGCCTTACACACTCTGTCTGGGAACCAATTAAGTTCGTAAGCCAAGGTGTCACTGTATATGTTTAAGGCTTACTGTATATAAGTATGTTTGAGGTTCATATAAGCATGTTTGAGGCTTGTATAAGTAACCTGTATTGGTTTGTATTGAAAAATAAACATTTAATAAAATATATGCTCGATAAAGATATGTACAAGTACACCTGGATGGAATACTACATATGTTACTACAAAAATGTTCGTATGTACATTCATCACTCGACTATTCTTAAATAGGGGAGTGTCTGTAATATTCCTTTATATATAATATTCTTTTGTAATCGTATTTTCCGGTGTATAAGGTGCACCCAAAAGCCTTGATTTTCTTCAAAAGATGACCCTCCACCTGACACCCAGGTTCACCTCATATGTGAAGTAATTTGGAGTCGTAACAGGTTTCGCAACTACTGTCAGCATTGACCGACTCCATTTCCCCCGTAAAAGTAGTCGTGCGTAACCCCAGCCTCGACTGTAGCACCTTATAATGCGGTGTGCCTTATATTTGGAAAACCTTAAAATATTTATATACAGGAAAGTATTGTTATATCGATATCGGTTATATCGATAGTACTGCTTATTACGATACTATTTCTATGAACGCAAGGAGAAAATTTACATGCCGCAGGATCGGATATATCGATAGTCCGGTTATATCGATATTTTTTCAGACTCCCGAGAATATCGATATAACGAGACTTTACTGTATTATATTTGAAAAGCATGTCTTCATTCATTGAAGGTGCGCCTTATAGTCCGGTGCGCCTTATATATGTTAAAAGTTTGAAAATACACCATTCATTGTCGGTGTGCCTTATACTCCAGTGCGCCTATACTCCAGTGTTTGAAATAACGTCTGCCCGGAGGCCCGGGGCATACAACTTTTACGTCGGGCGTACAACTTTCAAAACGTCTCAGCCTGGGTGGCCGACAACTTCTTCAAGAAGAAGAAAAACAAAAAAAATATTCTTTTCAAATTAAACATGTGTTTTATTCAATAAAGCAAAAGCTACAAGCAAACCGCTACAAGCCACATGGACTCCTCCTTCTAAGAGCCTTTCAAAACTTTCAAGTACACTTTTCAGTCACAGTATTGTCCGAAGCACGAAACAGGCTTATGATTGGCTGCCGTGCCGAGGATGCAAATTGCCTAACGAATGTATTTATTTATTTATTGTTTGTTTGTTTATTTGGTTAATTATTTAGTTAGCTAGCTTGTTAACTAGCCAACAAGTTAGATAGTTACTTATTTAGCTAGCTAGTGATCTAGATACTAGTTTATTGATTAGTTATTTATTCTGTTAGTTATTCACTTAGTTATTTATTCAGTTACTGAGTTGGTTGGTTGATTGTTAGTTGGTTAGTTAGTTAGCTGGTTAGCTAGTTAGCTATGTCGCTAGTTATTCTGTTGTTTATTTATTTAATTAGTTATTTGGTTATGTAGTTATTTAGTTGGTTAATTAGTTAGTTTATAAGTTATCTAGGTAATTATTTAGATAGCTCGTCATCCATGTAGTTAGTTAATTGTTAGTTAGTTAATTGTTAGTTAGTTAGTTAGTTAGTTAGTTAGTTAGTTAGTTAGTTAGTTAGTGTTAATTGGTTAGTTATTCACATATCTATTAATTCCTTATTTGGTTGGTTCATTGTTAGTTGGTTAGCTAGTTAACTAGTTAACTATTTGGTTAGATATCTCGTTAGTTATTTAGTTATATATTTATTTAGTTAATTAGTTAGTTAGTTTTTTTGTTTTTGTTTTTTTAATGCAACTTCTTGTTCTTTCTCTAACTTGGAACTGGACAGCAAAAATCCCAAAAAGGATTGAATTTCCAAGGACACATCTCCTATTAACCTTTCTGTTACACTTCCAGGCTCTCTGCAGAAAGATTCCTCTGAGGACATTTTGTCCTGTGTGTGTGCGTGTATATGTGTTGTGTGTGTGTGTCTATTATTTTTCTGCCTACTCCCAACACTCTACAGTAGATCAAAGAAAATGGTTGGCTAGATGCATGGTGCATCTGTCTATTAGTGATCTTAACGTCCAAATAGACCACTGACACAAACACGAGGGAATATTATCTGAGGTCATCACATCTGGAATTCCACATCTCACAAGTTATGATTTGTGAAGTGCAATGGCAGATAATTCCCGCAACCCTCCCTTAAGTGCTCCTCCCTTTTTTGTTGCATGTTCAATGCTACATTCCTGGTCCCAAAGTAGCACTGGACAATGTGATTATGCGCATCCCACCCCGGCGATTGTTGCATAACCATACGAGAAGCCTTTCCAGACCTTCTTAAGCTCTGCTTGTCTCCGTTTAAAATGTATTTTGTCAACAGGCCTTCTCCTTTCTCGGGTGGGTTGTTAGAAATTTTCTTACAGCCGACGCCATCTTGGTGTCGAGCCCACCTGACGCCCGAAAAAGAAAATGGGGAATTGGACCCTGTGTCAACACGATGTGTTCTTTTCATGACTGTCAATTGAGTCGTTTTGAGGGGAAACTCATATTCCACAGCGACACAAGCTTTAAAAAGGGTCTTCTTTCGACACGTTGCCCCTAGAAAAGAATACGTTGACTGCATTCATTCTATTCTAATTTTAGTTTATTTTGAATGTCATCGTGAGAATGAATTGCAGTTTGTCCATGCACACACTTATCAGCATGAGGCGGTAAAATGGATGGATTTTATTTTATTTTATAACCTTGAAGCGGTTTAAAAGCAAGTGTGAACACCTGCCTGTGAACGACATGTAAGATGCCCTCTCCTAAATCATTAAATGCCACTGTCAAGCTTGAGGGAGAAAATATTTTACTTACATTTTATTGATGTTGTGGTTTTTTGTTGTTGTTGTTTATTTTGGCTTTGGCTTGGCTGTGGTTTGACTGACGTGGCTTGAATGAGTGACAGAATTTGCTCTTTAATGGGACATAGTGAATAACTATTGGAACTGTATAGTGCCACTTGCAGTTTTTTTTGACAACGATACTAGTGCAGCGTGTTCTACCGGAAACAAATTCCTTGTGTGTTCTACATACTTGGCAATAAAGATGATTCTGATTCTGATTCTGATAATCAATAGCAGTGACGTGCGGTGAGGTTCATGGCTGGTGAGGCACTGACGTCATCGAGGACGTCACCGCTCGTCTCTACTTAGTATTTGAACGGTAAATGTGAAAATTCAGCGATTTTGAAAAAAATCCTAAAACGATGAAGTTAAATGGACAAGAACTTTAAAGTACAAATCACTAAATACATATAACTGTTTAATTTTTTTTTTTCATTTGATATTTCCATGACAGCTTTCCATGATTACAGGTGAGGCACTGCCTCACCTGCCTCCACTGACTGCACGTCACTGATCAATAGAGCCCAACGTTATGACTAACAGGCCCACATTTCACAGTGTCTGTCAAGTGAGAGGGAATGATCACCATTTCAATATTCAGATACATGTGTTTGCTGGAGTGCCACCAGACCTTTGGAAAATCAAGTCATTGTTTCGGCTGAGTGACAGATTATTTTTTTTCCAGATTGTCAGTGATTCAAATCCTTTTCCGGGATTTTAGATATGCTCAACACCATTGCTCGGCCAAAGGGAATTTTTATTTGACCAATGACACTGTGACACTGCAAGCAATACATTTAAAAGTTTACTTTAAAAGACTGTATAATTCCATGTCAAATTAATTCATAATTTGGAATCTTTAACCTCGCCCGCACCTATTTGGTTTGTTACCACGTTCTGTTACCAAGGTGTCACTCAACTCCAGGGGCGCCAGCTTATTTTCACCTCAAGTCGACAAAAGGCGGCTTGACAAGTCTTGTGCTTTATAAGCGCCTCTAAGCATCAACTGGTGGCACATTCTACACCGTATTTTCCGGTGTGTAAGGCGCACCCAAAAGCCTTCACTTTCTTCAAAAGATGACCCTGCGCCTTATGTGAAGTCATATAGAGCCACAACAGGACTCCCAACTACTGTCAGCAGCCACCGACTCCATTTCCCCCTGTAGAAGAAGTCGTACGTAACCCCAACCTCTGCTGTGCGCCTTATAATGTGGTGTGCCTTATATTTGGAAAACGTTTCTCATTTATTGAAGGTGCACCGGTGCGCCTTTATATATGGAAAAGGTTTGAAAATACACCATTCATTGGAGGTTCACCTTACACTCCTTTGTACATTATACACTGGAAAATTCTGAAACTCATGACAAAAAGTTAGCGGACACCAGGGCAGACAACTCTGAAAAGTTGCCTGCCCGGCCATGAAGTTGCCTTCCCCCCTTTTTCACAACTTGAAAAATAATAAGACGACTAATCAAAAAAAAAAACATTGTTGCAAAGTATTAAAGATTTTTTTTTTAAATTAAGGATGTACCTACCACAAATACTCCCTTGCTTAATTTATTGTAAATATCCCTTGCTGATGATTTTGTCGTTTGTCCATACACTGTTCGTCATGTTGCACAATGCAATGTTTGCGTTGCATCGTCTGCTACAAACCACGTGAACTCCTCTTTCCACGATGCTTTTAATAATGATACATTAATTTCCAAGCACCTTTCAAAACTCTCATGGACACTTGCATATGCATTTGCATCTCCTTTTCCAAAGTAGATGCACTATATATATGTGCGTGTGTGTCTATATGTGTGTGTATATGTATGTGTGTGCGTATGTATATGTGTGTGTGTACACGTATGTATGCGTATGTATAGATAGATAGACAGACAGACAGATACATGCAAAAAATAGAGAGAGAGAGATAGCTAGTGTGATAGATAGCTAGATAGATACCAAAAATAGAGAAAGAGCTAGCTAGCGTGATAGATGGATACATTTTTAGTTGACATTTTCATTTTACTATACTTAGAATATCTTCTTTTCTCTCTCCTTTCACCCCCCCCCCCCCCCCCCCCCACCCCTTTTCAAATTGCTGCTGTGGACTGCAAATTTCCTCATTGTGGGACGAATAAAGGTTTTCTGATTGTGATGGATACACATACACACGGATATATGGATACATAGGTAGATGTTTTTTGGGGGGTGGGGGTTCAGTTTCCCAAGACAAGCCCCTTAGCACCTGCCTCCACATTTATTTGTTTATCTATCTGGCTCATCTTTGGGCAAAACAAATGAATGAATTCACGAGGATATCCTTCCAAGACTTCAAACATTTAGTTTCTTTGTCTGTTATTTATTTATTTGTGCCAATCTCCTCTGAGAATCGGCACATGAACTGGAATTGGAATTAAGTGTGAAATAATGTCAGCTGCCTCTCATTCAGGCCAATTTAACATGAAAAAAAAAGCAGCGACGACGTGCTCACAGCCTCGAAATGGAATCGTTAAGGGTTTGACAAAACCTTTGTATCGTTACTGTGTCATTGGGAGTGAAAGCCACATGACCCTAGTTAATTGAATCACATGGGAGCACAGTGCGCACATGCGGTGCCATAAGACACTGTGAACTCACAGTTCTTCACATGAGCCTTTTTTTTGTTAAATCGCAGCATTTAATTAGAATTTGTCTGAAGCTAACGAAAATAATCCAATTATTGCACAATGTATCTGGAAATAAACATCGGGTATTTGAGTCCGGAAATTTACGTAACCGCTGCTCAAACGTCAAAGATCCACAGTGTACAAGGTAGCCGATCGTTATTACAGACTGCCGATGTCGCCGTGGTAACGCAAATGCAGTGCGCCATTAAATAAATTGTAGGTAATGGCAATTTGCAGGAACTGATTCTTGACTTCGTGCTTGAAAGGTGCGTTTGTAAAATATGTCGCCTCTTACTCGTCATTGGGTGACTTAAAACTTAAACTTAAACTTAAACTTAAAAAGACATTAAACTTTGTGATCCCGGAAGAATCCTCGTCCTGCTGCGTTTGCGTAATGACACGTGAAATTGCCGGAAGTATACACGGTAAAGAACGAGGCACTTAACTGTCATGACTCAATGTACCTTTTTTCTGACACGTTATCACGATCAAATATGGACAAAACTGATTATTTTGAGTGGGGTGGTGTGGTCCCAAAAGCCTTAACGTCTTTGCTTCTTGTCAAGAAGACATGCAAGCTATCAAATGTATTCTCTTTTTTTCCCCGGGCGCACTTGCTTCCAGTTCGTGTATTTTAGATTTTTTATTTTTATTTTATTTATTTATTTATTTATTTATTTTTTGGGGGGGGGGGGGAGGAGGACCATTGAAATGTCAGCCTTTATGCGTTGCCACGTCAAATTAATCTGCTCTGAGCCGCTCGAAACAGTAGTATTGGCCAGTATTAATGGAATTATATCAGCAAATGGGTCTAGTTTCTTCTACCAATCGTTATCCAAATTCATTTTCTAGGTGAGTTGGCATTTTTCTATCCTCTGAGTTTGTCGTTCAGACAAAATGTGTTCAACAAGCAAAACACACGAGCTATGATTTGCACCCATTTATCTATTTATACCCATAACTTCCGCCTTGAGCAAATCTAACAGTTCCTCTCTCACTATCGACAATTCGACTGTTTCTCCCTCCCATCAGGTGAAAAGCCGAGGTGTCATTCTTGACAGTACACTATCTTTCCACTCCCATATAAATAACTTAACCCGATCTGCGTACTTCCACCTACGCAATACCAATCGTTTTCGACCGTCTCTCACTCCTCACACCACTGCTATCCTCATTCATAGTCTTGTCATCTCCCGGATTGACTATTGCAATTCAATTCTCTTTGGTGTCCCTCAGAAACTTCTCCTCAAATACACTCGTCCAGAATTCTTCAGCCCGGATCATCAGCAGAACCTAATCCTTTCACCACATAAGCCCCGTCCTCCAAGAGTTCCACTGGCTCCCGGTCAAATATAGAATCAACTTTAAAATGTATTTTATACATATTTCTTTTATACAAAAAACGTCTTTATACATTTAAAGCTGTCCATAACCTTGCCCACCCCCCCCCTTACCTATCTGACCTTCTTCAAATTTCAGATCCTCTTCCTCCTTCCACCTCTGTGTGCCCCCCTGCCCGTCTCAGCACGATGGGTGACAGAGCCTTCAGCTTCACTGCCCCCAAACTCTGGAACTCACTTCCTCCCAACATTCGTAACATCGATTCTATTCTCACCTTCAAGTCCCATCTCAAAACCCACCTATTTAAAATTGCATTTTCTGTGTAGCTCTCTCTTGTTTCTATTTATAATTGTATTTTATTTATTGCATTCTAATGCAATAAATAGGGATTTGTGATTGTATTTTATTTATTATAGTACCTATGCTTGTCTGTCACTGTAAAGTGTCCTAGAGAGCTTTGAAAGGCGCTTAGAATGTCATTTATTATTATTATTATTATTATTATTATTATTATTATTATTATTATTATTATTTAATCATCACCGCGCCAAATGACTAGGATGAATTTAAAAGATTCTCTTCCAGTTCTCAGATAATGATTGATTCTGAACTGTTTTATATGCTATATGAGGGAAAACTATGGGTTGTTATAATACAGTACAGAAACCAAAAACTGAACCAAATACTCTTATCTTACAATGATATGATATGATATGATATGATATGATATGATATGATATGATATGATATGATATGATATGATATGATATGGTAAATAATTTCATCGTCTGCAGCCAATTTAAATAGAGGAAGCCACCATGTTTAAAGCAAAAAACTATTTGTTGTCAAAATATGACGCTGTCTTACATCACAGGTGTCAAACTCAAGGCCCGAGGGCCAGATCTGACTCGCCACATCATTTTATGAGGCTTTGTGGCTCAGCTTCCATGATACTTCTCTTACGTCATCCCCCATAAAGTGTACCTCATCGGCTGTATTTGTAGCCAGAACAGGACCCACACGTTGGATTTTATGAACCGTTTTACACCTCGTAAAGGACCATGCACCTCGGAGTGTGTGTCGCAGGGATTAAACGATCGGGTTGATTTGACCTCAGAGATTATGCTTCTTTTGGATCAGTCTCGGAACATGACCCATTGGCCTGTGTCATGTCACCTCAGTAGCAGGGAGCCTGTAGATATTTTTGCCGCACATGCAGCCGGTTACGAAAGGATCCCAATTCAATTATGGAGGAAACTGAGTTAACTGTGCAGTAATATTTGGATCAAATGCTCATTCTTAAAAAAAAATCTAAATGGATAAATGAAATCATGATTAATTAAAATGGAAAATGAAAGGCAAATGAAAGTGCTTTTAAATTCTTACCCTCTACAAGAAATTCTTTGCAGTTTAAATCAAGGCATATTATTCAAAGTGGAAAAATCTGATGGTTTTATTTACGGATTTTTCTAATATAGATGATAATATTTTGAAGAATTGTATTATAACACAAAAAAAGTATTACAAAGTAATAAAGGAGGAATTTGTATTTTAAAAGGTCATATTTTTCATCATGCCATATCATCTGAGTTTCCCTTTTTTTAATTAAAGTAACAAAATTAACACATTTTCTAGTCTTTAAAATGAATGCCATGCACCCGCCTTCGTCTCATGGTGACATACATTGCCGTGCAGAGATTTGTCACAATAATCCAGTCATCCCACTTTAAGAATATTACGTGACCTTTCACATGAGGAATAATCCGTTCAAGATGCGTCTTTATACCGGCACTACTATCTGTTCATGTGTTACATATTAGTTAGTGAATAATAAATATAAAATGCCATGTAAATGTAAGCATTTGAATTTACAGTACTGTATCTTAATTTTTAAATGCTGCATGCCATAAAAAAAGAAAATCAATATTCTGAATCACCAACGGGGAATGAAGGGAAGTCATGGGACAGTTTGTATTGCTGGCATGGGGCGGTTTACTTCTTTTTGATAAAAAAAAAAGTATCACGGGAAGGCATCCAATTTTTTTGGAGGATTAAAATGTCTTTTCCCAAATAAAATGTATTGTACAAAAAAACTAAATAGTAGGAGAAAACAGCTGAGCTGTATATTTAAATGTATTGGTGAAATAACATTCACTTAATTTTTCTTCAATAAACTTTGACTTCAATCTCATAACATAACTAACTATATTGGTGGGAAATTTACAGTACAGTATAACAAACGTTAATAATAATAATAATAATAATAATAATAATAATAATAATAATAATAATAATAATAATAATAATAATCGTAATAATAATAATGATAATGATGATGATGATGATGATGATAATAATGAAATAGTATTAACAATCGTACTAAACTAGAGTCAATCATTTTAAACTGTATCCTCTGTTGCCCTCTAGCGGATATTTTTAGTCATTGGTATTTCCGGAATGGGAGTGAAAGTCGACTGATGTTGCTTCATCTTCAAAATAGGCAATTGATAATAATAATAATAATAATCGTAATAATAATAATAATAATGAAATAGTATTAACAATGGTACTAAACGATAGTCAATCATTTTAAACTGTATCCTCTGTTGCCCTCTAGCGGATATTTTTAGTCATTGGTATTTCCGGAATGCGAGTGAAAGTCGACTGATGTTGCTTCATCTTCAAAATAGGCAATTGATAATAATAATAATAATAATAATAATAATCGTAATAATAATAATGATGATGATAATAATAATAATAATAATGAAATAGTATTAACAATTGTACTAAACTAGAGTCAATCATTTTAAACGGTACCCTCTGTTGCCCTCTAGCGGATATTTTTAGTCATTGGTATTTCCGGAATGCGAGTGAAAGTCGACTGATGTTGCTTCATCTTCAAAATAGGCAAATAATAATAATAATAATAATAATAATAATAATAATAATAATAATAATAATAATACATTTAATTTTTAAGCACCTTTCAAAAATCTCAAGGACACTACAGTCACGGGATAAGAACTTCTTTTTGCGTGCCTTTCGCGCCAGCGTACACTGTACCCGGAAGTAACACATGATGATCTCGTTTTCCCCAATTTTATTCAAACAGACAAGTAAGAATATTCAGTTCTCAAATGAGCAGTCCCGCGGAGGAGTATCAGCGCCACAAAGAAAAGAAAAAAAAATAACTTTATATTTGTAATCTGTAATGGCACTTTTCGACACGCATTGCATTTTAATGTTTTATCAAACAAATTATGCTTATTTATTTGTTCTCATTATTATTATATTATACATTTCATTTCTAAGCGCCTTTAAAAACTCTCAAGGACACTTACAGTCACAGGATATTTTTTCTGCGGGTGAGCAGCAGCAGCCAGACGCGCCAGTGTTCACTCTACCCGGCGTTAATAATTTTTTTTCATTAGTTGCTATAATTTCGAAGATTATAATTTAAAGGACAACCCACATCACTTTTTTTGTTTCCTAACTGACATCAGAAAAACGTTTTGTAGGATCTAAAATACCCAAAACACGCAGTATGATATTTTTAGTCAAATGCAAAACACCAATAAAAATGACTCAAAGCGTCTAAAAAGTACTTCAATTTGAAACGGTTCGTGGTGAACCGGTTCGTGGTGTCACGCCAAGACGTCTTGCCTTGCTCGAGAATCAAAACAATGGTTTCAGATTCGGAAAAGATGCTTTCTTGTTACTCATCCAGTTATGAATATGATTCAAATAGTTCTGAAGAGAAAATCATACATGTTTGCAATCGATTAAAACATTTATTCCGGTCATTTTGATGCATCTGGAGAGAAATTTAGTGTCAAACTATTTAGTACTCACGGTACCAAAAAAAAAGGCAGAAGATGGCGACAAAGCTCCGTGGAAATTGTCTCCTGGGAAGTTTTGTCAGCGAATATCAAATAGAAGTCTTGGTGCAACACACAACGATTCACCATCGCGTTATTTATGTGTTTTCCTTCTAATTTCGCCATCAACACGGATCAACACGAAGTTTTCACACCATACAAAGTAGCGCAAAATGCATTGAGGTGATGAAAGGACTACTACAATGTGTCCTTTCTCGGTCAGGGGCGTTCCTTCCGTGACTTGACGTGAGGACTCGTCACCAACTCAAAAACAAGACTTCCGGAATATTCAGCGCAAGTCTTAAAAGGTAAAATATAGCTAAATGCGGTGGAATCTACGCTCAGTAGAAGTCATTTAAAGCGATTTTACTAATTATGGACACAACCTGTCCGGAGGTGTTGGTTATCCTTTAAAGGACAACCGACACCATTTTTTGGCTTCCTCACTGACATCAGAAAAACGTTTCATAGCATCTAAAATACCCAAAACACGCATGCTGATATTATTAGTCAAATGCAAAACACCAATAAAAATGACTCAAAGTGTCCCAAAACAGCCACAAAATGAGCTCAGAAATGATGAGATTCAGAAAGTCCCGCCCCCTTGTTCGTGACGTCACTCCAGGATACACCGTCACAAACTGCCCTGCTCGAGAATCAAAACAATGGCTTCCGAGAGTTCAGATTCGGAGACGATGCTTTCTTGTTACTCATCCAGTTATGAATATGATTCAAATAGTTCTGAAGAGGAAAGCATAAATGTTTGCAATCGACTAAAGAAGTCCTTCCGTATCGAGCCGTCTGGACTCCAATGTAGCGTCCCATAAAATGCACAAGATGGCACACAAGCGCCGTTGGAAATGGGCTGATTTGTCTGCTGGGAATTTGTGTCAACCTAACACCTTCTTTGTGCGTTTTACCACAATTGGTAGTCTTGGTGCGAAACACAATGATTCACCATCGCGTTATTTATGTAGTTTTCCTTATAATTTCGCGATCGACATGGTGTTTTCAGATGAAAAAAGTGCCCAAAATGCATTGGGTGTCTCTTTGTCGGTCATGGGTGTTCCGAATGTGACGTCATGTCAGGCATTGTCATCAACTTGAAAACAAGACTTCCTGAATATTCTGTGTGAGTCTTAAAACGTAAAATATAGCTATATGCGGTGGAATCTTTGCAAAATGCGCTCAGTAGAAGTCATTTGAAGTGATTTTACAAATTATGGACGCAACTTGTCCGAAGGTGTCCTTTGAAAATGAGATGGGTGTACATTGTGAATTGCTAAACACAATATTAAAAATACAATGCATAAAAATACCACACATTCGAAATTGTAATTTCCACATTCCTTGGCTAGCAGTTCACCAGTTCAATTAAAACAAAGAAACACATGTACATAATACCGATTATGTTACGACAGTACCTGCATCCAGTCAGTCGATATTTGACCAAAGGGGGGCGCTCTCTGCAACGTATTCAACCCATGAAACTTCTGTAACTGCAACATTTTGTACGTTTTCCCCTCAAATGTGAACGTTTTTGTGCTTCTGTTTTGGGACAGTGAAAAAGAGCAGATTTTTGGTCACTTTTGGTGGCGGTGAGGGGGATTGAGTGTTTTTAAAGGTGGGACGAGGTGCCATCTGTAACACATAGTTGCGTCTGACTTTGAACGGGCGTGCTTGGACAGGAATGAATGAACTGAGGTATGCTTTCAGGTGCCCTGCCCCTCTTCTTTCTCCTACCTTGAAGGTTCCACGTTACAGCAGTAGCATTCAGTAAATGGAAACACGGAAAAGCTCTGTGAGGCTCGTATAAGGAAGACACGAGAGGAAGTGTTTCCTCATATTTCATCCTGTCAATCTGTCTATGGGTAGACTGTAAAGGCAGAAGGTGGGACAAATGGTTGTATGAAGATCACACTGAGAATAGCGTAGAAAGGACAGACCTTGTCTGCATTACTGAACAATACCAAAGTCAGTCGGAATAGGCTTTAGGTCTTCTGCAAACTCCGTTGAGTATAATCAGTTTTGAAAATTGTCATATGATGAATGGATGGGCATTATATGGGAACAAAGTGTAAAATGAAAATACAATACATGCAGGAAAATAAGAATGTATTCAAACAATACAAATGAAAAATAATAAAAACAAATCAGTGTTTCAGTTGGGTGGGTATCCATGAATACACAATGCCATATGAATAAATATGTGATTGAGCTGTTTAAATACAAATTATTTTTCACAGGTGGGAAGAATGGATGCCTTTGAGTAGTGTTTTTGTATTCCCACATGTTACGTGTGCTATTTTGAAGGAATACCACCTTTGAAGTTGATGCTAATTTCACATTAGCATGTCATTGGGATTTTACACTGATTTGAGCATTAGCATTAGCATACGTTCTATTTACATCTTCTTCTTCTTCTTTTCCTTTTGGCTCTATTTCTTTCGGTTCTATTTTCATCTACAATGTGTATAATGGTTTGTTGTGTGTTTAGTTTCAGAGTAAACTCAGACTGGGGTGGTATTAAATAGCTTAAAATTATACAAAAATATATTGTGGATACGGGGGTACTTTGATATCATTGCGAACTTGTAAATGCATCATTCAACACCATATTTTTCTTTTATTACAACGTTTTTAAAGAGTGAGAAAAGGCAAAATCACAATTGTACTTTGTTCAATTGCCCAGCCCTAATAGAGAGAAAGAGGGCTTTGCGGGGGTTAGCTACTTAGGTATCTATCTAGATAGTTAGCTAGCTAACTGGCTAACCTGGTAGCTATCTAGACAGCCAATATCCTGTAATTTTTTCACAATAAGTCCTACATAATGGCCTGTTTATTTCTGGTGAGAAAGACAGCGGCCTACACATAGTCTTTGCCCGAGTTGCTGGCCGCGTTGGTTCGTGGGTAGTGTAGACCTTTCCCTGAGCCTTGTTTGGGGCAGTTGCAGCACAGGAAACCTCCTCCGATAATGATGAGGATTGCAGCGCCCCATCCCACATAGAGGGCACTTCCAAATTCGTACCTGCCATCATGTCATGTACATTTAACATCGCAGCATCGCAAATTAAATTAACTAATCATCATAAAAACATAACACTGTAAATTCCAGTCACCTCACCTTGAGTTGGTTGGTGTGAACGGGTTGTAAAAGTCTTGAGCTATTCTGTGACCGTACCACGATGTTCCCACCAGGGCAAGAAGACCTGGGAAAACATCATCATAAGGATAAAAATTATAAAAAATACACATTTGGATAGTGAGAGCTCAACCATGGGTAACTTTGCCAGAGGTTTAAAAAAGTAGCTAGCCATTTTTGACAAAAGAAGTAGTAGGGAGTATATATGTTTATTTTCAAATATAGGAAGTAATAGTACACCCTTCTATTTCTAGTCACCTTCCTAAACAAAGCAATAATAATTAATATATTAATAATAATATAAATAAAATAATATCATAATTCAACCATAAATATATAAAAAAGTACCACTCATAAAGACCCTGGTTAATAAAATGTACTATATTTTAAAGTGCAAAGGTAAAGCATATTGTAAAATCACAAAATCTTTTCAAACGAATTCCATCCCACCGAGCCCCGAAAGCATGTGTTTCAACCAAATCACCCGCAATTATCAAGATGATTCCACTTGTTAAAGCTACTTTAGCTTTCTGCTCCGGCTGTTCTGCCAAACACGTGGTGCACTTCATGCCCACCATCGCCACCAAGAGTGCAATCAAGCAGAGAAAGATGGCTGTCAACATCAGTCCTCGTGTGCCCAAAACAATAGCTGGGGAGACAAACACAGTACAAATGGGGTTGGAGTAACAATCAGTAAGTTGAATCGAGCATCATTGGCTTCTTATTTGACAAAAATATACTAGCAAGAGTCTTCTTTTCATTTCTTCTGTCATGTCCTATAAGAGTCTCCCAAATTCTTGACGGCAAGAGCGAGAGTATGCAACTAATTTAAATGTGTTTAACATCAATGCAATTATATTTTTTAACTACAGTAAAGTGTCGTTATATCGATATTCTCGGGAGTCGGAAAAAATATCGATATAACCGGACTATCGATATATCCGATCCTGCGGCGTGTAAATTTTCTCCTTGCATTCATAAATAGTATCGTAATAAGCAGTACTATCGATATAACCGATAGCGATATAACGAGACTTTACTGTACTTTATTTTTATTAATTTTTTTCATTGTATCACTATTCCAAATTCAAGCCTGTAATATCCCCTCTGTTTCTCTTCTCCACCCATTTTTCGGCCTATTTGATGAGGCATCTTTTGGTATTTGACCGACAAGTCTGTGCATGCATCCACGCTTCACTTTTATAATGGCTCAAGGAAGGTTTGAACGAGCATAGAGCCTTTAATTGTACATGTACTAATCCCTAACCCAAAATGATCATTTAGACTTGACACAGCTTGTCATTCTCTGCTCTTTTGAGAAGTTGTAATTGGATCACATTTGTTAAAGGAATATGGAATAAACAACACCGGCAGAAATGCACATAATGCAATGGAATATTACCTGGTAGTTGGAGAAGGGAATCATATACTTTACACTGAACTTGTCCTGTGCTTTGCCATGCGCAGGATTTCCAAAGGCCTTCATAAAGTGCCTGAGCTGTAACGATGTTGTCTCCTGCGTAGGATGAAGCCTTCCACTCCACCATGATGGTTGATGCGATGGAGCCAATGAAGCCCGCGAAGGCCAATGCGAAACCGAGAAGTTGTATTCCAGCGTTGGCCATTTTTCAAATCAAGAGCAAAAATACGACGAGTGGAAAATCAAATCAAATCAAATCCAAGTATGAATTTAAAAATTCCAAGGGGGTGGGGAAACCCAACAAGCCTAATGTTTTTGGTGCTGAGGTTATTTCTTTGACACACAATTTTTTTTCTGTCAGAGTTTCATTGGGAGTGACCTGGAGAAAAGGGTGGATCGACTCACTTCTCAGCTACACTACAGATTAGAGTTGTTTGTCCCTCTCTAGTGGACGAAATTATATACTGCACGTGTACACCTGGAAGTGGTATGTCATCATAGAAATGACACAAAGAGTCTAAATGCAGAGCAGAGTGGCGCAGCGGAAGCGTGCTGGGCCCATAACCCAGAGGTCGATGGATCGAAACCATCCTCTGCTAGTTTTTACTGTCACTTGCACTAAAAACCATGTTTTCATTCAATCACGTGTGACAATTCTACATCGCTGCAATTTACAACCACGATGTTGGTTGACATGTTTTTTTTCTTCTCAAAATAGAGTTGTATTGTTTCCATCTTAAATTAAAATATCGAAAGACATTTGGCAAATTCAAAATGTATAGGCTGATTATAAATGTAAAGAAAATCATACAACCGTTTTTAAAGGACAACCGACATCCGACGGAACCGAAAACCACCGTTTTATAGCATCTAAAATACCAAAAACACGTATTATATTTTTAAAAAAAACACCAAAACACCAATAAAAATGACTTAAAGTGTCCAAAATCTGCAAAAAATTGAGCTGCAAATTGGGCATTTTCAGAAAGTCCCGCCCCCAGTTTGTGACGTCACGCCAAGACGTCTCGCATTGCTGGAGAATCAAAACAATGGCTTCTGATTCGGAGAATATGCTTTCTTGTTACACATCCAGTTATGAATATGATTCAAATAGTTCTGAAGAGGAAAGCATACATGTTTGGAATCGATTAAAGAATTTATTCCGTGCCATTTCGAGGCAACGTTGGGGGGAAATGGATCACCCAAAAAGAGGCAGAAAATGGCGTCCAAACTCCTCTGAGGAATTAATCAACCCGTTTCCATAGGCTGATAAATTCCTTCCATGGAGCTTGGTCGCCCTCTTCTGGCAACACGAGGTTTTCAGACCAAACAAGTACAGCAAAATACATTGACGTGATGGAAGGACTGCTAAAATGTGTCTTTCTTTCGGTCAGGGGCGTTCCTTGAGTGACGTCACGTACGGACTCGTCACTAACTCAAAAACAAGACTTCCTGAATATTCAGCGCGAGTCTTAAAACGTAAAATATAGTTATATGCGGTGGAATCTTTGTAAAATACGCTCAGTAGAAGTCATTTGAAGCCATTTTACAAATTATGGACACAACTTGTCCGCAGACGTCGGTTGTCCTTTAAGAGAATAACATTCGTACACGACAAACCATTTTTTTTTTTTTACTCAATAATTTTTAAAAACGGACATTAGACTTTTTTCCAGGATATTTTTTTAATATTTTTTGAGTAGTGCAAATAATTTAACACCCGATTTAAAAACCTACTTTTTAATATTGCTTGTGCAGTCCGTTTGTTCTCATCTGTCACGTGATCCGTTTCACCAGCGAACGTCACCACTGAAAATATTTTACCCCGTTTCACCAATATTTTTAAAATGAGTCTATTGATTGGCATAATCACACTTAAGATATACACAGAGGTAGTGGGGGGTTCGATTTATCAAGGCAATAAATCACTCCAATTGGGTTTCTTGTTGCGAGCAAAATAAAGTGACAGACCAAGTGGCCACCGACCAAAGGTTTGCTCTTGCCTAAAATTTCGGCTCGCTGTGCTATTTGCCTTTCGGTCAGCAGGCTGTTGAATCCAGAGGGAATTTTATTATCTCGGCTCCATTTCAGCAGGCGAGGGTGAGTTGAACAACGACATCACTTTTACAAACGAGTTACAAAGACGGTTTGGGGAAGTAACAAAACACAAATGCTTTTTATTTTTTTTAATGACCGGAAATCGCCTTTTTCCCTCTATCCGTAGTCATCTTGAATATTTCATTTTTAATGATTTTTTTTAACTGCTACTGGTTTTAAAAACAGGTATTCGTACCAGAGTAAGACTACATAAATGTACTGTTTCTACTCCCCACTCTTTCAAAATAAAAACAAACTAAATGTTTATATTCAAATATATTATACTTAAAACTCAAATCCACCCGAACACCACCTCACAACTGTACGAA
Source organism: Hippocampus bargibanti (assembly GCF_051943395.1). NCBI lineage: Eukaryota > Metazoa > Chordata > Actinopteri > Syngnathiformes > Syngnathidae > Hippocampus > Hippocampus bargibanti. Next base: position 10,318,341 of record NC_142744.1, on the reverse strand, counting down.
ACTGTATTTAAAAAAATGTTTACGTCATTTCAGTTTAAACATAATTCAGTGACTCTCGTGAAGATAATAAGCGCTTTGGAAAACGGAGGGGTCGATTAATTCTTTGCCCTACCGCAAGAGAGAGACACATACCACTCATCGTCAATAACCTTTAATCCCCATATTTTCTTCAACATTAAGTTTGGATGTTGCTTTGGTGCTAAAGTACATTTCAGTCAGTACTTATCTTACGAGTTATTTGTTTTCTTCAAAAAAATAAATCATATTTTCTACTACAACCAGCATGTTATTTTACACATACAGTATATGATAGCTGTCCATGTTTAGCACTTTGTTGCTGTTGTTAAAGTGTTATATAAATCAATACAACTTATTGTACTGGTTATTTGTTTACTTCAATAAAAAAAATCACAATTTCTACTGCAACTACCATATTATGTTACACATATATGATAGCTGTCCATGTTAAGCACTTTGTTACAGCTTTAGCTGTTGTTAAAGCGCTATAAAAATCAATATCTATTGTATTGTATATCAGTATGTACTTGTACTTCAATATTGAGCATGCTTACTTTAGCTATTATTTTGCAAATCTTCTGTTTTGTCTCAACAGGGAAAAATGGACAGAGGACTGCGGCCAACTGTGTTTATGCTGCTGCTTCTGTGTCCCCAAGCCGCCATCTTGACCCACTTCAACTGTCCGTACAAATGCCAATGTTTTACGCCAGCCCAAGTCCTTTGCGCCGATGAACACATGACATCGGTGCCCAAAAACATCTCCAAGGAAGCCGAGGAAGTCATCATCATGACGTCAGCCGTGCAGTACTTGTTTCCTACAACCTTTGAGGAGAGTCCCCAACTCCACAAGCTAATCTTCTTGAACAATCCACTACGAAGTATTCATTCTCGGGCTTTTGAAAACCTGTCAGCGCTTCAAGAACTGGAGATCAGTGGGAACCCTTGGCTGGAACATTTGTTTCTGGGGACTTTTTCCAAACAGGAAAACCTGACGACGCTGCAGCTCAACTACAACAGGTTTAACGCTGTTCTTCCTGGTATGTTTAATGCTCTTAAAAACTTAGAGACCCTGGAGATCAAGGCCAACATAATCTCCAATTTCCCTCCGTTATTGTTTCGGAACCTTCGCAATCTGCGTGCCTTGGATCTATCTCTGAATAAAATCCAGAAGGTGGAAGAAGAGACCTTTTCCGGTTTGGCCTCCTTGGAGGTTCTCAAAATAAACAACAACCAGATTAGCAATATTTCATCTGGCATGTTTCATCATGTGACTCACCTGACGGAACTTCACTTGGAGGGGAATACAATATCAGAACTTGCCGACGACATCTTTTCCGCGTTGCCCAAATTGAAGGTGCTCAACCTCCGCGGGAACCGCCTCACCACTTTCAGCGACGATGTGTTTGCACGGGAACCTTCAAATCTGACACATTTGGACCTAAGAGGAAACAGACTGACCCAAGTGTCCTCCCTCAGTACGTTGACATCCCTGACAGATCTGCTCTTGTCCTCCAATCAACTTTCAAGTCTCCTTGAAGACACGTTTCAAAACGTCACCTTCCTCGAGAACCTTGATCTCTCCGAAAACAAACTCACGTCATTGCCGGAGACGATTTTCGCTGAACTCAAACGCATCAAAATGATCCACCTCCACCAAAACCAGCTGAGTACGCTGGAGCCCAGATTGTTTCAGGACCAGGAGTTCATTCAGCAACTCTACCTGTCTGACAACCAACTGAAGAACCTCCCGTCGGGCCTCCTGGACCACTTTGCACTCCCGCACATGTTACGACTCCACGGAAACCCTTGGCAATGTGACTGCCACATGTGGTATTTGCACGATTTCGTTCTGAACAACAATCAGGGCATCGAGGCGCTCGACAGGATGTTGTGCGACGGTCCCGATTATCTGCGTAGGCGACCGCTGGCGTCCGTCGGCAGGGACGAGCTTCTGTGTCGTTTGCCCCAAGAGGAAATAACCGACCTGGGGAGCTGCACTCTACACAAGTCGAATGACTCACTGGTCATCAGATGCCAAGTGGACAAATGTTCTTCTTCGCTGACTGTAAAATTGGAATTTTTGGAGCGTGACGGCAGCATACAGGAGCACGTTTGGAAAAGTGACCGTTCGCATTGCAGCAATATGACAATTTCCAATCCTGCCGTGCCGTAGATTCCCATCGATTCCCTTTTTGGACAAATATTTGCGAGGTGCTGCCAGATGCTTTCGGACCGTCGATCAATTCTGCAAATAAAAAAAGAAAACAGCTCATTATCAACATGTGGGGTTGGATGAACTTTTTTTGGTTTTGTTTTGTTCGTAAGGTTCAAAGGTTCAGGCCCCTGTCTCGCTCTGATGATGTCATCACCAGAAGGAAAACGTTAATCATCCATCAACATGTACAGTCCCATGTACACTAGACCAGTGTTTCCCAACAAGGGATGTTTTTTATCTTAAAAAAATGTCACCCTCCCAAAGAAAAGTACATACAGATATATATATATATATATATATATATATATATATATATATATATATATATATATATATATATATATATATATATATATATATATATATATATATATATATATATATATATATATATATATATATATATATATATATATATATATATATATATATATATATATTCAAGGGAGTGCGAAAAAATATCGATATAACCGGGACTATCGATATATCCGATCCTGCGCCGAACTGCATTAAACAAAAGCCGCCAAAAGAGGGCAGCCAAGCGCCATATAAGAAACGGAGCTGGCCATTAGCTCCCTTTTTTTTGGGTGGGAAATGTTCCCCCAATGTTGCCTCAAAATGGCACATATAATTATTTAATGATTGTAAACATGTATGCTTTAATCTTCAGAACTACAGTGTATTTGAAACATATTCATAACTGGATGTGTAACAAGAAAGCATATTATCCGAATCTGAAGCCAATGTTTGGATTCACAAGCAATGCAAGACGTCTTGGCGTGAAGTCATTTTTATTTGCATTTTGTTGAGATCTTCAGCGCTTTCGCGATGCATTTGGGAGAATAAAGAGTCGAGAAGGTCCTCTTGTTTAGATCATACAAGTAGGATATTTATTGCCGAAGCACAGACAGCAACCGCTGCGTTCACCGTCGTACGAGAAGTGCAAAACATAGACACACACACCGGCTTTTATCGCTGTCAAGTCATGTGATGTCGCGTCGTGGCTAGGTTGCCAGATCAGTTCAGTATTACAGCATTACATAAAATGAGGATACAATCTAACTTTCTCAACACATTTGAATAAAAAGTGACATCGGCTGTCCTTTAATACACAGTATGGAATGTTAATAATTTTCAAAATCATCGCGCTTCAGCAGACAAAACAAGAAACATTGTTGCAAAAAACGATTGCATTCATATACAGTACAGTGGGCATGTACATAACACAACAGGGAAACTGCAACGCTTACATCTTACTGTATTATGTATACAATTTAAAAAAGTCATCAATCTTCTTCTGCTTCCCATTTTTACCTTTTAACACAAACACTTCAATCTCGTCTGCTACACACGAGCTAGCGTCTGAAAATGAAAATGGCTCTGCTACACGGGTGCTGGGCACGTAACCAAGTCACCTGACCAAGTCGACCAATGGCGCGACTGATGGCGTGACATGTGACAAAGTCACACGGCCAAGTCGACCAATAGCGCGACCGATGGCGGCTCATGTGACCAAGTCGACCAATGGCGCGACCGATGGCGGCTCACGTAACAAGACACGTGACCAAGTTGACCAATGGCGCGACTGATATATCGATATAAAACACAAAAATGGCCGGCGGGGGATGAAAAGGAGCACCGTAATAACCGGATTATCGTAATAACCGGGTATCGTACTAAACGGTACTAATTATACATAAAAAGACTAGAAATATGCAAGGGAAATGAAAATAGTATCGTAATAAGAGGTACTATCGATATAACCGATATCGATATAACGAGACTTTACTGTATATAAATATTTTAAGGTTTTCCAAATATAAGGCACACCGCATTATAAGGTGCTACAGTCGAGGCTGGGGTTACGCACGACTACTTTTACGGGGGAAATGGAGTCGGTCAATGTTGACAGTAGTTGCGAAACCTGTTACGACTCCAAATTACTTCACATATGAGGTGAACCTGGGTGTCAGGTGGAGGGTCATCTTTTGAAGAAAATCAAGGCTTTTGGGTGCACCTTATACACCGGAAAATACGATTACAAAAGAATATTATATATAAACCATTTGATGACAATGCTCTGATCTTACCGTGAAATGGGCATCTCTTTCCTTACATTACATCACAAACAGAACTTCAGTCCTTTCAGACAGACAGACATAAATGACATTTAAAAAAAGATGATCGGACGTGTCACTCATCATTCCATGAGACTCCCCGCCGCAACCCCGGCGCTTCAAAATGATAGAAAGGCGCAAGAAGGAGACAAGCCTGGATGCAACAAGGCACACAGATGGCTACACCTTCAATAGCGCATGCTAACCCATGGTTAATAAGGATCAAAGGTCAGCGGGTTGATTGGGTCCTCGGTCCAGCGCTGTCACATCCCAATTCCCATAACAAAAAAACCCGCTTGGCCGTCTTACTTCCAAAGTGTGAAGGCTTGACCCGAGAGGCAGTAATCCTCACTTGACCAGAGATGTAGAGCTCAAGAGGACATGAGACATTAAATCTTTTTTAAGATTATTTTCAATGAAAGAAAAATGGGCATTTTATATACATTTTTTTAAAAATCATGATGAAAATGAGAAAAAAATGCAATGAACAACCAAATTTAGTATACATATGAAGTATAAATAAAACTTAAAATATTTGTTTTTGTTCACATAAATTGATGACATCATAAAATTTTATGCAATTTTATCCCAAACATTTGATTAAAAAAACTTATCAGAAAATAATTGTATAGATGAATCGCTCATTTATTTATTTATTTATTTATTTATGTATTTATTTATTTATTCATGTTTTTTTGTGTGTTTATTTGTTCAGTTATTTATTTTTGTATTTATTTATTTATTTATTTGTCTGTCTGCCTTTCCTTCTCTCAGTCTATCTATTTATTGTTTATCTCACACGCGGCCCGGTAGTCAAGTGGTTAGCACACCGGCTTCACAGTGCACAGGCCGCTGGTTCGTGTCCCAGTCCGGCCTTCCTGTGTGGAGTTCGCATGTTCTCCCCGGGCCCGTGTGGCTTTTCCTCTGGTTTCCTCCCACACTCCAAAAACATGCATGGCAGGCTAATTGAAGACTCCAGACTGTCCCTAGGAGTGAGTGTGAGAGTGACTGTTGTTTGTCCTTGTGTGCCCTGTGATTGGCTGGCAACCAATTCAGGGTGTCCCCTACCTCGTGGCCGAAGACAGCTGGCATTGGCTCCAGCAGCCCCCGTGACCCTAATGAGCAATAAGCGGTACGGAAAATAGATGTTATCTCTCTTTTTGTATTTATTTTCATCATTCATTTAGAGGTCAATAGAGTTATCATCGACGCCAAATCACTCGTCACCATCCATCGGCGGGTGTGACGGAGTGACCTGCAGAAGCAGGTCTCGCAAAGTGTCCTGTGATGTCAAATAAAAAGCAAGTATTTACCTCCTGGTCAGAACCCGCCGCAGTAAGTGCACGGCTAAAGTGGCCTTTGGAAGGGAAAGTGTGAAGAAAAGAGGGGAGGACACTTTATCGGGTATGACAAACAATGTCCGAAGGAACACAAAGCACGGAGGAGTCGAAAGAGGAGGTTCCCACAGAGTTTAGGGCGTCCAGTGGGGAGAGAGAGGTGACAAGGCCACAAAAAGGTCATGCGAGCCTCAGTGACGGAGGCACAAATGCTGCCTGTCCTCGTCGATTTTCAGTGAAGTTTAGCCGACGCTCTCAATGTACTCCCAAGCCTTTATTATACGTGGTCGTTTTTTTCCTCTGAACATACTGTATATACATGGTTGTTTTTTTTCGGGCTAAAACGCCTTACTATACGTGGTTGTTGTTTTTTTGGCTAAAAAAACGCATTACTATACATGGCTGTTTTTTTCGGGCTAAAAATGCTTTACTATACGTGCTCATTTTTTTTCGGCCAAAAACGCCTTACTATTTATTCATGGTCATTTTTTTTCGGCCAAAAACACCTTAATATACATGGTCGTTTTTGTCAAGTTAAAAACGGCGTACTATACATGGTTGTTTTTTTGAGCGAAAAATGCCTTGGTATACATGGTGGTTTTGGTCAAGTTAAAAATGACTTACGATCCATGGTTGCTTTTGTCAAGTTAAAAACACCTTACTGTACATGGTTGTTTTGGTCGGGTTAAAAACGCCTTACTATACATGGTCGTTTTTTTAGCTAAAAATGCCTTACTATACATGATCGTTTATTTCGGGTAAAAATGCTTTACTATACATGATCGTTTATTTCGGGTAAAAATGCCTTACTATACATGGTTGTTTTTTTCAGCTAAAAACGCCTTACTATTCATGGTCATTTCTTTCGGCTAAAACCACCTTACTATACATGGTCGTTTTTTCAGGCTAAAAACGCCATACTATACATGGTCTTTTTTCGGTCTAAAACGCCTTACTATGCATGGTCGCTTTTTATTCGGCTAAAAACGCCTTACCATACATGGTGTTTTTTTCATGCTAAAACGCCTTACTATACATGGTCGTTTATTCGGGTTAAAAATGCCTTACTATACATGGTCGGGTTTTTTGTGGGCTAAAAATGCCTTAGTATACACGGTTGTTTTAAGTTAAAAACGTCTTACTATACATGGTTGTTGTTTTTCGGGTTAAAAAATGGCTTACTATACAGGGTAATTTTTTTCGGGCGAAAAATGACTTACTATACATTTTGGTTTTTTTTTTTTTTTTTTTTTTTACCAAAAACAGCATACTATACATGGTTGTTTTTCTCGGATAAAAACGGCTTACTTTACATGGTCTTTTTTATTTTTCGCTAAAAACGCCTGACTATACATGGTTGTCTTTTTCTTGCTAAAAATGGCTTACTGTCACGGTCATTTCTTTTTCGGGCTAAAAACATGTTACTATACATGGTTGTTTATTACGGGTCAAAAATGCCTTATATTCAGGGTGGTGTTAAAAACAACTTACTGTAGATGGTTGTTTTTTTCCGAGTAAAAACGACTTACTGTAAATTGTGTTTTTTTTTAAATAAGAATACGAATAAGGAAGCCTTTAATAGTTAATTAATGGGGAAATTTACAAAAACCCAAGTGGATATGCCAGGGATTGAATCCAGGACCTATTGTTTGCAAAGCATGCACTTTAGCACTTACTATACATGGTTTTCTCATGCTAAAATACGTATTAGCATTGATCTGTTTCGTATTCAAAACCACCTTATGATACATCCATGGTCATTTTTTTCGTTTTTAAAACCCCTACAAAGCATGGTCTTTTTTTTCTACTAAAAAAAAAAAACGCCTTACTAAACATGGTTGTAAAAAGCGCTTTTTTTTTTCTTTTTTTCAGGTTAAAACATGCCTTACTTTACATGTCTTATTTTTCATGCTAAAACGCCTTACTACAAATGGCCGTTTATTTTGGGTCAAACATGACTTGCAATGAATACATGGTCATTTTTTTTATATGCCTTACTATACATGTGTGACGGGTGTCACAACAGTGACTGTCTTGAGCTCCATGTTGCTGCCATCTTAATAATACCAGACGTGTGGATGTGTCTTTTTATTTCTTTTATTGCTGCAACACAGTATGGCAGAAGGGATGGTCTCGTCCAGATTGTTCTGCATGTGCAAAACATTGTGGTTAACAATACAGAATGAACAACGTGTGATCGTATAGTGGTTATTTACAGAAAAAGAGAAAACAACACAAGTTATGGGCTATTTACATGATGTCCCTGAACGCATCACATGCAGAGACGTCGGCAGAACACGCGGTCGGAGGGTACACGCGTTTCGTAATGGCGGCAGTACGACCTACCACGAACACTCACGGCCAAATGAAACGCGACACAAGAAACTAAATACTATACAATAAAAACGAAATGAAACAATCATTACCTGCAACACAGTATGGCAGAAGGGATGGGTGAAGTTGCATGGGTTTCGTCTTGTGATTAACTGCGCAACAGAAAAGCACTATGAAGCTATGAGTTCCACTTGACAAAACGTGAATTAAATAATGACACAAAAAGTAATCTGGACTCGAAATGAATAATGGCACTAATTAAATAACACTAGACAGTACAAAAGGGGAAACAAAATAAGATATTGTCATGAAAATGCGTGTTAATCCAGACCATCAGAGAAATGCGACTCACCATAAATCTCGTCCAGATTGTTCTGGAAACTATGGGCGGGACTTTGTGCCACACTGTGCGCCGTTGCGTCACTTCCATCATAATTTAATAATCTTAGTGTACAACTCCGTTACACATGGTAGTTTTTTTTCGGGCTAAAAACGGCATACTATACATGGTCATTTACTTTGGGTCAAAAATACCTGACTATACACAATCATTTTATTTCTTTTGTGTGTGAAAAACGGCTCACTGAGTTTTTTTTTCGGCTAAAAACACCTGACCATACATGGTGGTTTTTTTGTTTTTGTTTTTTTTTTTTTTGGGGGGGGAGTGGTCAAAAAGGCCTTACTATATATGTTGGGTTTTTTTCCGGATCACAAACGCCTTACAGACGATTTTTTTCGGGCTAAAAACACCTGACCATACATGGTCGTTTTTTTTGTGTTTTTTTTTTTTTTTTGGGGGGGGGGGGGGGGGGGGGTCAAAAAGGCCTTACTATATATGTTGGGTTTTTTTCCGGGTCAAAAACGCCTTACAGTCGATTTTTTTCAGGCTAAAAATGCCTTACTCGTGGTTGTTTTTTTTCGGGTTGAAAACGCCTTACTCATGGTTATTTTTTTTCGGTTATAAATGCCTTATTATATATGGTCGGGTTTTTTTAGGTTAAAAACGGCTTACTCTGCATTGTTGTTTTTTTCAGGTTAAAAAACGGTTTTGATAAATGGTCATTTTTGTGTGTTTTTTTTTTTTGGCTAAAAACGGCATACTATACATGGTGGTTTTTTTTCATCTAAAAAGGGCTTACTGATGATGGCCGTTTTATTCTGGACAAAAAAAATAACTTACTATACAGTAATTGGATTGAATTGCATTGGATTTGCCTTTATTAGTCTCACAGTGGAGAAATGTACATTTCATAGCAGCAAAGTTATGAAAGGAATGAAAGTAGAAAAACAAAATACAGGAGCTGCTGGAAAGGCAGCCACTCTCCCTCCCTGTTTTTGTGTTTAATGGGCTCAAGACCTCCCACAATCGATGAAAATCCACGAAGTAAGGTTTCAGGGAGACCTGAACTGCTCAAGAAAACAAACAGGCATTTTTTTTGCACTTTCAATGTAGGCCTTGCTTACAAACAAGGGGGCCAACATTTAGCCCTCAATGCACACGGACCTCGAATTGAGGCTTTGTGGGGGTCTTCCTGATATCCGGCATTCCCTTTGAAGACAAGCAGACTTGGTGATGAATCGCCAGCGCGATTCACTTTTAACACCCTTTTCCATTATGCCCTCGGTGTGAGTCCAGAGTGATAAATTTGCATCCCCCAATGTTCCGGTGTCAGGCTGATCCTTGATTCATGCGTGTGGAAGCACCACTTCCCCTGGAATGTCGCATGTGTTTTCCAAAACAAATTCTTCTGCATGTGCGAAACATTGTGGTTAACAATACAGAATGAACAACATGTGATCGTATAGTGGTTATTTACAGAAAAAGAGAAAACAACACAAGTTCTCGGCTATTTACATGATGTCCCTGAACGCATCACATGCAGAGACGTCGGCAGAGCACGCGGTCGGAGGGTACACGCGGTTCGTAATGGCGGCAGTACGACCTACCACGAACACTCACGGCCAAATGAAACGCGACACAAGAAACTAAATACTATACAATAAAAACGAAATGAAACAATCATTACCTGCAACACAGTATGGCAGAAGGGATGGGTGAAGTTGCATGGGTTTCGTCTTGTGATTAACTGCGCAACAGAAAAGCACTATGAAGCTATGAGTTCCACTTGACAAAACGTGAATTAAATAATGACACAAAAAGTAATGTGGACTCGAAATGAATAAGGGAACTAATTAAATAACACTAGACAGTACAAAAGGGGAAACAAAATAAGATATTGTCATGAAAATGCGTGTTAATCCAGACCATCAGAGAAATGCGACTCACCATAAATCTCGTCCAGATTGTTCTGGAAACTATGGGCGGGACTTTGTGCCACACTGTGCGCCGTTGCGTCACTTCCATCATAATTTAATAATCTTAGTGTACAACTCCGTTACACATGGTAGTTTTTTTTCGGGCTAAAAACGGCATACTATACATGGTCATTTACTTTGGGTCAAAAATACCTGACTATACACAATCATTTTATTTCTTTTGTGTGTGAAAAACGGCTCACTGAGTTTTTTTTCCGGCTAAAAACACCTGACCATACATGGTGGTTTTTTTGTTTTTGTTTTTTTTGGGGGGGGGGAGTGGTCAAAAAGGCCTTACTATATATGTTGGGTTTTTTTCCGGATCAAAAACGCCTTACAGACGATTTTTTTCGGGCTAAAAACACCTGACCATACATGGTCGTTTTTTTTGTGTTTTTTTTTTTTTTTTGGGGGGGGGGGGGGGGGGGGTCAAAAAGGCCTTACTATATATGTTGGGTTTTTTTCCGGGTCAAAAACGCCTTACAGTCGATTTTTTTCAGGCTAAAAATGCCTTACTCGTGGTTGTTTTTTTTCGGGTTGAAAATGCCTTACTCATGGTTATTTTTTTTCGGTTATAAATGCCTTATTATATATGGTCGGGTTTTTTTAGGTTAAAAACGGCTTACTCTGCATTGTTGTTTTTTTCAGGTTAAAAAAACGGTTTTGATAAATGGTCATTTTTGTGTGTTTTTTTTTTTGGGCTAAAAACGGCATACTATACATGGTGGTTTTTTTTCATCTAAAAAGGGCTTACTGATGATGGCCGTTTTATTCTGGACAAAAAAAATAACTTACTATACAGTAATTGGATTGAATTGCATTGGATTTGCCTTTATTAGTCTCACAGTGGAGAAATGTACATTTCATAGCAGCAAAGTTATGAAAGGAATGAAAGTAGAAAAACAAAATACAGGAGTTGCTGGAAAGGCAGCCACTCTCCCTCCCTGTTTTTGTGTTTAATGGGCTCAAGACCTCCCACAATCGATGAAAATCCACAAAGTAAGGTTTCAGGGAGACCTGAACTGCTCAAGAAAACAAACAGGCATTTTTTTTGCACTTTCAATGTAGGCCTTGCTTACAAACAAGGGGGCCAACATTTAGCCCTCAATGCACACGGACCTCGAATTGAGGCTTTGTGGGGGTCTTCCTGATATCCGGCATTCCCTTTGAAGACAAGCAGACTTGGTGATGAATCGCCAGCGCGATTCACTTTTAACACCCTTTTCCATTATGCCCTCGGTGTGAGTCCAGAGTGATAAATTTGCATCCCCCAATGTTCCGGTGTCAGGCTGATCCTTGATTCATGCGTGTGGAAGCGCCACTTCCCCTGGAATGTCGCATGTGTTTTCCAAAACAACTTGCTAAATCAAAAAGGGACAAAGGGCATTCACCATTGATATCGAGAACCCGATTCATTCCTTCGCCTCGGGGACGATTGGCGACGTCGACCCCCTATCGAGCGCCCTTCAGACAATAACGCGCCAATTCATCCGCCGCCGCCGCCGCAGAGGCGGAGAAGTTTCCGGTGGGTGCGACCGTTGTCACTTTGTCGGTGAGCCATCAATCACCGCGGATGGTAAAAGCCCAACGACAAATGTTTACACCTCTTCTCTTTGCAACATTTGGGAAAATGGCGCACCCGAGGGGGGTGGGTGGGGTGCGGTGGGTTATCCACCAGAAAGGATAAGATACAATAAGACAAAAGACAAGCGGGAGGGGGTCCGACCCGCAAACATTCCCAAGAGTGGCCATCATCTGTTGACGATGCCCCATGCCGATGACATCGCGGCAGGTTCCCCGACGAATGGAGGCAACCTGTCGCGACCTCACAGCTTCGGCGATCTGAAGAGCACGGCCTGCCGCCGAGGCGCCGACAAAATCTTTCAAAGCGGAACCTCGGGGAGCTGCCGACATTCCCACTTGGGAGTGAAAGTGACAGCATGCTCACCCTCATCCCTCTCCGGCGATCAAACCTCTTCCTGGGCAAACAAGGGGGAAGGCCCCATTATGGAGATGGAGAGGGTCACGGGGGGAGGAGCCATTCGGCCTCTGAGGGGCACCGCCTTTGTTTTTTTTTTGTACTTTGGGGGTCTTCTCAAAGGCTCAAGGGGGACTTGTTTTTGTCACCGACTGCGCATTATCAACGAAATGTGCGGATTCAGAAACGGAGGAATATCACCAGACATATTTTACACTTGTTGGTTCAACATCTTCCGGATTCTTAAATTGTACAAATGTGAAAAAGAGGGGGAAACATGACTAAAAGTGATGCGGTGGAGCTGTGGGTTGTGGAGGACCGACATCCTTCGTGGTTGATGGATTGTCAGAGGTGAAGAGACGTGCTGGTGAAGCTGCCGCTTCTTGATATGGTGAATTGGCCTTTGGAGGAGGAGCCCGCCGTGTCAACGTCGCCGAGGTGGCGCTCGGTCACGTCTCGTTAGCCTCACCGCATCAGCGATTCTCAACCTTGTTGAGAAAATGACACACACAGACACATGCAAACACACGCACGCATACACATTCGTGTTTGAATGTCTTTGCGAAGTCCGGGTAAGTATCATAAAATCCTAGTGGTCCTCACAAAAAGAGTCATACAAACTCATGCATACGCACACACACATTCCTGTTTGAAGTATTTGTGAGGCCCAGATAAGTATGGAATAAAATCATACTGGTCATCACAAAAATAGTCATACAAACTCACACACACACACACACACACGCACATGTACACACATTCCTGTTTGAATGTTTTTGTAAGGTCCAGATAAGTATGGAATAAAATCATAGCGGTCCTCACAAAAATAGCCATGCAAATTCACACACACAAAATAAATAACAAAATAAATGGTAAATTATTTTGACAATGCAAAGTTTCACATGTAAGCTTTTTTTGGTGACAATATGTTCTTTTATTTCTATTTGTTTTTATTTTATTTCTTACTGGCCATAGTGGTTAAAAATAATGAGCTGCTTTTTAAACATTGCTTATACATGAGGTCGATTCGATAACTCACGTTATCATTCACGGGAAAAGATTGTTTTGAATGATCATATTGTTATTTTGTTATGAAAATTAAAAAATAAAAAATACATTTCCATACGTGAAAATTACTAAACTCAGCAAACTATCACAGTGCAGATGACGCTGGCGCGTGTGGCTGCCGCTGCTCACCCGCAGAAAGAATATCCTGTGATTGTAAAGTGTCCTTGAGAGTTTTGAAAGGCGCTTATAAATGAAATATATTCTTCTTCTTTCTTTCCTTTCGGCTTTTCCCTTCAAGGGGTCGCCACAGCAAATCAGCGTCTTCCATCTTTAAAGGACAACCAACGTCTCCAGACAAATTGTGTCCATAATTTGTAAAATGGCTTCAAATGACTTCTACTGAGCGTATTTTAAAAAGATTCCACCGCATAGAGCTATATTTTAGGTTTTAAGACTCGCGCTGAATATTCAGGAAGTCTTGTTTTTGAGTTGGTGACGAGTCCGTACGTGACGTCACTAAAGGAACGCCCCTGACCCGAAAAAAAAAGGCACATTGTAGCAGTCCTTCCATCACGTCAATGTATTTTGCTGTATTGTTTGGTCTGATATTTGTGTTGCACCCAAAAGCAGCCAGAACAGGGTGTCCAAGCTCCATACAAGGAATTTATCAGCCTGTGGAAACGGAGGTGGCCACAGGAGGTCGCCATTTTGTGCTTCTTTTCTGGTGATCCGTTTCTCCCCAATGTTGCCTCAAAATGGCATGGCATAAATTTTTTAATCGATTGCAAACATGTATGCTTTCCTCTTCAGAACTATTTGAATTATATTCATAACTGGATGTGTAACAAGAAAGCATATTATCCGAATCTGAAGCCATTGTTTTGATTCTCCAGCAATGCAAGACGTCTTGGCGTGATGTCACAAAGTGGGGGCGGGACTTTCTGAAAATGCCCAATTCGCAGCTCAATTTTTTGACACTTTGTCATTTTTATTGGTGTTTTGCATTTGACTAAAAATATTCTGCGTGTTTTGGGTATTTTAGATGCTATAAAACGTTTTTCTGATGTCAGTTAAAACATAAAAAAGTGACGTCAGTTGTCCTTTAAAGGTTTGATTCATATTATTATTACTATTATTATTATTAGTAGTAGTAGTAGTAGTAGTAGTAGTAGTAGTATTATAGATAAGAACTACAGTACAATAAACAACATAGAACCTTTTTATTCATCTTCAAAAATACAGTGCTTCTCAACAAACCGTTTTCACATCATTCAGCGGAGACTAAATGTGCCATCATCGTAATGAAGCTTTGTCCATCTATCAGTGCTAGCAAAACATCCAGTGGCAGGCAGAATGATGAAGTGCTGTTTCGCTCAATGTTTGAATGTGCAATCCACCTCGAGAGCCACCTGTTGGCATTCCCACCATGGAATAAACGTTTTGCGCTCAACCACACTCGGATTTTTGTGTCTCAAGTGACAACACAATTTCGGTATTGAGACCATTTTTGAGACGTTTTCTTGTTTCTCAAGAAATACTGACATGGCCCCAATGACGGGTGAGTAAAAAGGTAAACATTATTCTCTCCAGGACACGCACAAGAAGTATAAAAACCAATAGTCCAGGTTTGCCTTTTTGCTCTACCAGGGTCTCCACACAGAGTCTGAAGTGAGGGGAGGGACACCGGGGGGCACGTAATAGCTGTTTAGCGAGCCCAAAGGTGCAAGAGACGCACCGGGAACAAGAAATGCCAAATGTCCATCGGGAGTTGGGACCACCTTGTAGCTGCTGTGGAGATTCAGCGTGTCCGCCGGCGGCCGTGTCTGCGTCGCGTTTTTGCAAGGAACCGTGTAGAAGTTGACGGCGTACATTTGGGAGACGCGGGCCGCCAGGTGGCTGAGCAGGCGCGTCCTGGTTTCGGAGTTGACCTCGTCGCACGTGGACAGGTAACGGGTGACCTCGCCCACACACTCACTGAAACCGGCCCGGTATTTACCCAGGACGGACGGGTCTGCGGTCGCTGTGGAGGAAAACATGGAGATCACAACGTTGCTACAAGTGATGTCATGTTTGAGTGTATTACGCTTTATGTTGCTAGCATACACGCTTCAGCACACACTTCAACACAACTCCATTGAAGTCAGTGCGCAAGCGTGTGCCTCTAAGTCATATTATATTGCTAATTTAACCCTTTCATGCACCAGCGATAACTTGAAACCTGATGACGTGATAACCTTGTTACTGTAATAAATACATTAATATAAATGAATAAAAAAACAGCAAATACAGCAATAAATAAACAAATAAATTAACAAATAAAACAATAACAAAATAAATACATACACACATACATACATACATACATACATACATACATACATACATACATACATACATACATACATACATACATACATAAATAAACAATTAAATACATGCACAATAAACACACAAATAAATAAATATATAAATAAATAAATAGAACAAAATACAGTAAAGTCTCGTTATATCGATATTCAAGGGAGTCCGAAAAAATATCGATATAACCTTGACTATCGATATATCCGACCCTGTTTGCATGTAATTTTCTCCGTGCGTGCATAGAAATAGCATCGATATAACCGGGACTATCGATATATCCGATATCGATATAACGAGACTTTACTGTACAAACAAATAAATAATGCAATAAATAAATAAATAAATAAATAAATAAATAAATAAATAAACAGAGTAACAACCAAATAAATAATAAACAAACAAACAAACAAATAATACAAATAAACGCATAAATAAATGCATAAATGCATAAATAAATAAATACATAAATAACTAAATGAGTAAATAAATAAATACATACAAAAATGAATACATACATAAATACACAAAGAAACATACAAATAAAAATAAATAAATAGAACACTAACCAAACAAACAAATAAATAAATAAATAAATAAATAAATAAATAAATTAATTAACTAATTAATTAATTAATACATAAATAGTATAGTCAATCTCCAAGTGAAGGTTCGCACTACACGTCCATTCATAGTGAGTAAAAATAATCAATGATGTGGTGGATGGCTGATCAATACTATATAGAAGTTAACATTTCATAACCAGTTTCATACATATGTTTTAAATAACAAAATGATTCCACATTTGACAGGAAATCATTTCCATATTGTCTCGCTTGCTGTCAAGTCTTCACAAAGGCCATGACTGCTTCCTCATGTGACTTTTCTTACTATTTACTATCTTCAAAATTGTCATTTCAAAATGCAAGTGTTATTGAAAAAAAAAAAAGAATAACAACATCTAGATGCAGCTCATTCGTGATAAGTGACGATTTTACTCAAATAAAACGTTTACCTGTCATCTGGAAACGTTGCAGGTTCCTGAGGTGCTTCACTGTCATCTCAAGGATATCCGCCTTCTCCAGTTTGGAATGTCTGGAACTCTAAATGCATTATTATTATGATTATTATTATTATTGAGCAATTGTTTTCAAAATATCACATGTATACGCCAGAAATATTTCATCATTACATCTTTCTTGAGTGCGTCCAGGATGAGCGTCTTGAGGTGGCCCAAACTCTCGTTGATTCGCGCCCGTCTTCGCTTTTCCATAATAGGTTTGGAAGACTTAAAAGTGACACATGGATATCCATATTTTAAAAGAATCATCATAAAATCAGTTAATAAGAAGAGTGGAATTGAACTGACCTTTCTGCTCACCGTCCGACTCCGCGCACTTTCCACAACGGAGCTCTCACCAGGCGCGGATGAAGTCGTTCCTTCCAAAGTACCGGCCGGCATCTTTCACGTGAGTTCCCTTTCCACTCCAAAAGAAAGAAAATAAGTTCAAATCGGGTCCCGCCTTCTCCCTTTTGGCAAAGCTTCGAGCGGTTTGACGGTGACAAACGTCCGTCCGTTGCCAGGCCAAATTGCCACTACGTCAACAGAGCCCGCGGGTCTATTTATAGAAGCGGAGGGGGCCGCACGCGAGTGGCTCGTGCGGCCGCTCACTCAAGAGGACCAATGAGAGCTTTTTAGACCACACTCAATGTCATCCTGCTACACTTTAGACCAGATATTGGCAAACTCCGGCCTGTACGCCACATACGCCACATGTCCAAATTTTAGTAAAAACAGTGTCTGAAACTCATGACAAAAAGGTACGGGACACCAGGGCAGACAACTCTGAAAAGTTACCTGCCCGGCCATAAAATTGCCTGCCCCATTTTTCACAACTTGAAACACAATGAGACGACTAATCGAAAAAAAAAAAACCATTGTTGCAAAGTATTAAGGATTTTTTTTAACTAAGGTAGCACCTACCACAAATGCTCCCTTGCTTAATTTACAGTAAATATCCCTTGCGGAACATTATGCTCCAGTTTACATTTGGTGGTTTGGTGTTCTTCTGCCGAAAACTAGTCCGCCAGCCACCGTGGCGCTCCGTGTGGTTTGTTTTGTTTGCCGAAAACTACTTAGTGTGCCAAGATTATATTCTCGCGAATGTAATGTTCGTAAAGCGAAACGTTTGTTGAAAAGTGTTCGTAAATTGAGGTATCACTGTATAAGGACTACTGTATTCTATATTATGCGGCTGGATGGATGCATGGCTTGAGGAGCCCGCAAAGTGCCGATGCATATGTGTACCTGTAGCGGCTTGGAATTGAAGCGGACTTACGTGGAGACAAGAGATGTGAGACAATCGCTTTTCGTCAATGGATGCCACAGCTTCAAGTTTGCTGTCAACATTTAATTTATAGCAGACGTGCACATTTAACCATGACGTCCCTAATCCACTGGTGAAAAGGAGGCTTTGATCCTCTCCTCTTTCATCTTGAACTGCTTCATGCAACAAAGACGGTGTAGAAAGTGCTTAAGATTGAATGACTGTCTGTGTCTTTTGTGTTGTGTCACATTATTTGTTATTTAGTTTTTTTAATTTTGACTTCAAGATGGCGCCGCAAGAGTGGCTGCCTTTATTGGATTGGTTTGGATTTGCCTTTATTAGTCTCGCAGTGGAGAAATTTACATTTCACAGCAGCAAAGTTATGAAAGAAATGAAAGTAGAAAAGCAAAACACAGGAGCTGCTTGAAAGGCAGCCACTCACGCTCTTGAAGTCAAAAGAACAAAAAAAAACCTAAATAACAAATAACATGACAACACAAAGACACTGAGAGACGTTCATTCTTAAGCACTTTCTGCACCCTCTTTGTTACATAAAGCAGTTCCAGATGATAGAGGAGATGATCAAAGCGTCTCTTCACCAGTGGATCAGGGACATCATGGTGGAATGTGCACGTCGACTACAAGCTAAATGTTGAAAGCAAACACGCAGCTGTAGCATCCATTGACGAAAAGAGATTGTCTCACATCTCCTGTCCCCCATAAATCAGCTTCAATTCCATCCCGCGACAGTTCCATATACGCATCGGCGCTCTGTGCTGACGCTCCTTCCTTCTTATCGCGGGTTCCTCAAGCCATGCATCCATCCAGCCGCAGACTGCCAACAGCACTGACCTTCCACTGAACAAAGCGGGGCTGTGAAGATGCTGCCCATTACAGACGCAAAAAGCACAATGTCCCCTGTGGTGTCCAGCGATGACAGTCGAATGGCAGCGACATTCCTCCCATTCAAAAACAGTACTGGCATATCCATGCTGGCAAAAAGGCGCAACCGCTCAGCACAGTCTCCTCTTTGATGAATGTCGTGGTCAAAAATGCTGAAAAACAATCCGTATCCGTTCCACACGACGCACAACAACACAAAGTGACAAAAGAAAACACAAAAACAAGACAAAAACAACAAAAAAAGCAAGGTTCATCAGAGCACTTGCTGACGGCTGCCTACTCGGGCGCCATCTTGGACTCCTTGACTCCAAGATGGATACTCCTTTACAGCAGCTTCTTTATTTTGTTTTTATACTTCTTCCATTCCTTTCATCACTTTGCTGCTGTGAAATGTACATTTCTGCACCGCAAGACTAATAAAGGCTAATTCAATCCAATCCAATATTCAAAGAGGTAAACCTGCACGAATGATATTTTGGGCCAGGCCAAATAAGCAGTGATACAATAAAGGTGTGCCGAAAAATGGACTTCACCAAAACCTGGAAGTCCAGGTAAAAAAAAAAAACTTGCATGTCCCAATCAGAGTTCCCATTGATTGGTTCCATGTAACAGTATGTAGAACTGTGCACTAATTTACCTCAAGGAAAGCCAACATGTAGATGTAGACGATGGAGAAGTGAAAAGTTATTGCTGGTTGTGTTTTAAAAACATGCTTAAATTATAAGGGTGAAACACGTTCCCAACAAGATGGGACAAGGTCATTTTTATCACTGTGTTACATCATCTTGTCTTTTAACAACACATTCCACACATTTTCAATGGGAGACGGGTCTGGACTGCTGGCAGGTGAGTTTTGTACCCACATTTTTGAACTACAAAGCCCCGCTGTTTCAACACAAGCAGAATGTGGTTTAGCATCATATTGCCGCATGAAGGAGTGAAAAAATCGGTTCTCCATAATTGTGGCATGTACTACACGTCTCTTCTGCATTCACCTAAGCTGCAAACGACCTGCTCCACCATCACCTCCGCCCTGACACAAGCTTGTTGGCAGGCAAATGACCAGGCTCATCATCAAATGTGGCGAGGGACCCCCTTTTAACTACTGGCATGAAAACCCCCCCGGGACAAGAGGGGAGTTGAACAGACAGCGGGATCACTTAAACAACTCATCCAACGTGCCACTCTTTCCTTCCCCCTTTGAATTCCCTTTAAATAGCCGAGGGGGCCCCCACCCGAAGCCAATCTCAGAGCTGGCTCTGCCCGCCTTTTGTCCCCCCCTACCAAGCAGCAGTTTCTGCTCCACAAGTCTTAGACAAGGCCTCCATTAATTGCGGTTCTGTATGGCATACACAGAGGACAATGAAGCCAACAGAGTGTCCAGCCCCCCAGACAAGACTGGAAACAAGTGGTACAGGAATCCGGCGGAATGGAATCATCCTGGCTGATGTCACTGAATACATTTACCTACCTCAGAGCACATTCACTTTGCGCTTTGTTTTATTTGAACAAAAAAAAAAAAGCGGGTGGAGATGGGGGGGGGTTATATCAATGGAGCCGTCAGCGTAGGATCAGGGATGGGAAATAATTGACTGTCATGGCAACAGGTTGAATACAAAAAAATTATCACCAGGGGTGATGTAAAATAAAAAAGGCATGAGATAAGACCGTGCATGATATAAGAGAAGGCTGAGGTTCCGTTTTTGGTGGGCTTGTTTAGTAAAGAGTGCATAAAGCGGAAAGAAGGATGAGGAGACTGACCATACCTGTCAACCGGTCGTATTTTGCCGTATTCTGTACGATTTTTGCATACAGCATACAGGAAAGTTTGTACAGGAAACGCAAAATACAGTATGTTAAATATAATTTTGAGATATTTTCAATTCCGTTGTCATCATTAAATATTAGCAGTCATGTTAATTATAACAAATATCGCTACTCGGAAAAAAAGCAAAGTCGACCACCGAGAAAACAAGTCAGTGCGAAACATCTCGAGAAGAAACAAAAGTTTCGAGAAGACAAGTTACTGTCAAGTGGAATGTTACTTTGAAATCAGTTAAAGGACAACGAACACCATTTTTTGTTTCCTAAGTGACATCAGAAAAATGTTTCATAGCATCTAAAATACCCAAAACACGCAGGCTGATATTTTTAGTCAAATGCAAAACACCAATAAAAATGAGTTAAAGTGTCCCAAAACTACTTCAAAATAACCTCAGAAAGTTTCAGTTCCAGAAGGACCCGCCCCATTGTTCGTGACGTCACGCCAAGACGTCTTTGCCTTGCTCTAGAATCAAAATAATGGCTTCAGATTCGGAGAAGATGCTTTCTTGTTACTCATCCAGTTATGAATATGATTCAAATAGTTATGAAGAGGAAAGCATAAATGTTTGCAATCGATTAAAGAAGTCCTTCCGCATCATTTTGAGGTGGCTGGACTCCAATGTAGCATACCGGAAAATGCACAAGATGGGCTGATTTCTCTGCTGGGAATTTGTGACAACTCGTATGAAATAGTAGTCTTGGTGCAACACACGATTCACCATCGTGTTATTTATGTGTTTTCTTTCTAATTTCGCCATCAACACGGATCAACACGATGTTTTCAGACCAAACAAAGTACCCAAAATGCATTTTGTGTCGCTTTCTCGGTCAGTGACAACACCTACCATGACGTCACGGTAGGTATCGTCACCAACTCAAAAACAAGACTTCCTGAACATTCAGCACGAGTCTTAAAACATAAAATATGCTATATGCGGTGGAATCTTTGTAAAATACGCTCAGTAGAAGTCATTTCAAGTACAAACAAACAAGAACGAAGGAGATGTGCAGAGTTGTACTAACTACAGAGGAATAAAGTTACTGAGCCATACAATGAAACTCTGGGAAAGAGTAGTTGAAGCTCGACTAAGAGCAGAAGTGAGCAGCAGTATGGCTTCATGCCAAAAAAGAGTATGACAGATGCAGTGTTTGCTTTAAGAATGCTGATAGAGAAGTACAGAGAAGGTCAGAAGGAATTGCATTGTGTCTTTGTAGATCTGGAGAAAGCGTATAACAGGGTGCCCAGAGAAGAGCTGTGGCATTGCATGAGGAAGTCTGGAGTGACGGAAAAGTATGTCAGAGCGGTGCAAGACATGCATCATGACTGTAAGACAGTTGTGAGGTGTGCTGTCGGTATGACTGAGGAATTCAAGGTGGAGGTGGGACTCCACCAGGGGTCAGCTCTGAGTCCCTTCTTGTTTGCTATGGTGATGGACAGGCTGACAGACAATGTTAGACAAGAATCTCCTTGGACCATGATGTTTGCAGATGACATTGTGATCTGTAGCGAGAACGGGGAACAGGTGGCAGAGAAACTAGAGATGTGGAGATATGCCCTGGAAAGGAGAGGAATGAAGATCAGTCGCAGCAAGACGGAATATATGTGTGTGAATGAGAGGGATCCAAGTGCAAGAGTGATGCTACAGGGAGAAGAGATAAAGAAGGTGGAGGATTTTAAGTACTTGGGGTCAACTGTCCAGAGCAACGGAGAGTGTGGTGAAGAAGCGTGTCCAGGCAGGCTAGAGCGGCTGGAGAAAAATGTCAGGTGTGATGTGTGATAGAAGGGTTTCAGCTAGGATGAAAGGAAAAGTGTATAAAACGGTGGTGAGGCCAGCCATGATGTTTGGACTGGAGACGGTGCCACTCAAGAAAAGACAGGAAGCTGAGCCGGAGGTAGCAGAGCTGAAGATGTTGAGGTTTTCTTTGGGAGTGACCAGGTTGGATAAGATCAGGAATGCGTACATTAGAGGGACAACTCATATTCGAGGCTTTGGAGAGAAAGTCAGAGAGGCCAGACTGAGATGGTTTGGACATGTCCAGAGGAGAGAGAGTGACTATATCGGCAGAAGGATGTTGAGCCTTGAACTGCCAGGCAGGAGACCGAAGAGGAGATTTATGGACGTGGTCAAAGAGGACATGAAGGTAGCTGGTGTGAGAGAAGAGGATGCACAAAACCAGGATAGATGGAAGACACTGATTCGCTGTAGCGACCCCTGAAGGGAAAAGCCCAAAGGAAAAGAAGAAGAAAAAGAAGAAGATGAAGAAGAAGTCATTTCAAGTGATTTTACCTATTATGGACACAACTTCTCCGGAGGCGTCGGTTGTCCTTTAAATATAACAAATATCGCTACTCGTAAAAAGCAAAGTCGACCAAACAAGTCAAAACAAGTCCGTCCGAAACATCTCCAGAAGAAACAAAATTCCGAGAAGACAAGTTCCTGTCAAGTGGAATTTTACTTTGAAATCAGTTAAATGAAACATGTTACGTGTTTTTTTCCCCCCGTAATGTCATTCAGATTTTTTTATAAACATTATACATTGTAAGAACACAAATTCAAATTATTATTTTTTTGCTGTGGACAAATTAAATTTGTCCACAGCAAAAAATAATAAATGCAACAATGCTCTACATTCTACAACAAAGCACATACTTGATTATTGCTAAAAATATGATGTAACTTGTTAAAAGTATTAATGTTTACATTAATAAAATTGTGCAATGAAATATTACACACACACGCGTCTGCTTTTTTTCTCAGTAAGTAAGGAAAAATTGAGCCGTTAGTAAGGTCACAGTATCTCGCAGCTTGACAATTATGGCGTTCTTGTTTGTCAACATCAAGTCAGCGTATTCCAAGGCGGTCCATTCCCTCACAAAAGGCTTTTTCTTGTCACAACAGCCGAGTCACCGGTTAGTATTTAGATCATCAACTTGGAGAGTAGTCTGATTGAACCCTTTTGAAAGGACCTCAAGTCATCACCTTATCCTTCCTTACATTGGGAAAACGTTTCATTCCAAAGTCAAAGAGAGGCCTCGTGTTTAATTTTTAAAAAACCTCCGACATGAAAGTGTTCCTTGGCCACCTTCAGAGGTTTAAAAGACTCGTTACCATGTAAATTATTTGCATTTCAGTAAAGTGTATTTACATGTTAATATGTTCAGGGATACGATGGTCGTGAAAAGGAGGTTGATTAAACGTGCTTTTTTTTCTTTTTTTTTGCTGCATGGGAATGAGGGGCTTTTTTGTTCTGATGAGTTTCAAACGCATTCCAGTACGCCCACGGAGAGTCACTGCAAAAGAGTAACCTATGAACCTGATATCCCTCATGTTTAATACAGGATGGGGATTTGAAATACAGTTGCAGCATTCAAACGCCCGACAGTTTGGTGGGTCGCAACTCAGATTTTTTGCGTACATTTTGGCTGTTTCGACACTGGACTGCCCAGATTTTTTTTTTGGTCATTATTTTTGTAGGATCTAAATCACAATAAGCTATCTTATTTGCTGGGTATTAGCTCTCTATTTGCTAGCTAATAGCTATCTATTCGCTAGCTAGCTTGCTACCTATTTGAGCTATTCCGGGTTGAGTGAACGCTGGCATGTGTGGCTTCCGCTGCTCACCCACAGAAAAGCTTATCCTGTGACTGTAAAATGACCTTGAGAGTTTTGAAAGGCGCTTAGAAATTAAATGTACTGTATTATTATTATTATTATTATAATTTAGCTGGGTACCTAGCTAGCGATCTATTTGCTTATCTATTTGCAATCTATTAGCTACAGAGCTATCTATTAGTTATCTATTAGCTAGCTAGCTTTCTATTTGAGTGATTTCCGGGTTGAGTTGTTTCTTGTTTCACGCTGGCACGTGTGGCTGCCGCTGCTCACCTACAGAAAAGCTTATCCTGTGACTGTAAAGTGACCTTGAGAGTTTTGAAAAATGAAGTGTATTATTATTAATAACTGCATAAATGCACGACCGTTCCAAGTGGATACTGCCACGTTTTGGTTTGTAACCAATAGGTGGCACTGTCGGGCCTCGCCTGCAGCTGCACAGGTGTTGGTTGTCTTAATCAGTGGAAGTTAAAAGGAATCCCGGGTCATTGTTTGTTTCACCCTGTCAGGTTTGTTTCGTCTTTTCATGTTTTAGTCATGGTTTTGTTTGCTACCTTGGGCCTTTTTGTTCCGATGACTGTTGCTTAAGATTTTCTTCCTGCTGATTTGATTTAATACAATTTGTCAATTGCACCATGTTCCTCCCTCTTGTCTGACTTTTTTAGTCATGGTTTTGTTTGCTACTTTGGACCTTTTTTCTGATGACTTTGAGATTTTGTTCCTGCTAACTTTATTTAATAAAATGTGTCAATTACACCCTGCTCCTCCCTCCCGTCTGTTGTATTTGGGTCCACCGCCACCACCAACTTGTTTCACCCTGACAGATATCTTTCTTGTAATAGCCGGTTGGAGACCGCAGCAAAGCGGCACGGGGTGCTTATCCCTCGCTTCCCTTAGGGCCCATTGCCACGAGATTGTTTGCGTTCAGATTTATGAAAGTGAAGATGGCTCATTCATAGCCCTCAAGATGGCTCACAAGACCAGCATTTTGGCCACTTATGCATTGAATGCAGCCCAGGGGGATGCCCTTTCAGCAATGGAGGACCTCTGGCTGAGTCCCCTTCACACGGGGAGATCAGACTCACTTGAGGGGGGAAAAAAATCCCTGCTCTCTAAAAGCGAGCCGCCCAGAGCGACGGCGCCCTCTTTCCCTTTCTTCACCTGCCGACTTAGCGCTCATCGCTTATGCATATAATCCCTGGTTAGCGCATGTGATCCACAAGAGCCTGGCCCGGGTGCCAGGCTCTGGAGCTCGCATGCTTCCTGGGTGGCTCCTGGGTGGCCATGGTAACACTCATCTTCTCATGACAGTTAGACCTCATGGGTCTAAATCCCTCTTGAGGTTTTGTTTGTCTATTGCTGTTTGGAGCTTTCTGTCACCAAGATCCCGCCTCAGTGGCAGGCAGTGGATTTCATTGCTAGGCCTTCAGTCGTGCTACGTCTGATTCAATCCAGACTGAAAAAGTGTAGTGTGATTTACTACAAGTCCACTAGAGCAGGGGTCCCCAACCCTCAGGCCGCGGACCGGTACCGTCCGCGGGTCATTTGGTACCGGGCCACGCAGAAAGAATGAATAACTTACATAATTTTTATTTTATTTATTATCTGAGTCCGAACTATGTTTTATTTTGAAATGCGCTTACAGCGCATTTCAGTGATGAGGAATGGGTCGCAAAGCTCGCTTACTTGTGCGACATATTCAACCTTTAGGGGAAAATGACAGCTGTCTTCGAGTTGGCTGATAAAGTAGCGGCAGTTAAACTGACTGGACATTAACAAAGCACTTCGGGTGTCATTGTCTCCCATTATCCCGAGATGGGACCGTCTCGTTGCAGAGAAACAAGCTCAGGGGTCCCACTGATTCAGTTGTAGTGAGTTGTATTTTTCATGCGCTTTGTACTTATTTTTGTGGCGTATCTTATTTTGAAGGCATGTTTGAACATTGCCATGGTGACCATAGAGCGTTAAGGGGCAGAGACGATGTGACATATGTTGTTGTTGGAGCGATGTTACCAGGCTAATACAGTTGTATAAAAATTCACAATGGATTCATGTTTATTGTATTTAAAAGAAAAAAAACTATTTCCATGCCTGTCGTATCATTTTATTTTGTTGTATTTATCCGCCAGTCCGTGAAAATATTGTCTGATATTAAACCGGTCCATGGCGCAAAAAAGGTTGGGGACCACTGCACTTGAGGGTACCATTAGCCAGGAAATAACTGATCGACCTTTCTTAATGAGTCTTGAAAATGGCTTTAACAGTAAATCTGCTACTAAATCCATTTCTTATGTTATGTGTTTATGCAGCTCTCTACCAATAGTGTATGCTGGCTCTGGCCAGTATGCTATTGTCACTCGTGGCTTGTGATCAGAGCATTTTTCGCGCACTATGATTGGCTAGTGAATAGCCAATCATAGTGTGCGAAAACTGCTCTGATCAGAGTTTTCGCAAACTATGATTGGCTAGTGAATAGCCAATCATGGCTGAAATGTGATTGGTTAAATGCGTAAATACGAAAACCCAACTGGAAGCAGCGTAGCAGGGGAAAATCAAAGAAAGGAAGCTGAAAGACAATTTGGAATTATTTAATAACAATTCATGGACAAAATATAACTACCATCAGTCTGTGATTCAGATATTTTTAGGCCAGCAGAGAATGCTTAGCAGGCCTTTACAGTCCGCCACTGGTGAAACGTTAATAAAAATCATGTGATGTCATTTTAAGCTATCTGACAATGCCAACAATGAGATTATGAGACGCAATTTGCCAAACCGTCCTTCGATAAACGGACAGTTTGTTTAAAATATCGTACAGCCCCCCCCCCCCCCCCCCCCCTTAATCTGGGAATAGTGTGTGGCCCCACAGTAACAAGCGCGACAGTGATGTGAGCCGATACACCCCTCTGTGTGAACACCATGTGAGAGGCGGCTCCGTCCGTGGCCCGGCCACCTCCGCACAAGGCCCTCCATTGACTTCTAACCTGTCGCGGGACCAGAAGAGACAAAGAGGCAGGGGGCGGGGCGTGTCCCTTCGACAAGACTGTGAACAAATGTTAACACGGCTGCAACTGTCCACCCCCTGAATCACTGAATTTATTGACCAACCACAGAGCCCATTCAGGCACCCGTAAAGGGGATGCGAGAAGGTCCGCGGAAAAGGGAATGCATGCTTAAGAGTTTCGTGGCCTTCTGGTGGGTCACGGACCTTTCGGCAGACGAGGTCGCCTCAGTGTCTTCTGGAAAATGAAGATGAGGGTAAGTGAGCGTCAGGTTAGTCTTGCGTGCCAACGATTAATCTAGACGAGGGCCGGATTGACGTTTGTAAACATAAAAAAAACAATGACAAAAACAGGCATGAAAGCGCTGCCGGAGGTGCTGTAAATAATGACCGGGGGCATTGTCTCATGTCGAGAACGCACGGCTTTCAATGTCCATCCCCCCCTCAAAAAAAAAAAAAAAAAACACAATTCATACCGGTCAACGTATACGTTTTCGCCGTATTTTATACGTTTTTTCATCATTTTGAATTGTGTACGCCGTATAACAACTTTTATCCGATAAAAAAAATGTCGGCGGTTATCGAGTCTTTGCCGATGAAGCATGATATGCGCATGCGCGTCACATTGTTTTCGTTTGATTTTGTATTTCCGTTTCCGTATTTGAAACCCGTCATTGTCACGGTTTGCGAGGCGGTGAAGGTTGTGGATCCCAATTAAGCAGGCAGGAGGTAGCAGCAGGTTGTAGGTTTGACAAATTGTATTAAAATAAAGTCAGCAGGAACAAATCCTAAAACATCAAAGTCATCCGAACAGAAATGTACAAAGTATCAAAGAAAATCATGAGTAAAATCTGCCAAGATGAAACAAACCTGACAGGTTGAAGCAAACACATTCAATGAC
This sequence comes from Hippocampus bargibanti, assembly GCF_051943395.1. Lineage (NCBI taxonomy): Eukaryota > Metazoa > Chordata > Actinopteri > Syngnathiformes > Syngnathidae > Hippocampus > Hippocampus bargibanti. Next base: position 10,290,090 of record NC_142744.1, on the reverse strand, counting down.
CCGACAGGGAATGGTCGTGCCTAGAGTCCTTTTAACTGCCACTGATTGGAACGACCAACACCTGTGCAGGTGCAGGTGGGGCCGACAGCACCACCCGTTGGTCGCCAACCAGATCGTGAAAGGCATTTGTGTTGCAATCGAGGAATCAACTACAGTAAAGTCTCGTTATATCGATATCGGATATATCGATAGTCCTGGTTATATCGATACTATTTCTATGCAAACACGGAGAAAATTACATGCAAACAGTGTCGGATATATCGATAGTCCCGGTTATATCGATATTTTTTCGGACTCCCTTGAATATCGATATAACGAGACTTTACTGTAGTTATAACTAAGAAGTAAGCATGGGAAAACCGCCATATAAGAAGAGAAAAACTCTAGGATCGGGTCGCCACTAAAAAGAATGGGAGAGTCTCCAAGGTGAATACGCTGGATGGATAAGATCGTCGACAAAAGGTCCTCAGTTTTCGTTCTGAGTTCTGTGTAAAAAGGACGTAAAAGTTGCTGCAAGTGGTTTTTACGATCTAAAGAGCCACTTTTAAACTGCCGGACACGTGGAAAATGTAGCCAAAAGCAAGTCTCATGTGCCATTGACCAAACACTTCGTATCTAGTGCTGATCCAGCGGCATCCCACAAAGTCACACAAGCTGAAATTCTCTTCTGCCATTTTCTTGCAGAGCACAACATCCCGTTTATGGCTGCGGACCACTTCTCTTATTTAGTAAAATTAATGTTCCCAGATTCAGAGAAAATTACCTTTGTTTTTATTCTATCCCTGTTGTTATTCTTGCTATACGTAAAACAAATACAGTAAAGTCTCGTTATATCGATATTCAAGGGAGTCCGAAAAAATATCGATATAACCGGGACTATCGATATATCCGACCCTGTTTGCATGTAATTTTCTCCGTGCGTGCATAGAAATAGTATCGATATAACCGGGACTATCGATATATCCGATATCGATATAACGAGACTTTACTGTATGTGTCGGGTTGTGTTTGTAAGGTTTATTATCGCTTAAGGAGAATTTGCAATCATTAATAAGGGGAGCAAAAGTAATACTCGATATGTATATATTTTTTATCGCAACGTATACGGTCAATTATGAAAGCATAATGTGCACATGCGCGGTCAACTGCATTTCCGCTTGTGTTAGCGTTTTTTTATCATTTCAAATAATGTACGGCGTGCTACAACTTTTATACGGGAATTGTAATCATTTATAAGGGCAGCTATTAGCCAAGGTTGATAGGTATGAACATATGGGCCAAAGAGAAGAAAGTTTAAAATGTTTGAAATAGCGCAAGCTTGCGAAAATCTTTTCCAAGAAGGGTGGCTTGCTGTGTGAAAGAAAGGCTGTGTGTTTTGGCTTCTTTATTTCTTTCCACTGGCCTCCATCTGTTGCTCTCTGCATACAAAAGGAATACGGCGGAACGCACAGGAAAAAAAAAACACCCACACATACTTGCTTTGTGGAGAGGCTACACTATCCGCCAAAACGACACGGCAAATATATTTGTACACGTCAGTGTTTACGGAAAAGATGATCCATGCAAGACACATCGCAATTCATGATGCATCCTCATCATGAATATTCCCTAAAAGGCTATTCCCTGATCTGTGGGAGAATCTTTTCTTTTTTGGTACAACTAAACACCCCCCTTCTCCAATCCACCCCACTCCCTCGCCCCCTAAATCCACCCATTCAACTGCATACATTGGCCCTGATCTCCACATGAAATGATAGCCCCTCCATCCCTCTGCAGCTCTTAAGCGCCCATATGCCAGCCCACGAGGAGGCTGGGAAAGTCCGTAAATGATCAGTCGGCAGTGGCTGAAAAATGTGTCACCCAGGTCAGCCCCCCCAAGAAGTGTGCGTGGCTTCATGTGGATATTAAAAATCACATGCATCTCTAAAATCTGAAAAATGTACATAAATAAGCAAATGGCATAAAAATACTCCATATGACAGGGAAAACATGTGGGATTTTATTTGGGTCTGTTGCAAAGTTGTATCAATATCATACGTTATATAAAGCATTTTCCAAGTAAGATTTCGGAATCGTCATTTATGCAATTTCTCAGGTACACATGATTTGATTCTGTCACCAACACTTGGCTATGTAACTGGAGCTAATTAGCAAGGAAAGTACGTCATTGAATTCATTCACTACCATCACTGAATTTATTCGGGACTTGAAAAGCATGACGTGAAGAGCCATTCCTGAATTTGTTCGGGTGCCGATCAAGCGCTGGTCAAACCTCTGGCAATGTTTTTTCTCTTCCACGAGGGGACAGAATTTGCCCTTTGTCCATGTTAGCGCTTTGTTACAGCTTCAGCTGTTGTTAAAGCGCTATATAAATCAATAGGTATGGATTGTATTGTATTTTGTACAGCCGCCATCATTTCAACCTCAGATAACTTCAGACCCATATAATTTAGGAATTAACTCATTTTTCTGATGAAAGAAGAGATTCTAATGTTTCTTACGCTGAATTGAATGTTGCTGTAGTCCTGTGGGTGCTTCAATTTGAGCGAAATGACAAAAACCCTGGCACTGCAGTGGAGACATTTTTGCACATCGTCTGGCAGTGAATGAATCAAGGTTATTTGTCGTCCATCCAGAAGACTGCGAGGATGATTCAAGAGTGACGTTATCAACGTGATCGGGTCTACATGTGGTACTGAGCACTGTTTTCACATACCTTGGGTATTGTATTTTGTGGTAAATCATGTCGAAACTTGTGGGATGACAGTGAAATGGTGGTTTAAACATTTTAAAGCGACAGGCAGACGACAGTGTGAGTTTCAACTTTGATAGTTCAATGGCTGAGTGTAGACTGCAAGGTTAAAAGATCAATCAATCAATCAGGCTCCACAAATTATTTTGCAGCCCTGGGGGCCGGTTCTGGCCTGTGGGCCGTATGTTTGACACGCCTGCCTTCTCGTCTCTCTATTGCAGCCTCTTTTTCGGAAAGGGTGAGGTGTGAATTTCCCTGTTGGGGGTGCGGATGTGGAGGGGGGGGGGGTATCCATTGAGCCACCCATTCCTCCTATTGTTGCCTTCGACTACCACTTTTTTCTTCACAAAACAATCTCCTCAGAAATTGTAACAAATGTGCTTTAATGTAAAAAGTCTAAATCAAGTCTCGGCTTCAGTGAGAGTCTGAAATCACAGATGTGCTCCAAAAATGGCTTCCAAAGTCCTTCAATGTTCAGTTCAATGGACTTTTTCTCATTTCTAATGTCTATCCATCTCTTTAAAAAATAGGTGGAGGGACGGACGGTGGTTGGACGATGTTCTTTTCACCTTCGGTGTCAAAATGGCACAGATATGTGGTACTGTGTTGTGCTGGCATACGTGATGGTGGAGGGCGGGGGAGGCCAATCAACCTCCTCCTGCAGCTTCAGAGCCAGATAGTTGTATTTCGTCTTTGGGGGGCGGTTTTTATGAGAGAAGATCCTGGAGAGGAAAGCCAAGCCCCAAAATTCCTTCGCCATCTACGATTGGGTTCAACATGACGGCGTGAGAGAACTGCGACTCAGTGAGGACACCGTCAAAGGAGGTGTCAAGATGTAAAAGTATATTTTACAGACCAAGAGCATGATCGATCACATCAAAATCTTGCCAACCTGTGTTGTATTAGCAGCGTGTGGTTTGCTGGTCCATTTGATAACCGGCTTGGTCGGAAAAAACTTCCACAGAGCATCAAGGACCAGATTCTAGGAAACATTTGCGGCTTTTGAGTTTCACAATTGGGAATATTTGAATGGATGACTTAATTGTTTAGAAAGTGCATTATACTAAAGGAACAAGAAACACTGCAAAAGCAGAATGTCATTTTGTATTGAAAACAAATTGGGTAAAATGAAGTCGTAGTGGGGAAGATGTGAGAGTGTGAGCATACCTCCAGGATGAAAGACAGAACGGCATGCGCTAAAATAATGATGAGGAGTGTGATGCGCCAGTCATAGGGAACGCTCGCAATCTGAGAAGGAAGGGAAACAGGATGATCGGTTTTTCCAGTCAAGGAAATTTATATCGAATTACACGGTTATTGGTGATGGGCTATCACAAGCCTACATTTAGAACGTAAATTCCAATATGTAATTTATTCCCAACAGACCAAGGCTAAGGCAGATTTTTTTCATTCTCTGGTTGGTTGGCGAGAGCAAATCTGTTAGACCGGCAAAACACGTGTCGGGATGTGCAGGCATATAACACATTTAGACGTATTATACGAAGAATAGCTGACAGGGGAAGAAATTTTTATTTTGTCGTAGAAAAAAAAATCCAAGCATGAGTTTGACAGAAAAGCTATACATTGTGTTGAATAGGGGACCTGGGATGGATCCCTGAGGAACCCCACAGTTCATTAACCTGTGGTTTGCTTTTACTTTTCTGCAATTGTTATCTGATAGTGCGGGTATAAGAGGCAGATTGAGTCCAATTACGTCCCCAAAGACCAAGGTAAGAAACGCAAGTAGAACCATTGATAGTTCAACATGTATCTGGTTGGGTGGAATCAGTTCATTAATAAATAAAGTTCACCTCCATCAGCTCATCAACAGCAGGGATGGGATTCAGCATGATGAACAGGATAAAAGCATACAGAACAGTGCAGGTTAACACGAATGACCCTAAAATTTCCCAAAAAAAGAAGAAATTAGTTGGACTTAACGGTTCCGCTAGATAGCAGAAGGTACAATTCACAATATAGAATAACTGCTTTGTGTTACACTCAACAGATTCAAGCCAAATTCATTTCTAAGGAAATCGACTAGAAATCCTTATTTCGATATTTCTAGGCTAATTTATGTATTTATTAGAATGCCCGGAAATTGGTCACAAGTTATATGTGTGGAATCTCAACAGAAATTAGGAAATGCTGCTCCATAGTGATTTGTATTATCATGAGATATAACGCAGCAGCAAAAAATCTGAGTGACAAACGAAAGCAGCATATTCAATATCGACCATCATCTGTTTTCCTTGCACACAGTCTTACAGTTTTTATAGCTCGGTTGTCTGAAGGGTTTTCCTTTCGCAAAGACAATGGCGACAATCAAGTACTGGAAGGCCGAAACGTAGAAGAGGGAGGTGTTTTCATAGTTGGTGATGATATAGAGGACTCCGGCTTCGGTTTTGTTGAGGCTGCATGAGTCACCGAATCCGGAATCATTGCAGTGACTGACGGAGGAGAAGGTTTGTACATTGTCGGGAAATATAAAGCTCGCACAGACCGGGGTACGAGGCGCCGCAACTCACATTTCCTGGGGAGTCCGATACCAACTCTGTTGCCGCACCAAGTAAAAAGTAAAAATCTGAAAGAGGAGGCAGTTGAGCATCTGAAATATAATTGAGCAGAGCACCGGCATGGACATCAGACTGGTTGGGGGGGTGCGTCGCACCAACTTTTTCCATGGTGGGTTCAGACTCACTGTACCGGAAAACAAAGCAATGGAGAAAATCAGGAACCTTTGTTATATCATTTTACCCGACATAAAAGCAAAACGTAAAAGTGCACTGGAGGATACTGGTCGACGACTTACTGGTGAATATGATTAGAGAAAGCATGACAGTGTCAGTTAAGAGGTATTGCCAGTCTCCGAAATTGCTGACAACCTAAAGAAGAGGCAACAACGTAAGAATCAAGCAGGCAGGTGCTTGAACGCCACCCAGCGCATCTACGCATAAGAGCCTAATTCTGAAATTAGCGCGAAAGTAAATTCCTTCCGCGCCTTCGTTACACACTATCGAGGTACGGCCATTCTCTTGTATTCCGACACACCCGCCACGCGAGCCTTGTAAATTAGCGCGCAACCACAAGAGTAGTCATTAGCTAAAAAAAAAAAATTCAGAGTAGTTACCGTGTAAAGCAGAACGACTCCGCAGAAGAGGATGAGGCTGAAGAGAGACATGAATTTGAACACGCAGAAAGTGGTGACGAGAGCAGCACGGCCTTGCCTGCAGAGAATAAGGGAACCAGCGGAATCTTTAAAATCCACTATATAAATAAAGTTCCACTATCACATGCACGCACGACAAAAATGAGATTCCACGCAACTGAAAGTGATTCCTCAACAACAAAAAATCAACTTCAAGCTACCTGATGAGGTTGGTAATACAGGAAATATTTGGGATGGAAGAGGTGAAGGGAGAAGCCACAGAGGCCTCCAGATCAGAAAGTGACACCCCGCTGTGAGCTTTTTTCAGTGCCTGGAAGAGAGATAAATTGAGTGAAACGCTTGCTCAAAGAATGAATTGAACCTGTGTAAAACCCCACAGAAAAATTCTGAAAAGATCAACATAAACTTACCCCGCAGTCATTGGCGCCGTCTCCACACATACCGACGGTGTAACTGCAAGGAAAAAAAAAAAGCAAAAAGAACATCATATTATACAATAAAATCATGTGAAGAATAAATGTAAACTTTGGTAAAAAAATATGCAAATAATCTGACTCGAGGCTCTGCAAGGCTTGCACCAGTTGAGTCTTCTGATCTGGAGTCATTCGGGCAAACACGGTGGCTCTCAAGAGGAACTTTGACGCCCCCGTGTGGACAGACAAAGAATAACATCAGATCTTGACCTTAGCAAGACGCATAATAATAATAATAATTAATATAATTTATTATAATTTATAATTATAATTTATAAGCGCCTTTTAAAACTCTCATGGTCACTTTATAGTCACAGGATAAGTTTTTCTGTGGGTGAGCAGCGGCAGCCACACGCGCCAGTGTTCACTCAACACGGAAGTCAAATATATAGAAAGCTTACTAGCTAGCTGGTAAGCTAGATAGCTAACTAGATAGCTACTAGATAGCAAATAGATGGCAAATGGCTAAAAATGCATTTAGCCATTTGTGATTCAAATTTGTTGCTGACCAATGTCATTAAATAATTAGGATACACAATCTTGGATATTTAGGAAGAATTTGAGTCATAATTTCCACAATGCATCTTTCCCTTGGCGATCAAGCTACACCAATGACAACAATTAGCGCCATCCAAAACGCACCAGTACACCCCTGTACTCATTTGTTTTTCCCCACAGTTGGAGTGATCTAAAATGGTACTTAACCTAAATAGAGTTTATTTGTTCTGTCAAGTGTGGAATATTTACACTGCAGTACGAAATAAGCAGTTAGATGAAAACAGATCAAAAGGAATAAATAATTTATTGACTTATTTCCCCTGTGAATTTTCATCTTCTTCTGGGTCGAACATGCAGAGGTCCAATTAGCAAGACAAATAATTGAATATGAATAAATTCAACTCGGAAACATCCAGCGCGCTTTGAACACAAAACTTTTACACCAACAATATTAATTACCATCACTGCAAAATGTTCTCTTATTACCTTTGGGACGAGATGTGGAAAGTGCTCAGCGATGACATTGAAGGATTGTCCGCTAAGAGCGAAGTGATAGCCAGAGTCGTCTTCGCTCCGTAATCCAAAATTGATTTTGGTTGTCTGAATGGGAGCAGAGAGTGAAGTGCACATAATAATAATAATAATAATAATAATAATAATAATAATAATAATAATAATAATAATAAAGATGATACAGTAATTCCTCGGCTTATGAACGCTTTAGCTAAAAAATGTTTCGCCTTACGAACATTAAATTTGCGAGAATATAAACTTTGGTTGTCCTTTTAGACTTATTTAGTAGAAAATTATGTTTTATGGGGACCTGGAAACGGATTATTCTAATTTTTAATGGTTTCCTATGGGAAATTAATGTTTGGAAGACACACTTTTCGTCTTAAACACACTTTCTGGGAACCAATTAAGTTTGTAAGCTGAGGTATCACTGTATATATATTTTTTCTAACATTCATTTGGTCTTACCTGAATACTTTGAAGAACCGGGTTCTCGGAGTAACGCCAGGTTATAGCTGCAGGTGTTTGGCCATCAGGAGGCACGGCATCTGCGATAATGACGTTCTCGTGCCCTCGAATCATTCCGCAATCTCGAGCCACCGATATTGCCGTCAACATGTTGTCACCTAACGGCACACAGACACGATGGCGAGCGACAAGGAGCTCATTAGCTGCAGGTGAAACGTATCCGCTACAGGAAAGCCGCGAAAAAGCGCTTACCTGTAACCATTAAAGTTCGAATGTTGGCTTGTCGCAAATCTAGTAAAACTCCGGCCGTCTGTTCTTTGATTTTGTTTTGCATGATGATTAAACCGAGGAAATCCATGTTGGTTTCTAGCTGCTCTCTGTTCAGGCAAATCACACACAGACACAAACAAACAAACAGACTTGCTCATCTTTTGCGCCCAGAGAATTTGGACGTCAGTTTCAGACGACGAGTGTGTACGGTCAAAATACATCCTCAATAATCAAAAGTCCCAAAACAAACTTTTATAAATACACAATGTCAACCAAAAGCCTGGTGCTCAGTTGGAAATGGGTTTTTTTGGACACAGTTTTTTCAAATATTAGCATAGTTGAAAAAAAAACTATTTCTCTATCAAAACCAGGGACATTTTATGTTTTTCAACCCATTTACTGCCAGACGATGTGCAGAAATGTGTCCACTCCGGTGCCAGGGTTTTTGTCATTTTCACTCAAACAGACGTCTTGCATTGCGAATGAATCAAAACAATGGCTTCAGATTCAGAGAATATGCTTTCTTGTTACACATCCAGTTATGAATATGATTCAAATAGTTCTGAAGATGAAAGCATACATGTTTGCAATCGATTAAAGAATGTATTCCATGCCATTTTGAGGCAACATTGGGGAGAAACGATCACCAGAAAAGAGCCACAAAATGGCGACCTCCAGTGGCCACCTCCGCTTCCACAGGCTGACAAATTCCTTATATGGAGCTTGGATGCCCTCTTCTGGTGGCTTTTGGGTGCAACACGGTTCTCAGACCAAACATGTACAGCAAAATACATTGACGTGACGGAAGGATTGCTACCATGTGTCTTTTTTCGGTCATAGGGGCGGTCCTTTCGTGACGTCACGTACGGACTCGTCACCAACTCAAAAACAACAGTTCCTGAATATTCAGAGAGAGTTAAAACGTAAAATATAGCTATATCCGGTGAAATTTTATTAAAATACGCTCAGTAGAAGTCATTTGAAGCCATTTTACAAATTATGGACACAACTTGTCCGGAGACGTCGGTTGTCCTTTAAGTGAACCACAAAAGAAGTACTATGAGGTGGCCTGCAGAAGTAAGTGTAATAATTGTTTAAAAATATATATAAGAATATCCAAGTTGGTTGTGGGATGTTTCTACAAAAATGCCACAATTATGTGTATGGATAAATGCGTACCGGCTGAGGCTCTGGACTTGAGGCCAGGGAAGTTCAGAGTTCAGTCGGTGATGTGCCAGAGCGATAACCCTGAACCCCTGCCGCGTGTAAGTTTCGAGCGTCTCTTTGAAATTCTGCGGGACTGTGGAAGGGAAAAAAAAATAAAAAATAAACATTAGCACAGCGGACTTATCTTGTCATTTGCCAGTGTCTTACATTTTATGATTCTTACACATGTCTGACCTGTGTGCGGTTTGCAGAGATTGGACACCGTCTCCGGTGCTCCTTTCAAGTAGGCGTCAAAGTGGTTTTGTCCCAGCTGCCTGACCACCACGCTCATTCTCTGCAGCGCCGAGGAGAAGGGGAACTGGCGCACGATGCCAAACTCACCCGACTGGCAGGGAAAGACAGCCAGATGTGAGGGACGGAAAAATAGACACTTGGTCATTTGGTACCATTATGGAGTTGAAGGATTACCTGATCAGGGAATTGAACAACTGTGGAAATTCTGGCATTGTAAAGCGCGGCGTGGTATTCGGTTGCTTCCTCAAAAATCTGAAGAAACAAAATGTTGGTTGGTTGATAATGTCAAAAAAATATTCAGTGAGCTACACAATTCTGAAAAAGTTTAATAGAAAAAAATGGGTAATTATAACTCAAAGTCTAGTCAAAAATGTTCTTGACGCACACCCACTAGTCACCACACAAAATTCAGGGAAAAAAAAAAGCCTTTATTTGTCTCACAGTGGAGAAATTCCCAAGTCGGAGCAGAAAAATTATAAAAGGGAT